>NW_027137588.1:1200000-1630833 GCF_001692895.1 Cenococcum geophilum 1.58 | reverse complement strand
CTAGATGTACTATTCACTATACTCTTTCTATATTTAATAGCGTAATACTAAGATAAGTGTCTAAAGTGATCTGCGGCTAAGCTCTAGGGGATAGGGCGCTTACCTTATCCCTAAAGTGCTACTTCTATACGCTTATTATATCCCTACTAGGTCACTATATACTTACTCCTATAGCGGCAATAGAGCGCTGTACTAAGTATCTGTAGATCTACTTTACCTTTAAGTTTAAAGGTAAGGCCTACGCTCTCGCTCTAAAAATAGTATATATGCCTCCTTATACTCATAACTTAGTAGTTAACTATAATTAGTATATAATCCATTATATATTCTCTCTAGATAATAATCCTATATTCCTGTATTAAATAAGAGATATATAATATATAAGTACTGTTATAATCTACTCACGCGGCCGCTCCCTCTATAAATTTATTGTGAGGGCCCTTATTAAGTAAATAGAAGCCGCTTATTATGTATAAATACCTTAGCTAGGCTAGCTTCTACGCTATCTCTGTACCTACTACTTAGGATATATCTTCCAACTATAAAAGCTTATACCTTCATCAGAACCTATATAGTCCAATAAAGTTGCGCTGGCCGCTCTTATATATTAGTGTATAATTTTATATATATCTATTTATGTTATTAGGTAAGCTGTCTATGTGTATCGTATAGGATCCGTCTCTCACGGTCTCTCACTCGTCACTAATCTGTTATTATATCAATTGATTATCTTCATAGCCAAAGTATAGTAGAATAAAGATAGGCCTACATTATTTATATGTATATAATTATTGAATTACGTCTGTTATGTATATAAATTATAAAGACGTTATTGTATAGGCCTAGATGTTCGAGCTAGCCAGCTATCTATAAGCTGGTCGCTGAGTCATGATCTATGTGTGGCGGAGTAACTCGGATAGCGTATATGTTATGCGATGTGCTTTTCATAGTCTCATAACCTCGGTTAAACTTAATACTAAGACGTAAATCGTAGTAATTCTAGGCGTATTACTAATAACTAAACTCTCATTCACTTTTTATATAACAGTATACGTTATCTTATAAGGCGCTTAATGTAAAATTCATCCATATGAAGTCTATTTATACATGCTAAGTATAATTCGTTCTTATCTGCGCTTATATAATCTATCACGTATATGTGGTATATACGTGTCCCTAATAGTATTTCGCTAACTTGAAAGTAATATAGCCGTAAATTAGATAAATAAGAAAGAGAGAGCCGCTTTAGGCGACCTATAAAGCTATATATGAGTAATTAATACACCATTATCACAGCGCTATACTCCAGGGCGTGCGTATAGAACGCTCTTCTGTCCTATAACAAAATATCCTCTCCTTCTCTATTAAATGGGTCAGAGATGTCTTATAAGCTGAGCTTGTCAACCCTTCTGCTAAGATATTCCTCAACTTATCGTAGCTATAGAGTACATATCCAATTTCTGTATTATATTTTTCTGGCCAGTATAAGGTATTACCCTCTCTTCTATTATTATAGAGCTCTTCAAATCACATAATATAGCGACGCCTAGATTCTGGATCTATGATGCATACAACTATCCCTATAATCAATAAGACGGATAGGGCGCACTACAATTAGCTTCAATTATTCTATATTAAAGCTATGCTATACTCTACTTATCTATATACTAACTAAATGCCTAATTTCGCTTTCGCATCTCTACTTTATATATTAAATATATAAGGCATGACTAGTTTCTTAGTTAACTGGATTATGGGGCTTATCCTAATATAACCCTGCACTTGATCTGATATATTCTTATAGTATGCAGTCTAGTATAGGTATTTCATCTTCCATAAACTTACTCACTTCCTCTTATTTCTATAGCCATATAATTATATATTAACTTAACGCTCTATAAGATGACCTTAAATACCTTTTAACCTAGAAGGATCCCCTATTACTAATTCTATTAAATTCTACCTTTATTTTATGCTAATAATCTACGTATTAGCTATGATTATAGTTCTCTATATATATCTTTCTAAAAGTATAGCCTTAGGGTAGTCGTTATTAACCCCCTATATCCGCTATAAAAAGCGGCACCCTATGTTATAACATATCGTTTCTAATGTTACTATTCATTTATATATATTATAACGATTATCAGAATCAGTGTATACTACGTCCGTCACTCCTGGTAACGCCATAACTAATAGCTCACCTATTATCCTTCCAGCTACATAGTCTTCGCGTCTATCCGTAATCGTCATCTGACCCGCTCACAGACTCAGCCGTTCCTATGCACATGCCTTTCTAGTATATTTCTTACTAGCTATTTCTCTCTCTCTCTAGTAAAAAATAGATATAATAGGCGTTAAAATTTAATATATAGCTATTTCTAGATTTCATAGCTCTTAAAGTCTATTATAATAATACGTCTAAATTACAGAGACGTCTCGGGACGTTAAGGCGTTCTCTTTTATATGATCCTTATAGCAAGATTATGGCCTTATTAAGGCCTTTTAGTATCTTAGCGGCTTCTTAAAGATAACAAGGCTTATACTATGTTCTTAGCTCCTAGCGCTAATGACGTGCTGATCTTAAATGGGGTTAGTAAGTGACCCGTTTGATTGTAGGATGGTACTAGGGGGTAATACTAATCGTAACTCAGTAGGACTATCTAGTTTAAACTCTCTCGTATAAGTTAGTCCTTGTTAATATAAATACTCCCTTAGCTAAGTAGGCCTGCTTTAATATCTAATCTTATATGGGTAATTATATCTGCCTAACGTACTGCTATTCATGCTATAGCCTAGGTTTATATTAATAAAGGGCGCTTTAGCCTATAGCTATACTGATATTTAACCTTATCGCTATAGGGGTTTATAAACCTTGCTGTTTTACCTTTATGCGGCTTGATTCTATAGACTTAGTAACTCTTTTTCAGATATTCCTAAGCTTTCTAGTATGATAGAGCTCTCTGTTTTTTTAGTATAAGGTATATAAGCGCTTTTACGTAGGATCTAAGCCCTACCTATAAAAAGAGGAGGGGAGCCTAAATTCAGCTATTAATTCTTTATTAAGCTATGCTACTCTTTACTAACTAACTAAAGGCTTATATATTAAATATAAGCAGATAGCTAGTAAGGTTAAAGGGCTTATTAAACTATTTAGATAAGTCCTAGTAGGCCTAAATCTTTATAGCTTTAATTACTATAACGTTTAGAGGCCTTAATAATTTTAACTAGAAGCCTTTAGTTATAGCTATAGCCTATAGCTATAGTATAGCCTTAGGCTAGTCTATTACCCCTATATCCGTATAAAAGCGGCCCTTTAACTCTATTTATTATAAGATTTAGTAGATATACGTCCGCCTAGGTAAGCACTATAGGCTTTTCTTCCCGTATAGCTTCGCTACCGCTATTACTACCGCCGCTGCTATAGCTAGTAATCTTCTTAGATTAGAGTAAAGTAGATTTAAGCTTAAATCTACCTCTATCTAGCTAGTAAATTAGTTAACTTTAAGAGCTCCTTAGAGCTTTAGTATATTTATATACTTAAAAATAAAAAGGCTTAGTATTAGCGTAGTGTTATAAAAGGGAGAGTAGATATAGGATAACTAACTAAAAGCTACCTATATTTACTCCTTACTAATAGCCTTAGTCTTATAGTTAATTTAATAGCTATATATTACTTATTTAGCTCCCCTTCTAATTAATTATATTATCTCCTACTTAAGTAGAGGCCTTTGTGGTAACTATAGTAGTAAGCTAGGTTTTTACTACTCCTTTAAGGGATACCCTTTTATAAGGCTCTCCTACTAAGTTATTTACTTCCTTATTATTAAATATACCCTTTTAGCAGTGGCCTATATATATACTAAAAAACCTTATTTACCTTAATATCTATTTATAATTAGGAGCGCTAGTTATTAAAAAGAATCTTATAGCTACTAAAGAGTCGTTTATATTTATTGCTTATAGAAGGTATAGCTAATATATTAAGCGTAAATTAAGTGGGATCTAGCTAGCTTTTATAGCGATCCTACTAGTATTATATAACGTTAAAGTGTTAGTTCTTAGTAAGAAGTATATAGTTAGTAGTAAGATATTCTTTAAAGTAATTAATTGGTGCTAGGCTGTTATATTTAGGGTAAGTTGTTATAACGGCGCTATTGCACGTTACCTGCTAAATTCTGCCATATTCTACCGACCTGTGATTGGCCCGCCCAAAGCTAGCGCCTTAGCGGCTCACTCTATATATTTGTTTACATCGGTCCTAGCGACCCCTTTTCCTTCTCTTTAGCTTAGTATCTTCGTAATACAGCATTCGTTTAAGCTTCGGTTTAGAGGCATTTATTTAAGCCGTGATATTATACTAAGCTCTCCCTATCTTGCCTAGGAAGGCCTTAATAATATCTCACCCTAAAGAAACTTCGTCTGCAACGACGCATTAACGTGCTATACTTAGACACTAAAACAACTCTATATTACCTAGAAAGGCCTAGATAATATCCTACCTTATAAGCTAAACAGAACTAGACCTATACCCCCAGAATTAAAACTAAAGTGTATAATACCGACAAACCTTAGGAAGCTAATAATAGCACCTAAAGCAAGCTCATTTAAGAGAGCTGCCTTTACTTAAGAGGAACCTAAGATCTAATTAGGATTAGAAATTAAAGATAATAATAATATTGTAAACATACGCGAGCAGATTCGTGCCCTTATAGCCAGCTAGGAAGCCAATCGTCTTAAAGCAAAAAATATATAAGAGACCCTATAAGAGATCCTAGAAAGCCTTATAGCCCTATAAAATAGCCCAGCTTCCCCTTTTTAAAGCCCTAGCCAACCTGTTTACTCCACTAAATGTGATATACTAGGGAGTACGGATATAATAATAAAGCAATTAAAGTCCGTTAAGCTCCCTAACTCCCCACTACTATTTTACGGGATAGACCCTACCTTTAAGAATTAGAGGATTTAAGTATAAAAAAAGCTTTGCGTTAACTATAACTATTTCCTTTCTAAAGAAGCCAAAATACTCTACCTCTTTAGTTGAACCACTGGGGACGCCTAACGGCACCTTTAAGCCAAGTTTAAGGACGACTCCCCTATCTAATTTATATCCGTTAATAAGATAATATGGCACCTAGTAGCTATTTATATTAACCTAAACAAAGTATAGGATGCCTATTATAACTATAATCGCCTAATAATAAAACTAAACTAATCCTTTACTGAATTCTAGACTTAATTTCTATACCTTATAGGAGAAGGCCAGGTCCCCCTTAAGAACTACTAATTAAACCTATACGATAAGCTGACAATCTAGCTATAAAAAAAGATCGCTATAACCTTAAATAACCTACCAACCTATAAAAGACTTATAGCTTATTACCTATTATTAGACTTAGAACTAAAGCGGATTAACGCCCGCCCTAATTAATAGAAGCGACTCCGTAATAATTAGAACTTACTAGCTATACCTATAGGAGCTAGAGTAGAAAGATAAGTTACGACTACTCTTTTACTAAAGGCGGTTACAACTATATACTAATAAGCCTCACCTAACCAGTTATATACTACGCTATTAACTAGTATTCGCCGCAATACTCTAATTAACCTTACCTTAGCTATGTGCTTTAACTGCAATAAATAGGGTTATTTTACCTTATTTTACCCAGAGCTAAAAGATATAGGCGATATTAAGGAGATAGAGGAAGGAGAAATGTTAGATAAGTTGGGAAAAGAGGAACCCTAGGGAAAGACTCCCCCCTAGGGTACCCTATCGATCTTAAAGAGATTAATCTTAGTTAGTTAATAAGTGGAAAGTATTTTACGTTTCTATATATAGTATCTTAAAATAGATATAGAGTTAATATAACCACCCTTATTAATACTAGAGCAAATAGCTTCGCCTTTATAAATACTGCCTATATAAATAATATTGCTAAGTTTCTAAATGCAAAAGCTATCCAACTAGAGAAGCCTATCTAGGTAAAAGGCTATAACGGCTAAGCTGGTCGGCCCGTTACCTATATCTTAAAGTTATATATCGCTCTTAACAGACGACGCTAATATAATATCCCCTTTTACATCCTAGACCTAGGGTTTTATGATATAATCCTTAAATAAAAATAGATGTCCTATTTTAATATCTGGTTAAACGTATAACAAAGACGGTTTATTTAGCTAAAGGATAAACTAAGGTTACCCTCCTTTATTAGGGAGATCTAAACTAACCACAAGACACTAGCTATAAGGGCTAACCCTACCTACTAGTAGGATATCCGGGCCTATAACCTAGCCTTTACCTAAGAAAACGCCCGCCGCGAAGTTAAAAAGAACTTTATATTAATAAAGATACTCTCCTAAAGCGCTACATTTAAAGAGGACTCTATATACGGAAGCGGGATAGATAGTAATATAGATAACGTCTAAATCGCATAGATTTAACCGGTATGGAAAAGAACGTATTAATAGGATATAAGGGATAACCTCTAAAAGATATAATAGAAGCTAAAAGGGGTAATAATAACACTAGTACCCTAAAAGTCCCTAAAGTTATATACGCCCCTATTATTAGGTAACCCCCCTACCGTAAATATTACTATAATTAGCGCTATAGCGTTCCACTTTAATATATACTAGAAGGACAATAAGGTCTTTATAATAAGCCTATATAAGATTAACTAAATTATTAATAATAGAGAGAAAAGGCCAGCTAAGGAAACTAATAAGGAACTAGTTAAACACCTTCTTTCTACTATTTATATAAACTATAAGGATATATTCTTAAAGGCGGCCTTAAATAAGTTACCCCTCTACTAGATATATAATTATAAGATTTAATTAAAAGCCAATAACTCGCTAGGCTATAACCCCCTCTACTATTAATTAACGGATAAGCTAAAAGTAATAAAGCAGTACTTAATTAATAACCTAGATAAAGGGTTTATCGAGCTAAGTTAAGCCCCTTTTACTTCCCCTATCCTATTTATAAAAAAGCCTAATAGAGGCCTTTATTTTTATATTGACTATTAAAAGCTAAATACTATTACTTAAAAGGACTAGTATCCTATTTCTTTAATTAATGAGACCCTTACACGTTTAAGCTAGGTAAAGATCTTTACTAAACTTAATATCCGCTAAGCTTTCTACTAAATTAGAATAGACCCTATATTTAAAGATTTAACAACGTTCTATACCTATTATAGTTCCTATAAATATAAAGTTCTTTTTTTTAAACTAATAAACGGACTGGCTATGTACTAAAGGTATATAAATAACGTTCTTTTTAATTACCTTAATAAATTCTATACGGCATACCTAGACAATATTCTTATATACTTAGACGATAAACTTAAGTATTAAGTTTATATTAAGAAGGTCCTAAAGAGACTACGGAACGCGGGCTTATAAGTTAATATTAAGAAATATAAGTTTAGGGTAAAACGTATGAAATACCTTAGGTTTATTATAACTATGGAAGAAATTAAGGTTAACCCTAAGAAGGTAGAGGTAATCCGTAACTAAAAGCCCCCTTATACGGTAAAAGAAATTTAGTTCTTTCTTAGCTTTTATAACTTCTACCGCCGGTTTATCTATAACTACAAAATTATAGTAAAACCTCTTATATAACTAACTAGGAAGGATACGCCTTTTATCTTTAATAATAGCTATATAAAAGCCTTTAAAGAGATAAAGAATTAACTTATCTCTTCCCTAATCCTTTATCACTATAACTTAGACCTTAAATTAATACTAGAAACGGACGCCTCTAATAGGGTTATAGCGGGAATCCTATTACAGTTATATCTAAACGGCGAATAGTACCCTATAGCTTTCTTCTTAAAGATAATAAACCCGGCTAAGTATAACTATAAAGTATATAATAAAGAAATACTAGCTATTATTTAATTACTTTTTTAATAGCGCGCAGAGCTTAAAGGTATAAATTCCCGGATTAAGATATATATAGATTATAAAGCCCTAGAGTACTTTATAACTATAAAATAGCTTACTAGATAATAGGCCTAGTAGGCTAAAATACTCTTCTAATTCTTCTTTATAATTATATATTGTTCTAGTAAGTAAAACTTTAAGGCTAATGCCTTAACCTAAAGAGAATAAGATATAGGACCCTAGAATAAGCTAAAGACCTAATATTAGACGCGCGCCCTCTTTTATCTAGAATAGCTTAACCTATAAATCCTTAAGGAGCTAGACTTTTAGTAAAATAAGCTAGCACTAATAGAGGAGTCCTTAGATAAGCTAATAGGGCTAATTAACTGCCTCCTAACTATAAAACGTATGGCTAATACCCTAAGGGCCCTCCGCGAATAAGCTATAAAAGGAAACCCCGATTTTAAGATAGAGGAAGGATTGCTCCTATACTAGGAGCGGCTTATAATCTCTAACATTAATAATCTATAAACCGAACTAATCTGTAAAGCTTATTACTAAGTCTTTATAGTATACCCTAGTAAGAACAAGACCTATAAAATTATTAACTGCCACTACTACTAGCCGAGAATAGTTATAGATATTAATTGATATATATAGAACTGCGAAGACTACTAGAGAGCTATAATTCTACGGGATAAGACCCTAGGACTATTTAAGCCACTCCTAATACTAGAGCGCCCTTAGCAGTATATCTTTATAGACTTTTATAAACTACCTAGGGACCGTGATGGATACAATATAGTTATAGTTATAGTTAACCGCTTTAGTAAACGCCTATTCTTAATTCCCTATTATAAGAATATTAATGCTAAAGAGGTAGCCTAGCTATATGTCTATTACGTCTACTAAATCTATAGACTACTAGATACTATTATATCTAATTATAGGCTATAGTTTATATCGGCCTTTTGGAATAAGTTTACCTAAATCTTAGGCATTAAGCTAAAGCTTTCTATAGCTTATTACCCCTAGATAGACGGTTAGATAAAGATTATAAATTAGTACCTAGACTAAAGGCTTAGGCCCTTTATTAACTATTTCTAGGACAACTAGTCTAAACTACTACCCTTAATGGACTACGCGTAAGCAACCTTACTCTATAACTCCATAGGGTTTGCCCTAATTCAGCTAAAAATGGGATACTTACCCCGTATAAGCTTTAACTAAAAAAGGCTAGAAGAACCCTAGACTATATAAGAGAAGCTATTCTATACTAAGGCCTAACAGTATGCTAAACGATTGGAGGAGGCCTAGATGGTAGCCTATAAGAACCTAAAAAAAGCTTAAAGGTTAATAAAACAGTAGGCGAACAAACACCGTTAAGAGTTTGATTTTACCCCTAGCAATATAGTCTGGGTTATAATAAGGAATTAGAAAACCGAATAATCTAGCCGTAAGCTAAACTACTAGATAGTAGGACCGTATAAGGTTCTTAAGAAGATAGGCAACTTATATAAGATAAAGCTCCCAGATTTAATTAGGGTTTACCCTATCTTTTTACTAGATAAGTTACGGAAAGCTATAAATGACCTATTGCCTGGATAAAAGAACGAGCCTCTCCTACCAGTTTAAGTAAACGGTAATAGCGAATAGGAGGTTAATAAAATACTAGCCTATAAGATAGTACGGGGAACGCTAAAATACCGTATCTAATAAAAGGGCTATAATCCTAACCTAACCTAGTACCCTATGTGGAACTTTATAGGCTGCCCCTAAAAATTTAAAGAATTCTATAACTAATACCCTAATGCGCCTAAACCCCTAAAGTACCTAGACGAATAGATAGAATGCTAGTATAATAAAGACGATAAGTTACCGGAAGAATATAGGGACAAAAACGCCCTAAAGCCCTAATACAGCTATCTGCCAAATTCTACCATATTCTACCGTTTTCTACTAGTACCGTAAAATATCAGATATCTAGAAACTTTAACCGCCGGTTAAAGTTATCTAATTAGTTAGATCCGTGCTAAGACTTTTAGCGGCTACTCTTTCTAGCCTAGTGCTTCCACTTAGCCTATAATTGCCCTTTATACTTAGTTTGGATATACTTATATCCCCTTTATCTCCTTATTTTATATTTTATAATCCTACGTTTATAAGCCTAGTACTACCCTATTTCTAACTAAGCCTAAGGGTAGGCTTTTTTTAAAGAGGGGGGTAATATAACGGCGCTATCGCACGTTACCTGCTAAATTCTGCCATATTCTACCGACCTATAATTGGCCCGCCTAAAGCTAGCGCCTTGGCGGCTTACCCTATATATTTGTTTATATCGGTCCTAGCGACCCCTTTTCCTTCTCTTTAGCTTAGTATCTTCGTAATATAGTATTTGTTTAAGCTTCGGTTTAGAGGTATTTATTTAAGCCGTAATAGTTATCCTAAGGCGCTTATAAGTAATCTATAATAGTAGTAAGAAAAAAGATAAGAATTAATTAATTAAAGTAATAACAATAATAATAACGATAGGGGTAGGAGGAACGACACTTGTATATACTAGAGTTTTTAGATTAACGTAATCTATAAGCTAGTAGCCTATATAAGTAAGTAGCCCACTCTACTTAATACGCGATATGTTATTTAATAACTACCTAAATAGTAGTACTATAATAGCGCGGTTCTACTACCCTAAATCGCCATCTTATACTAATATAAGAAGAGAGTCTTAAGTAGTAGGTTCTATTAATAGATTAACGTAGTATGCCGCCTAGGATTATAACTATATAGTAAATAGCTAGTATTCTAGCTAGTTAGGGTAGGCTACTTGCTTATATAGGCCACTGGCTTATAGATTATGTTATATAGCTTATACACCCAATTAAAATTAGATCTTATTGTTAACGTCACTAATTAGCTCTATCCTTATATAATACCTACTAAATTAGGTTAGAGAATTAGAGCTTTAAGAGCTTTATAGCTTTAAATCTACTCTATTTAACTAATTAAATTAATAGGATCTACTTTAATCTAAAGATAGCTCTGCTATGGAGCTTTAGAATTAACCCAGTTTAAAAAGATTACTAGCTATAGCCGTAGCCGCAGCCTGTAACGGCGCTATCGCACGTTACCTGCCAAATTCTGCCATATTCTGCCGACCTGTGATTAGCCCGCCTAAAGCTAGCGCCTTAGCGGCTCACCCTATATATTTATTTACATCGGTCCTAGCGACCCCTTTTCCTTCTCTTTAGCTTAGTATCTTGGTAATATAGCATTTGTTTAAGCTTCGGTTTAGAGGCATTTATTTGAGCTGTGACATTATACTAAGCTCTCTCTATCTTGCCTGGGAAGGCCTTAATAATATCCCACCCTAAAGAAACTTTGTCTGCAACGACGCATTGACGCGCTATACTTAGACACTAAAATAACCCTACATTGCCTGGGAAGGCCTGGATAATATCCTACCTTATAAGCTAGATAGGACTGGACCTGTACCCCTGGAATTAAAACTAAAGTGTACGATACTAATAAACCTTAGGAAGCTAATAATAGCACCTAAAGTAAGCTTATTTAAGAGAGCTGCCTTTACCTAAGAGGAACCTGAGATCTAATTGGGATTAGAAATTAAAGATAATAATAATATTGTAGACATACGCGAGTAGATTCGCGCCCTTATAGCCAGCTAGGAAGCTAATTATCTTAAAGCGAGAAATATATAAGAGACCCTATAAGAGATCCTAGAAAGCCTTGCGGCCCTATAAAATAGCCCGGCTTCCCCTTCTTAAAGCCCTAGTTAACCTGTTTACTCTACTAAATGCGATACACTAGGGAGTACGGATATAATGACAAAGTAATTAAAGTCCGTTAAGCTCCCTGACCCCCTACTACTATCTAACGGGATAGACCCTACCTTTGAGAATTGGAGGATTTAAATATGAGGAAAGCTCCGCGTTAACTACGACTATTTCCTTTCTAAAGAAACTAAAATGCTCTACCTCTTTAGTTAAACTACTAGGGACGCCCAACGGTACCTTTAAGCCAAGTTTAAGGACGACTCCCCTGTCTAATTTATATCTGTTAATAAGATAATACGGCACTTAGTGGCTATCTATATTAACCTGAATAAAGTATGGGATGCCTGTTATAACTATAATTACCTGATAATAAAACTGAACTAACCCTTTGCTAAATTTTAGACTTAATTCCTATACCTTATAGGAGAAGGCCAGGTTCCCCTTAAGAACTACCGATTAGACCTGTACGATAAGCTAATAATCTAGCTATAAGAAAAGATTGCTATAACCTTAAATGACCTGCCAACCTATGAAAGACTTGTAGCTTATTACCTATTATTAGACTTAGAACTAAAGTAGATTAACGCCCGCCCTGATTGGCAGAAGCGACTCTATAATAATTAGAACTCGCTAGCTATACCTATAGGAGCTAGAGTAGGAAGATAAGTTATAACTGCTCTTATACTAAAGGCGGTTATAACTACGCACTAGCAAGCCTTGCCTAACTAGCTACGTACTACGCTATTAACTAGTATTTGCCGTAATACTCTAATCGACCCTGCCTTGGCTATATACTTTAACTGTGATAAGTAAGGTCACTTTGTCTTGTCCTGCCCAGAGCTAAAGGATATAGGCGATATTAAGGAAATGGAGGAAGGAGAAACGTCTAATAAGTCGGGAAAAGAAGAACCCTAGGGAAAGACTCCCCCCTAGGGTACCCTATCGATCTTAAAGAGATTAATCTTAGTTAGTTAATAGGTGGAAAGCATTTTATGGTTCTATGTATAGTATCTTAAAATAGATATAGAGTTAATATAACCGCCCTTATTAATACTGGAGCAAATAGCTTTGCCTTTATGAATACTGCCTATATAAATAATATTACTAAGTTTCTAAATATAGAAGCTATCTAACTAGAGAAGCCTATTTAGGTAAAGGGCTATAACGGCTAAGCCGGTTAGCCCGTTACCTACGTTTTAAAGTTATATATTGCTCTTAATGGATAACGCCAATATGGTATCCCCTTTTGCATCCTAGACCTAGGGTCCTATGATATAATCCTTAGATGAAAATGGATGTCCTATTTTAATATTTAGTTAAACGTGCAAAAAAAACGGTTTGTCTAGCCGGAGGATAGACTAAGGTTGCCCTCCTTTATTAGGGAGATCTGAACTAACCGCAAGATACTAGCCGTAAGGGCTGACCCTACCTACTAGTAGGATGTTTGGGCCCGTGACCTAGCCTTTACCTAAGAGGACGCCTGTTGTGAAGCTAGAAAGAACTCTGTACTGATAAAGATACTCTCCTGAAGCGCTACGTTTAAAGAGGACTCTATGTACGAAAGCGGGACAGATAATAACGTAGATAACGTCTAAATTGTATAGATCTAACCGTTATGGAAAAGAACGTATTAATAGGATATAAGGGATAACCTCTAAAAGATGCAATAGGAGCTAAAAGGAGTAATAATAACGCTAGTACCCTGGAAGTCCCTAAAGTTATATACGCCCCTATTGTTAGTTAACCCCCCTACTATAGATATTGCCGTAATTAGTGCTATAGCGTTTCACTTTAATATATACCGGAAGGACAATAAGGTCTTTATAATGAGCCTATATAAGATTAACCAAATTATTAATGATAGAGAGGAAAGGCTAGATAAGGAAACTGATAAGGAACTAGTTAAACGCCTCCTTCCTACCATTTATATAGGCTATAAGGATGCATTCTTAAAGGCGGCCTTAGACAAGTTACCCCCTCACTAGATGTACGATTATAAGATTTAATTAGAGGCCCATAACTTGCTAGGCTATAGCCCCCTCTACTATTAATTAATAGATAAGCTAAAAGTAATAAAGCAGTACTTGATTGACAACCTGGATAAAGGGTTTATTAAGCTAAGTTAAGCCCCTTTTACTTCCCCTATTCTGTTTGTAAAAAAGCCTAATAGAGGCCTTTGTTTTTGTATTAACTATTGGAAGCTAAACGCTATTACTTAAAAGGACCGGTATCCTATTCCTTTGATTAATAAGACCCTTACACGTCTAAGCCAGGCAAAGATCTTTACTAAACTTAATATCCGCTAAGCTTTCTACTGAATTAGGATAGACCCTGTATCTAAAGATTTAACAACGTTTTGTACCCGCTATAGTTCCTATAAATATAAAGTTCTTCCTTTTGGACTAATAAACGGACTGGCTACGTACCAAAGGTATATAAATGACGTTCTTTTTGATTACCTTAATAAATTCTACACGGCATACCTAGACGACATTCTTATATACTTGGACGACAAACTTAAGTATTAAGTTTATATTAAGAAGGTCCTGGAGAGACTACGGAACGCGGGCTTATAAGTTAATATTAAGAAATGCGAGTTTAGGGTAAAACGTATAAAATACCTCGGGTTTATTATAACTATAGAAGGAATTGAGGTTGACCCTAAGAAGGTAGAGGTAATCCGTAACTGGAAGCCCCTTTGTATAGTAAAAGGAATCTAGTTCTTTCTTGGTTTTTGTAATTTCTACCGCCGGTTTATCCGTAACTACGGAATTGTGGCAAAACCTCTTGTATAACTAACTAGAAAGGATACGCCTTTTGTCTTTAATAATAGCTGTATAGAGGCCTTTAAAGAGGTAAAGGATTGGCTTATCTTTTCCCTAATCCTTTGTCACTATAACCCGGATCTTGAATTAATGCTAGAAATAGACGCCTCTAATAGGGTCGTAGCGGGAATCCTATTATAGTTATATCTAGATGGCGAATGGTACCCTATAGCTTTCTTCTTAAAGATAATGGACCTAGCTAAGTATAACTACGAAGTATATAATAAAGAAATGCTAGCTATTATTTAATTACTCTCCTAATGGTGTATAGAGCTTAAAGGTACGAACTCCCGGATTAAGATATATATAGATTATAAAGCCCTAGAGTACTTTATAACTATAAAGCAGCTTATAGGGTAATAAGCCTGGTAGGCTAAAATACTCTCCCAATTCTTTTTTATAATTATATATTGTTTTAGTAAGTAAAACTCTAAGGCTAATGTCCTAACCTAAAGAGAATAAGATATAGGACCCTAGGATAAGCTAAAGACTTAATATCGGATGTGCGCCCTTTTTTATTTAGAATAGCTCGACCCGCGGATCCTTAAGGAGCTAGACTCCTAGCAAAATAAGCTAGCACCAATAAAGGAGTCCTTAGATGAGCCAATAGGGCTAATTAACTGCCTCCTAACTATAAACCGCACGGCTAATGCCTTAAGGGCCCTCTGTAAATAAGCCGTAAAAGAAGACCCCAATTTTAAGACGGAGGAAGGATTGCTCCTATACTAGGAGCGGCTTATAGTCCCTAACGTTAACAATTTATGGACCGAACTAATCCGCAAAGCTTATTACTAAGTCTCTATAGTATACTCTGGTAAGAACAAGACCCGTAAAATTATTAACTGCCGCTACTACTAGCTAAGAATAGTTGCGGATATTAATTGATATATACGGAACTGCGAAGACTGCTAAAGAGCTATAATCCTATGGGATAAGACCCTAGGACTACTTAAGCCACTCTTAATACTAGAGCGCCCTTGGTAGTATATCTTTATAGACTTTTATAAACTACCTAGGGACCGTGACGGATATGATATAGTTATAGTTATAGTTAACCGCTTTAGTAAACGCCTGTTTTTAATTCTATATTATAAGAATATTAATGCTAAAGAGGTAGCCTGGCTATATGTCTATTACGTCTACCGAATCTACGGACCACTAGATACTATTATGTCTAATCACGGGCCGTAGTTTATATTAGCCTTCTAGAATAAGTTTACCTGGATTCTAGGCATTAAGCTAAAGCTTTCTACGGCTTATTACCCCCAGACAGACGGTTAAATAGAGATTGTAAATTAGTACCTAAACTAGAGGTTTAGGCCCTTTGTTAACTATTTTTAGAACAACTAGTCTAAACTACTACCCTTAATAGACTATGCGCAAGCAACCCTACCCCATAACTCTATAGGGTTTGCCCCGATTTAGCTAGAAATGGGATACTTACCCTATATAAGCTTTAACTGGAAAAGGCTAGAAGAACCCTAGACTGTATAAGAGAAGCTATCCTATACTAAGACCTAACAGTACGCTAAATGATTGGAGGAGGCCTAGATGGTAGCCCGCGAGAACCTAGAAAAAGCTTAAAGGTTGATGGAACAGCAGGCAAACAAACACCGTCAAGAGCCCGATTTTGCCCCTGGCGATATAGTCTAGGTTATAATAAGGAATTAGAGGACCGAACGACCTAGCTGTAAGCTGGACTACTAGATAGCAGAACCGTATGAGGTTTTTAAAAAGATAGGTAACTTGTATAAGATAAAGCTCCCAGACTTAATTAGGGTTCACCCTATCTTCTTGCCAGATAAGTTACGGAAAGCTGTGAATAACCCATTGCCTGGACAAAAAAATGAGCCTCCCCTACTAGTTTAAGTAAACGGTGATAATAAATGGGAGGTTAACGAAATGCTGGCCTGTAAGATAGTATAGGGAGCGCTAAAATACCGTGTTTAATGGAAGGGCTACGATCCTGACCTAACCTAGTACCCTATGTGGAACTTTATAGGCTGCCCCTAGAAGCTTAAAGAATTCTATAACTAATACCCTAATGCGCCTGGACCCCTGAAGTACCTAGATGAATAGATAGAATGCTGGCATAATAAAGATGATAAGTTACCGGAAGAATATAGGGATAAAAACGCCCTAAAGCCCTAATATAGCTGTCTGCTAAATTCTGCTATATTCTGCCGTTTTCTGCCAGTACCGTAAAATTTTAGATGTCTAGGAACTTTAACCGCCGGTTAAAGTTGTCTAATTGGTTAGATCCGTGCTAAGACTTTTAGCGGCTACTCTTTCTAGCCTAATGCTTCCACTTAGCCTATAATCGCCCTTTATACTTAGTTAGGACGGACTCGTGTCCCCTTTTATCTCCTTATCTTATATTTTTATAATCCTACGTTTATAAGCCTAGTGCTACCCTATTTTTTCTAACTAAGCCTAAGGGCAGGCTTTCTTTTAAAGAGGGGGGTAATGTAACGGCGCTATCGCACGTTACCTGCTAAATTCTGCCATATTCTGCTGACCTGCGATTGGCCCGCCTAAAGCTAGCGCCTTGGCGGCTTACCCTATATATTTGTTTACATCGGTCTTAGCGACCCCTTTTCCTTCTCTTTAGCTTAGTATCTTGGTAATATAGCATTCGTTTAAGCTTCGGTTTAGAGGTATTTGTTTAAGCCGTGATATAGCTATAGCCACAGCCGTAGTCCTAGTTAGAGCCTAGGTCTAGGTCTTTACTTATATACTATATAAGCCGCACGGTAAACTTTATATAGGCCCTTTAGCGTAAGTAGACCGAAGGGCTAGGAGGTAATCCTTTTATAGTAGCGCTAAATTCTAAATAGGGTAGTAAATAGCGGGCTAGCTAGTAAAAGGAGGTTTAATAGTACTCCCTATAGCTTAAGGTTATTAAGGAGATTAAGCGGGTTATATAGGTCTAGAAGGTTAGCAAGAAAGCAGCTATATAGTAGGTTAATCTATAGCAGGAGTAAATATAGTACTCGCTAGATTAGCTTTATAAACGGCTTTAAGTAGGTAGAAAAGCTTTAAAATAGTTATATATATAACTTCTAATAAGATACTAAGAGGTTTTCTATTAAAACCTTTATCTATAGCCCCCTAGGGGCTTATTTTAGTGCTATATAAGTTTAATAGGGTACTTTAGAGTGCTTATATAATGGCGGCGCGTAACTTAAAACACGAATATCTTTATTAACCTACGGCCAATTCTTACCATTCTAGTGCAAGTAGAAAGCTCTTAGTAGGCTCTACGCATAGCGCTTAACGGGTGTTAAGAGCGCGGTGTCGCTAGCGATTAAAAATCGACTGTGGATATAGGGTAACATCCACAGTCGCTGAACGCACGGGCCTCCTCGCCTGCGTAATTGTGACTCAGCCGCTAAATCAGCTGGATATACTATTGGTGTTCATGGCTCGGCTGAGCGCCCAGTCGCTGAGCCGCACGTGACACATACAACCCCCGTCGACATTCGCGGATGTCCACGGCCGAGCCTGCAGCCAAGCCGTGGATATCTATCACATATTGGGGGGGCTGATTTGGCGCGGTCACGACCCGGGTTAATACGAGGTTAGGGCCACCCCTGCTGATAACGCGCCCGAACCCCGCACGAGGTCGCGCAGCGACCGCCCCCGAGTACTTTCGCACGCGATTTTGGGCGAAAAGGTACATAATTTGTGTTAGATTGGTACTTCTGGGCGGTCGCGTAATGTTACTCTGAATTTATAACACCTAAACGGGCTCTATTCCTACATTAAGGCGTCTTAGTTGCTATAGTATAGTCCTATATTAAGACGTCTCGGTTACTATAGTATAGTCCTATATTAAGGCGTCTTGGTTAATGCAGTACAGTCCTATATTAAGGCGTTTCGGTCACTATAGTGTAGTTATACATTAAGGCGTCTCGGTTACTGCAGTATAGTCCTATATTAAGACGTCTTGGTTACTAATACAGTCCTATATTAAGACATCTTAGTTACTATAGTGCAGTTATATATTAAGGCGTCTTAGTTATTATAGTATAATTATATATAGAGGCGTCTTAGTTACTATAATGTAGTTATATATTAAGGCGTCTTAGTTACTATAGTAAAATAACTATTTAGATATTCTTATAAAGCTAATCTAAAGAATGCTAACCTTATAGCTATTTTAGCTAGTTAATAGCCTATCTCTTATCTCTTACCGTACTGTCTTCTATACGCTGTCTTATATCCTTAATTATTCTACTATTACGGACGCTTTAAGTACAATGTTACGACTACTTAGAAAGGAGTTGGAAGAAGCTAGTTAGTTAATTTAGGCACGGTCCAGGATGGAACTAGTAGAGCTATATAACGAGGAATAGTAGCTAAGGTTATATAACGTAATCTATATAATCCGTAGAATCTATATAATCTATAATAGAGTAAATAAAGCACACGTACCTTACGTATAAAGGGGATTTCTTAGGAGTACGGTTGTGTATTTAAAGGACTACAGTCCCTACCTAGATAGTTCTCTCCTTTATAGTAATTCTTAGAATATAATTAGAGTTAATCTATTAGGCAACCACTCCACTAGTTATTATTACATTGTTAACTTTAATTTGCATTACCTATACACCTAGCCTAATAATAAACCTATTGTAGTACTTGCTATAAGGTTCCGTTATACAATTACTACCTAGTTACAGTATTAAATATAGAAAGTTAAATAATATACTACTAAAAGCAGCCACTATAACGCCATTAACGGAGGCAACTACTTTAAGGTTAAGTAATACTAGTATAGCAGATACTAACTTATAGCAACCTATAACGGTCGGATAATTATAAGAGATAGTTAACTAACTAATAATAAACAATATAGCGCTAAAAGAGAGGGTTAATGGGATAGGAGTGGTAAAGATTAAGTTACTATTAATCGAGAGGTACTTAGGGGAAAGATTAAAGCTTAAAGGATTTCTTATATAAATGTACTTTAAAGTAATATAGTGTTATGGGACGGGGTAGTGGCTACAAGACGTATATATTCGAGGAGTCTACAAGACGTTGCGCGATCGATCGTAAGGGTCGAGGGCGTAAGGAGGTGATATACCTACGCGTAGCTAACATAAGCTATACGCGAGGTATACGCGAGAGCACGGGGCTCTCCTATGGAGGCCTCTGCGGTGGGGTTCCGTAACACTACCCCCCCTCCTATAGAGGCGGAGCTCCGGCGACGCTGTGGTTACTATATATATATAGAAGGGATACTTAGGGTATAGAAAAAAAGAAAGGGGGGTATTACTAAAGGCTTAAAACAACGTTATGTAATAAGGCTTAGCATCTAAGAATCTAACTAATTAGATAACTTTAACCGCCGGTTAAAGTTTCTGGATATCTTAATGATATTCTAGTTACGTAATCGCACTTTGCCGCAATCTAACGGCAATCTAACGGTAATTTACCCCTATATAGTAATATATAATAGTTTAACTCTATAAGGGCTCCTATAGAGGATTAGGTATAAAATCTCTGCTTAGGCCCAGTTTCTATGGGTTCGCGTAGTAAAAGTCGCTAATTAGATCCTTTGCATTTTTAAAGTCTTTTTATAGTTGCCATTCTGGCTAATCTATATCGAATCCTATGTATATAGCTCTGTAGTAAAGCCGTTATTCTCTGCCTTTGCTAAAGTATTTAGAGTTAATAATTCGTTTAATAGTCTACTCCTCGTGGTTCTTATCTTCGTTCTTATCTCGGATTAGTACTAGTGGGGGTTTAGGCTATATCTGCCCTAGTAAGGGGTTAGGCTAGTAAAGGTGTAGTAGCTATAGGTAAAATACAGGCTATATTCCGCGGGTGGCTAGGGTAGGTAGGAGCTCTAGCTCGTATACGGCTCCCCTATTAATAACTTATTTAATTAGGTAGGGGCTAAGGTTTTTATAATTAAGTGACTTTATAGGCCTCTGTGTAGAGATATTGCGTATATCTAGCTATACCTAGTCGCCAACACGTATCTCCGGTGGTGGCGTTTTATAATAGTCGGCAAAGTAGGCCTACTTTGCTTAAGCCTAGGCCATTTCTCCCTTGCAGTAGTTAAGTAGATTTTTTATGTAGTCTACATGCTAGTTAGTAAGTAGTATCTTAAGGCGTTTTCTATATAGTAGTTTTTTATTAATAGGTTCTAGTGGTTCTATGCTGGATTGGGGGTAATATTCCTTATTCGCGAAGAACGGGGTAAGTCCTGTAGTAGTTAAGACGTAGTTATTCGCTACAAATTTACCTAATAGGAGGTGATCTACCTAGTTATCTTAACTATAGGCGACTACCTGTTATAGGTACGCTTTTATGCTAGCATTAGCGTTTTCCGGTTGCCTAGTAGTTTTATAGTAAAAGGATATAGATATCTTAACGGAGATGCTAAGGCGTTAGTAGATTCGTCTCTATATATTAGAGCCGAACTGTGTGCCTTAGTTAGATATAATCGAGTTAGGTAACCTATATAATCAGTAGATTTCGCGAAGGAAGGCATTAGTGACGTCGCTAACGGCTACGCCTTCAGTTGGGACGTAGTGGCACTCTTTTATAAGTCGGCATATTATTATAAGGATATTCTTATAGGTACGGCTATGTCGCTTATAGGGTAGTAGGTTAATAACGAAATCTATAGCAATATCTGCCCATCGTTATATAGGTACTAGTAGAGGGTGTAGTAGTTCTTAGTACTTTGTATTAAAGGCCTTAGCGCGCTTATAACCGTAATAGGCGCCTATAAAGCATTCGACTAAGTCTATTATTTTAGGCTAGAAGTAGTATTGGCTAAGAAGCTTATAGGTTCCTCTTTTGCCTAGGTAGCCGCTTAATTAGAGGTTATAGGCCATTTAGATTAGTTGCCGTTATAGATTTTTTAAGTTAGGGATAAATAGACGGCCTCTATAATAGAGCCTGTTCTCTTTTACTTCTAAGGCTACTATATTAATCTAGCCTAAGCTTTAGAGTTTAGTTGGTAGCGTATAGGCGCTAGCGGTCTTTGCGGTAATAAGTTAATATAGTAATAGGTTAATAGAGGTGTTATATGCCGTAGTAATAAGCTTATTGATTTTAGGAGGTAATTTTAGTTCTATAGTGTGGAGCTAAGGTATAGTTAGCTCTATTGTAGGTAGCATACCTAGGGCCAAATTCCGTGCTTTTAGGATCGTTTGTTATTAGAACTAGTTATAGGGGTTATTTTTAGACTAAAGAAGGTCTTATAAGCGGCGTATTAGGCTATTAGGCTTAGTACCTTATACTTCTAGCCTATATGCGATTTTAAAGTTAAAACTAGAGAGAAACTTGTTCTAGCGTGCTTAGTATTAGTTTAGTTATTTTGTAGTTATAAAGTACTTAAGGTTGCGATAATCCGTAAGGACTTTAGTTAGCTAGTTAGGTTCTGCTAAGGAAAGTTCTGGTTAGAATTCCTTAAACACTTATATAATTGTAAGAAGTTCCTTATTATAGATCTTGTAGTTATATTCTTATAGTATAAGCTTAGACGAATAGAATGCGACTAGGTGGAGGAGACCGTCGTCGCCTATCTAGGAGAGGACACCTGCGTTGACGTGGTCTGAGGAGTTAGTCTTAAGATAGAGTTGTTGTCCTAATATAAAGTAAGCTAAAATAGGTGCTTTGGTAAAAGCATTTTTAAGGTCTTAGAACGCCTTCTTATATTTAGGTGTCTAGATAAAACGTAGATATGTTTTTCTTTCTTTCGCGGAAAGGCCCTTTATTCGCATTATTGCTATAAATGGTGCTATAACACCCGAGAAGTTGTATATAAATTTTTGATAGAAGTTGGCGAAACTAAGGAAAGCTTATACGTCTTTAATGCAGTTAAGGGTTTGCTATTCGGTAATTGTGTGTACCTTTTTAGGGTCTATACGGACACCCTTAGTAGTAACGATTAGTTTAAGGTATTTTACTTCTATAACTAAGAATTCGCACTTCTTTAAATTAATATAAAGTCCTACGTCCCTAAGGCGCTATAGGACCTTTTAAACATGCTCGGTATGCTTAAAAGGGTTATTACTATAAATAAGTATATTGTCCAGGTACGCAGAGTAGAAGTCATTAAGGTAGTCCCGTAAGGCGTTATTAATATAGCTTTAGAAGCTGCCTGGGCCGTTATATACGCTAAAGGGCATAATAGTATATTCAAATTAGCCGAAGCGCAATATAAATGCGGTTTTCCATTCGTCACCTTCTTATATTTGGAGGCGGTTAAAGGCGGCGATAATATTAAGCTTGGTATAGATTTTGGCTTAGCTAAGCCGTTTAAAAGTCTTACGTATAAGCGGTATAGGGTATCGGTTTTTAATTGTAATAGCGTTAAGTCCTCTATAGTTAACGCAGAATTAAATACCTTTTTCTAGCTTCTTAGTAAGGAGGATAGGGGCGGCTATTAGGGATATACTGGGGCGAATAAACCCTTTATTAAGGTGTTCGTTAATATACTTTTTAACAACTAGAAGTTCGTCTTTTAATATTAGGTAGGGTCTCTTATAGGGTAGCGTTTTTCCTTATTTAATATTAATGGTATAGTTATTAGGTTAATATAGGGGGAGTATATCTACGCTCTTTTATGAGCATATATTAATAAAGTTATAGTACCTCTTAGGGAGGAGCTTACGGAGTTCCTCGTTAGTAAGTCCTTTTTTAAGCTTTATAAACTTCTTAAAGTCTAAAGGTGAAAGTCCGTAGAGTTCTACGGGGGCATCGTTTTCTAGGAGGTCAACTATATCTATCCTATTACTATAGAGGACGTAGTCCTGTTCTTTATTAAGCTTATATAGTCGTAATCGGAAGGCTGCGGTAACGGTCCAGCCTTTTCTACGTGCTATGCGGTAGAAGGCCGCGGCACTTATATAGTGGTAGTTGGTTGTGGGTAGGGTAATAAGGGGTTCCTTAGGTTGGTATCCTAGGAAGTAGATAAAGGTGGCTAGGCTATATCCTAGGCAGGTCTCTCTACAGTATTTAGAGTTAAAGGTTACTTCTCTCTTTTTCTAGTTAATGGTGGGGTTGTGTTATTTAAGCTAGTTTATTCTAAGGATAATAGGGTAGTTAGCAAGTAGTGTAATATAGGCCCAGAGTTCTTCTTAGTGCCTATTTATATCTAGGTAGAGTTATACCATATAGGTAATCTTCTATGCGGTATAATTACCGTTAGCGAGTTATAGGGCGCGGGCTTTAGTAAGGGGTAAGGTAAATAGGTTATAAGTACGTATAAATTAGGTATCTATAAATTTATTAATAGCTCTGCAATTAATTATAGAACGGCTTTTATATTGTTTTTTAGCAGTAGTTCCTATTACGGGTAAAACTATCTATTTCCGTCTATTTATTTTTACTAAGTTATCTATTAAGCAGGCCGATATATAGATCCCCTTATCGTTAGGGCGTCCTTACCTACGACTTAGGGCTAGGACTTAGCGTTTTCTATTTCCGTATCTAACTTTACCGCTATTACTGCGTCTTCGTCTTGTATAGTAGTAGCACGTAGCAACGTATTTAGTATTTAAGGTACTAGGTTAGGTATTAGGCGGCGGCTACTAAACTTAGCTATTAGGTAGTTTAGGCTATAGCTATAACAGCCTTCTTAATAACATCTATAGCAACGCTTTAGCTTCTAAAGTAGCTTACATTCTCCGTCTAGTAGCTTCTGCGGGAAGGTTAGTATAGAAAGGTCGATATTAGGACCAGTAGTGTTGCTTAGGGTAGTAGGCGTTAGTGGTTTAGTAGGTCCGGAGGGCTTCTATAGGGAGGTCTTTAGGTAAAGGTTTATAGTAGCGATCTAATTTAGTCGTCGTTTAATCTTCTATATGGCTGCTACTATATTATAAACATTATTATAGTTATGGCTAGCGGCTGCATAACTAAGGCGATAAGTAACTTTTTTAAGGAGATCTTTCTAGTCTTTAGTATCGTCTTAGGTGAGGGCTCTGGTATATTCCTGGAATTTAACATAAAACTTATTAAATAATTCGGTAGGGCTTATCTTTAGGGCACGTAGTTTAGCTTAGTTAGTGGCCAGTAGGTTATAGTCGCGGTATATTAGGTTAAGATTATTAAGGACTTCTTAGTAAAACTACCACTTCTAGGGGCTATTGGTCTCCTATTAGGCAAAGAGTCTATTAAACGGTATACCCTTTATTCGCCCGATAATGTAGCTAATCTTAGTATCTTCCGTAGGAAAAAGGTAGGCGCTCTAAGTTAGTTTCTTACGGATTTATATCTTTTAATAGCTATATTCTTTACGGTCTCCCTAAAAAACTAGGGGATTAGGGTAACGTATATTAGACCCTATAGTAGTAGCTTAGGTTCGGTTATTATAGCTTTCGTTATTACTTTAGTAGGGGTTCCCGTTAGGTAAGGCTGCTTAGCGCTAACCCTCTATTAAGCGTTAAGTAGGTAAAGTTGCCGGGGGCGTAGAGACTTAAGTGGCGTTATATATAGTAGAGAGGTGTCTAGCGTTATTACAAATATGCTTGTTAAGCTAAGATTATAGGTATTTAATTGTGCCTTCTTTTTTAATAACTGTAGCAATAAGTGCAATCTCAGCCTTCTTTAACTATTAGACGTCGCGTTTAGACACACAGAGGTCATCTTTGGTTTCTTAACGTATATTATTAGCGAGCGCCTCACAAGCTTATAGGTCTTGGATAATATCGCAATCTTAGGCAGTACGCATCTTGGCTTATATAAGCTTTAGGTAATAGTTCTATAGAAGGCGGTAGTATTTATTAGGTTCTCGTGCTACCATTTTTATAAATATCTTAGCGTCTCGTATTTTAATTTTAATAGGTAGTAGCCCTTCTACTTACTTATCCGTAGTTATATAGTTAATAAAAGATAAGATATTATTGGTGTCTATCTCCTTAGGGGTTAAGGCTANGGNTAATAAATNAAATTCTNCTNGGATTNATTGGCGTCNTANGTTAAGTATAGGTATTNGATTATTCTTTAGGTTTAATATAGTGGCTAGTAAGGAATATTGTCTTACTATTATAGGTTCCTTAGAAGTATAAAGTAAGGTAACTTATAGGCATGCTATTTTTGGCAGCGCCTATAGTATTATAGAGACGTAGAATTAGTTATAGGCTAGGTGTTGGTAGTAAAAAGGCACAACGTAATGTTATGGGACGGGGTAGTGGCTATAAGACGTATGTATTCGAGGAGTCTATAAGACGTTGCGCGATTGATCGTAAGGGTCGAGGGCGTAAGGAGGTAATATACCTACGCGTAGCTGACATAAGCTATACGCGAGGTGTACGCGAGAGTACGGGGCTCTCCTATAGAGGCCCCTGCGGTGGGGTTCCGTAACATATAGAAAGGAGTAAAATTGCTAATACCTATAGATCGAATAGCTTATACAGGACTATTCCTATTAGGAAAAGTACTTAAGTAATTTAAATCTTACCTTACGGAAATATAGGCAAATAGAATGGCGATTACTAACTAGGAGGTATAATTTATATTCTTAAGCTAAAAAGGGTTTATAGAGTAACTTATATAAATATTCAGAGACATAGAGGCAGTAACTACGGCGGAAAGAAAACTCTAAGATATTACGTAATAAACCTTAGCAATTAAGTATACTATGTAGTTTTAGACGCTAGTAATATAAGTTAAGTAGAATAATAAGGCGCTTATAGTATAGTATAAATAAGGACTTAAGGCTAAAGTCTAAGACGCGATTATCCTAATAGAAGATGTGGATACCCTAAGGGAACTAATAGATTAAGCAATTAAGATTAATAATTGGATCTACTAAAGGGAATAGGCTAAGAAAGGTTAGGATAGAGTTTTATAGTTATATAAGGATAAGGCGTAAAGTACATAATAACCTAAGCTAAGTCAGAAACTATAGTATAGCGCAAAGCTAATAGACCTAAGCGGTACTAAAGAAGCCTATAAAAGAGGGAGTAAGAAACTATAAAAACCTAAAGGTTAAGGATTTAGTGATTATAGGACTAAGGAGCGGAGGCTAAACTAGGGATCTTAGCAGCAGAAGATGTTTAAGCGGACTTTATAGCAAAGTTAATAGTTTAAAGACGGAGCTTATATAAATTGCGGAAAATAAGATTACTTCGCAAGGAATTATAAAGATAGTTAGAGTTATTATATAATAAAGGGAACTAGACTAATAGTAGAAGATATATATATATAGAGGGATAATAGTATACTATAAGGAACAAAGGAATGTTTAATTAGAAGTTTTACGTTTTATTATAACAACGTATACCAAATTTATAAAGACGCTAAGTATAGCGTAAGCTATTAGCTATAGAAGCTAAAATCCTTAAAGTATAGAGGAATTAATAAACTAGTTCGTAGATTGGATATTAAGGATAATAAATTTAATATAGGCGAAACATTCCGTAATAATAAGGTAATAAAAGTAGCTTACTAGGAGTATATAGACCTTAGAAATATTATATAAGAGGTAGAGGATAATTCCACTATAGAATAGGGAATATTAGTAGGGATTAAAACCCCACTAGACACGATGTTTATCGCTTTATAAAACGCAAGAGAAGTAGGGTAGAGAACTACTTTAGCACTTAATAAAGGTAAAAGGCTAAAGGCTTAAGATTCTTAAGACGAGATAAGAGATAACTAAGATTCTTAAGATAAGATAAGGTAAGCTTAAGGACCTATAATAAACAATAACCGATAGAGCAGAGTAATAGCTTAGTTTAAAGATATATAAATAAGCTTAGGATAGAGTTTCCTATAAATATAAGATTCTTAAGACGAAATAAGTGAGATTTAAGACTCTTAAGATAAGATAAGAATACCTAAGCCTAGTTAGACTAAGGCAGGAGCTAAGCTTAAGTTAAAAGCAAGCTTAGGATTAAGAATCCTATAGAACTAAGACTTCGAGACATGAATAAGGACTATTAATAAGATTAGAGAATCTGCGGCATAAATAGCAACTAGACTAGGAGATAGATATATAGACCTAGAGAACTTACTAGGGGAATATAGTATTTAGCCTAAGGATTAAAAAACCAATACTAAAATTAAGAAGTAAGAAAACTTTAAGGATCTACTTATAAGACGTAAAAAAAAAGAAACTATAGAGGAATTTAAAGTAAGAATTACCTTATAGCAAGATTAGAAACTAGATAAGAGATTTAGTATACTAGGTTATATAAGGGACAGAGCACCTATATAAAGAGTTACTAATAGGCCTAGGATAGGCATACTAAGAGCTAAGTAGCTTACTAAACTAGAGTAAAAAGAGGATCTAGGGATTCTAACTAGGTTTAAGAAACAATATACTAAGGGTTATTATAACGTAGTAATAAGAAGATACTTCCTTACAGATAAGCCGTATATACTTAAAGGGTTATACTAAAAGTAGTATAGATAAAGACATAACAATAAGTAGGAAGATTTCTATATATAGTTGGACAAGAAAGTTATCTAAGACCACCCGATTATAGAGAAGGCTATAAGTTATATTAAAGGAGCCTTAATTATAATGTTAAAGGATTTAGAGGAGTAATTAGAGAACTAGAGAAGCGAGAGGTAAATTATAGTACCTATAAACGAAGTTGCAACGCTTAAATTAACACGGGAAAGGTTTAAACTTAAGGATAAAGATAAGCCTAGAGTTAACCTAAGACACTAAGTATATTACATATTAGTATAGATAGCGTATGTAAATAATACGTGTAATATATATAAAGTACTAAAAAATAAGAACTGGAAGTACCTAGTAAGGATATATTAGTTATTAAATAAGGCGAAATATAGGAACGCTAAGTATATATATAGTTAGCACCTAGTAGAAATGCAAAGCTAAAGGGACTTAATACTTTAACTAGGAAGATTCCTTACGGAAAAATGCCTAGACGGATAATAGTAGTAGAAGTGCCTAGAAAATATATATCTATAGTATATTAAAGATAAAAAGCAAACTAAGTATTAGCTAAAGAAGGACTAAGTATAAATAGGGTTAAGTAGCTAATAGTTAAAAAAAGTAGAGGCCTATAGGATTAGAGGGAACTAGTAGTAGAGCCTTAGACCCTTAAAGGAATTTAAGAACAATACCTAAATTTATAAGTTAAGTGGCAAAATTAATAGTTTAAGGCATTAATAGATAGTGAAGTAATAAGGAACTATATCTTGCTAGTAGCAGTTAAAAGAATGGGGTTACTATATAAGAAAAAGAAGTACTCTTACCTATTAGTAATAATTTTAGAAGATCCAATAACCTATAGAGGAGGTATTATTAATCTTAAAACAGGACCTATTTAGTTAACTATAAAAGGGAGATAAATCGAGATGTCTTTTAATATATTACCATTAGGAAACGACAAGGCAGTACTAGGAATGCCTTAATTATAGGAATATAATCCAAAGATTAATTAGGTTATAGGTTAAGTCAATATTAAAGATACTTAATGCTATAAGATGCGATAATAAGCTAAGTTAGTATAGTACTAAGTAGGAGCAACCTATAAAGAAATAGAGAAAGGACTAGGTTATATACTAAAAAGATACTATAAGTATAGCAAGAAACTATAGTCACTAAAGAGTAAAAAGCTATTAAAGTACGTAGTATAGGACTATAAGATAGAATTAGAACTAGAAATAAGTTTAAGGTTTTTTCTAATCTATAAACTTACTAAAGAAAAAGGGAGAGTATTAAAAGAGTTTATCTAGGAAAACCTATAAAAGGGATATATTAGACTATCGCAGTTATTAGCGGGTTATCCAGTACTATTCGTATTAAAGAAAAATGGCAAACTAAGGCTATATATTGACTATAGATAGTTAAACAGCATTATTAGAAAGGATAGGTATTCTTTACCCTTAATTAGCGAAATCTAAGACAGAATAGGTAATATATAAATCTTTATAAAGATAGATCTAAGATAGGCGTACTATTAGATTAGGATTAAGGAAGGCAATAAATAAAAGGCAGCCTTTAAGTTAAAGGAAGGACTATATAAACTACTAGTTATACAATTTAGGCTTATAAATATACCAGTAACGTTCCAGAAGCGTATTAATAATATATTAGGAGAATACTTAGATAAATTTATTATAGTATATTTTAATAACATTATTATCTACTTAATAACTAAGGAAGAATACGGAGAATATGTTAAATAGGTCTTAAAGAGATTATAGGAAGAATAGATGCTAGTAGCAATTAAGAAATATAAGTTCTTTACTAGAAAGACCAATTTTATTAGATTTATTATTAAACTAGGCCAACTTAGTATAGATCTAAAAAAGATTAAGGCTATAGTAAATTGGTAAGAACTAGAGAATGTTACACAGTTAAGATTATTCTTAGGGTTTTGCAATTACTGCAGAAGGTTTATAGTATAATAGTTAAAAGATATTAAACTATTTACGCGATTAACGAAGAAAGAAGAACTATAGGTATGGGGAAAAGAGTAGTAAGAGTTATTTAAAAAAGTTAAAGAGATATTTACCTAGGAGCCAGTTCTTAAGATCTATTAACTAGGACTAGAGACGGTTATAAAGACGGATATATTAGACTATATACTAGGGGTATACTTTATATAAAAATATTAAGATAGATAGTACCTAGTGGTATACTATAGTTGAAAGATAATACTACTAGAGTTAAACTATAACATTTATAATAAGGAGCTATTAGGTATAGTTATAGCACTAAAGAAATAGAGAGTATTCTTATAAGATATAGAGAAACTATTTATAATTAAGACAAATTATAAGAACCTAATAGGATTTTTAATAATAAAGGAACTTAACTAAAAATAGGTTAGATGGGTAGAGATACTTATAGAATACTATTTTAAGATTTAGTATACTAAGGGTATAGATAATACGCAAGTAGATGCTCTAAGTTAAAAAGCTAAACTATAAAATAATAAAAAGCTATTAGGGGCTTTACTATAAAAAGACACAGATGGATTAATTAGATATAACTATCCAAAAATTATAGCAACTTAAGAGAAACTAGAAAGAGTTTATAAGTTACTAGAAAGCTTTTAGATATAAAGAATTCTAAAGGCATAGCTAGAAGATCTATGGGCGGATATATACGAAAATTAAGAAGTAAAGTATATCCTAAGAAGTATAGCAGAATAGTTTATAGAAGATTTTTATAAGGGATTAACTTAAGGATATAATAGAGCTATAAGCTTAGTGTTAAGACTCTAAAAGGAGTATATTATTGACGGAATCTAAGGCTTAGCGCGAAAAGTTATAAGGGAATATCTAGATTACTAAAGAAATAAATTAATAAGGTATAAGCTATATAAAGGGTTATAACCTATTAAAATACTAGAGAGACTATAGGAGGTTATATTATAGGACTTTATTATTAAGTTACTAAAGTTAAGAGATCCTATTACTAGATAAGATTATAATACGATTTTAGTAATAGTAGATAAGCTTATAAAGTAGGGATACTTTATAGTATATATAGAAGAGATATTAGTAGAAGATATCGCTAGAATCTATATTAAAGAAGTGTTTATAAGATATAGGGCACTAAGTAAGATTATATTAGATAGGGATTTAAGATTTATAGTAGTATTCTAAAAGGTATTCTTAGCGGAATAAGGAGTTAAAGTAGTAACTTCTACCATATATTATCCGCAGATAGACAGTTAAATAAAAAGATTAAATTAGACGCTAGAATAGTATTTAAGGCACTATATTAATTACGTATAGAATAATTAGGTATTATTATTACCAGTTATATAGTTTGTATATAATACAATACTATAAAAAGGGATAGGTATATTACTATTTAAGGTAAATTACGGATATAAGCTAAGAATATTATTATTACTATAATAAGTAAAGAAAATAAGTAGTATAACTAAAAAAAGAATAAAGATATTAATAAATCTTTATATAGACCTTATAGAATTAGTAAAGAAGGTATAAGAGAGAATAAAAAAGTACTATAATACTAAGAGATCTAAGGGACTAGATCTTAAGGAGGGAGATAAAGTATAGCTACTATATAAAAATTTTAAGAGTTAATAACTAAGTAAGAAGTTAGACTATATTAGACTAGGACCTTTTAAAATTAAGTAAAGGATTTTACTAGTTATATTTAAGTTAAACCTACCAACCAAAATTAAGATCTACCCTATATAGTATATTGTAATACTAGAGCTAGTATATAGAAATATTAAGCTATTAGTTTATAAAGTAGATATATATAAAGGATAGAAAGAAGATAAATAGTAAGTTTTAAAGATTATTAGTTATAAAGATATTAATAATAAAATATAGTATAAAGTAAAGTAGATAGGCTATAACGAGACTACCTAGGAGCTACTAAAGAATCTAAAAAACGCTATAGAAAAGGTATAGGAGTATTAGAAGAAATTAGGTCAGGCAGTATTAATAAAGAAGGATCGCTAAAGAATAAGTTACCTAAGGGGGACCTAAGAAGAGCAGTTACTAAACTATTTAGATTTATTTCCTTCTCGGCTAGAGAAGAATCTATTCTTTTATTACTAAGTTCCTATAGACCCTATTTTATAAGCTTCTACTCTTTAAAATAAACCTTCTTATAAACCTTTTTAAGACGGATTAAATAAGCGGATGTAGCGAGATAAGACTTAAGGGCCCGTTGCTAAGCATCGGCCGCCTCTTATTTAGCATTATAAGGATAATAAAGTTCCGCCAATACTATAAATAGTTTATTATTTAGCCGAGTAGTAGTAAATTAAATATAAGACCCTAAAATAAATTAATTAAGAAACTAAATAACTATTAAGAGTAATAAGTTATATATATTTAGTATTAGAGACGGAGTAAACGTTATAGGATAAATAAATATTTACTTTAGTGCACTTTAAATAAAAGGACGGTTATTATAAAGATGGACTTACTAGCGTAATATAAACTAACCCCTCTTTTAAATAACAAGAATACGAAGACGGTATAATCTCACTAAGAGATAATATTATAGTAATAGTGTAAGCATAACGAACAGTTAATAAAGAGGAAGAAGCTTTAGGTATAATAAGTAATAATATTAACTAAATTAATTAGACGGATATTATACCTCTAGTAAATAACTTAGAGATATTTAGAATCTTTAAGGACAAAGATAAAAAGGAGGGAGATAGTGTTATGGACGCTTTAAGTATAATATTATAACTACTTAAAGAGGAGTTGGAAGAAGCTAATTAGTTAATTTAGGTATAGTTTAGGATAGAACCGGTAGAGTTATATAATAAGGAATAGTAGCTAAGGTTATATAATATAATCTATATAATCTATAATAAAGTAAATAGAGTATATATACCTTACGTATAAAGGGGATTTTTTAGGAGTATAATTGTGTATTTAAAGGACTATAGTCCCTACCTAGATAGTTCTCTCCTTTATAGTAATTCTTAGAATATAATTAGAGTTAATCTATTAGGCAACCACTCCACTAGTTATTATTACGTTATTGACTTTAATTTGCATTACCTATACACCTAGCCCAATAACGAGCCTATTATAGCACTTGCTATAAGGTTCCGTTATACCTATAGCAACGGCTATAAAATATAGCCTCGCCGTTAACCTGCTAGCGTGCCCCCTAGCAGTAATTAAGAGCTTTAATTAATGGCTTACCCGCTAGCCCTAAAGTCTACTTAATCTAAAGCTAAAAGACTAAATTACTACCTTAAAGTATTTTATATTTCTTTAGCGGCGCCTATAGGTTAAGGATAAATAGGAAAGATAGTTAAGTATTAGCTTATACTTATGCTAGTAAAGGCGATACGGATATAGTAGACGGCTAAGTAGGCGGTACGGATATTATAAATAGCTAAGTAAATGGTATAGATATTATAGACGGCTAAGCAGACGGTGCGGATATTATAAATGGCTAAGTAAATAGTGTGGATATTATAGACGGTGGCTAAGTGGGTAGTATAGATATTATAAACAGCTAAGTAGGTGGCGCAAATATAGTAAATATTATAGTAGACGGCGCGGGCTTGCCTAAAGGTAGACGTATAGACTCTATAGGCCCTATTTAGATACTTATTTTCCTTTACTAGATCTATATAGGTGTAAATAATACTAATAACCTTTTTATTTCGCTAAGGCGTTCTAAGATTGTCTATACGCGTAATTAAACCCCCTTTATTTTAAAGATTGCGGCCTTATATTTTAGCTTAGCTACGGCCTTATAGGCGGGCTAGTATTTCTATATTACTAGCTTATTTAGCGTAACTATATTAGCTAGTAAGCTTTCTACCTATATAGTAAACCTTAGTACTCCTTATAGCTAAAGAGGGGGTCCTTTTATAGGGGGTAGAGTAAGAACTACTTACGTAAGATTACTAAGTCCTATAATAAGATTACCCTAAGTGTATAAAGGAGGCGTAAAAATCCTAAGCCTATAAGGTTAAGCTATATAACCTTATTATTGGCCCTACTTAGGTAGTAAGCCTCTATATATTTTAGCTACATTAGGATTTTTTTTTGGGCGCGTTATTGCAGATTGCGGCAATTTGCTACAAACTGTGCGATTTACGTGGTCGTATATAGTCGTTAGCAATTCGCGCAAACCGCGCGTTTCGCAACAAATTTGCAGCCCCCGCCAGCAAATTGCAGCAAAACGCTTAACTACCAAACTAATACTAGCAAATTGCTACCCTACAAATAAATAGCGCGCAAACTGTATAAATTATATAATATCTACACTATATATAAACCGTATAAACTATATAAACCGTATAAATTATATAAACGATATAAACTGTATAAACTATATAAATGGTATAAACTGTATAAACTATATAAATGGTATAAACTGTATATATTTCTCTAAATTATAATATACTGCTACAGATTGCTATAAATTGCCATAGATTGCTATAGATTGCTATAGATTGCCATAGATTGCCATAATATGCCTTTAAAAATATATTCATATTATAACCACTATATAAAATAGCTACTCCTCTAAACCTATTACAGACCATAAAGCATTTACCCTACTTAGCCCCTCCTCTACTCTCGTTCTAAAGATATCTAAATCCTTATTATTAAATAGTATAGACTTAACCCCTTTTCTAATAGTATACCAAAGACTTATATTAGGTTCAGCCCTAAGCGTCTTTCTAAATGGCTTAACTGCAACCATTAACTATTCGTAATTCCAGCGATATAGTATATTAATAGTACGTTTCCAATTCCGTGATTTTATACCTTTAAAGATAAGCTTATAGGTATTATTTCCGAAATTGTTACTAGCGCCACTATCCTTATCTATATCTTCTCCACTATTTACATCGGCATTATTACCTGTATCCACTCCATTGTATTTATTGCCCCCCTCTTTTACACTATTCCAATTATCCATATTACCACCTAGAGCTATATTCGTTCCATTATCCGCATCACCATCTTTATCTATATTAACTCCGCTATATTCGTCACAACACTTATTTATATTAGTCCCGCTATCTATACCGCTATTAAGGTCGCTGACATCGTCAGGCCTACCGCCTTAGTAATTAGTACTATGGTCGGTCTAATTAGGCGACATATTATAGGGTATATTAGGCTTAGTAATAGTGCCAGAAGGGTAAGAGGTATCTAGGTTTAAAAAAAGGGACGCGTTAAGTACTTAGATATAAGTATTAGTCTAGAACTATTATTATAAGTAGTCGCATACCAGTAGAAGTATATTAAAGCGCTACTTATTAAATCCTGTGTTATAGTCGGAGTCTAGGTTAGAAAGATTATCAAGACTATATTTAAATAGATTTAGAATTACTTATACAGCAGGGTCGTCGCTGTGTATAGTTACTTGGAGTCTTTTTAAGATACCCTATTGTAGAAGCCCTAAAATCTGGTTCTAGCGCTCTATTAACTAATCTGCCCATATAGCCTTTATCCGTTCCTATATGGCTAATATTAAAGTTAGTTACGGCGTAGTCTAGGTAGTTAAAATAAGGGTAAAGAAAGAATAAATTACTGTAAAGATTAGCACCTGCTTTAAACTTTTATCAGATAAAACTACTACTTTTCCATTTATTAATAACGTGGCGGATTACTACATAAATTAGTATAACAGCCCCTAGGCTAATTGGGCGTAGAAAGTGCTGCGTATCTATACTAAACCCAAATTGCCACTTTCCTTTAAAGAATAACTCGGAAAGACTAGCTATAATAACCAGTGCTATAAAGCGGGATTGCTCGTCCTATAAATAGTTAGGAGGGTACCAAGGTAGTTTAGCTATGCGTACTATCTTAGAGTATTAAAAGTTATCTATATAAAGTAGCTCTTCCACTTTAGTAATTATTTCCTTTTTAGAGAGCTTTCTAAATAAGTACTTAGTCTTTACGCAATCCTACATACGTTTTAATAGGTAAGACTAGAACTGGCTAATGCTATTATACATCTATTTAATATTAGTATATATAAAAGCAATAAAAGGTAGCTTACTATACGATATATTAATAGCGACGGTTCTTATATAGCCTCGCTAGAACCATCGCCTTTAAAAACCCCATTATACTCTACTGCTTTATCCTATACTAAGTCCATCGTCTTTTCTAGAGTTACTACGTTCCCTTCCGGCTACGGCGTAAGAGAAAGACCTTTAGGAGCCTTACCTAACATTATAAACATTTAAAAGAAGCGCACGGCAGCTTTTAATATCAGTTTATCTATAGGTTTTAATTTAAGTTTACTACTACGACTTATTTCTTGCCATTTTCTAACTGCATCTATACTGTATTAAGACTTCCGCTGCTTATTACTGCGTATAGGCGCCGTATAAAATGACTCAGCTATAGAGTTATCTTTAGCACCGGAGATAAGCTCTTTAGTAAAGGGACGGTAGCATTAAAGCCGCTTATTAGGGCGATTTAGGACTTATAACCGCTGTTAAAGCGTTAACGGGTGTAAAGTAATAGGGTCTATATAATAGATACCATGGTTAAATTCTATATATATAGATCTAGAGATTCTTTATCTAAACTCTATTAGAGTTATTAATAATACGTTCTTCTCTGGGGTATTAAGCCTCTATCTTCTTTAGAATCGCTATTTATATTTAACTGATATTTTAGGACGCTATCCCTGGATACTCTATCGCCTTATATAGCCATTTACTAAAGTTAGCTACATACTACCGTGTATGTACTATTTATAGTACTTTAGCCCAACTACCGTTCGTATATACGTTTCTAGATTCTTCTTGCACTAGTAGTGTTATTTCTTTTACCTTTACCTTAGTCCTAGGTATATATTAGTATTTCAAGCAGCTATATAGAGGGTAGTTTATACCGTATTCTTTTTAGAAGCTATAGTTGTATTTTTTTAGTATAGTGGAGGTTAATAAACCTTCGGCATAATTAACGTAGGAGAAGTTAGAGAAGTTAATAAAGATATAAAGATAAAGTATAATACTTTTAAATCGTATATTTACTAGTATAGATATAGTTAATAAAACGGAAGAGTAAAGGGGCAGATTTTAATATTCTACTAGGGAGCTTAGGCCTATTACCAGCCCATTTAGGGCAAATTACGGCAGATTGCCGCATTATCTTACCGTCAGCTATATAATATTAAGAATTCCTACTAGCAAGCAAGCACTAGAGCTAATCTTTATGGGTAAGAGCGTTATAACTGCCTATAAAAATATAAGAATTGAACTAATTTATATAGATATGGCTAACCTTTTCTAGTGGTTTAGTAGGTTAACACCACCTAAGCAGCAAGTGCTTAACGGTTATCCTTATTCTCCTCCCTTATTAAGACATACTCTAGAGCTTCCCTTTACACCTAATTAGCCTATAGATATACCTAAGACACTAAGTCAGTTTAATTGCGCTATTTCCGCTTTTTTCTACCTAGAATCTCCCTTAAAGCGTATTAGCTTAGGCGACAAGCTAATAAAGTCGTTTTGTGTTTAAAACTTAAGAAAAGCCTTTACAGAGAAGCAATATAAGGCTATTCTATATGTTAGGAAGCGACGGTCGCAAAGATTAGCTATTAATTTAGCTCTAAGTGTTAATAAAGTTAATATACTCAGTTGCGAATAGATGGAAGAAGCTTAGACTATAGAGGTAGAGATTATTATAAAAATAAGGCCTATTAAAGAAAAACGTACGGCAAATTAGAAGAGAAAAGTAGAAGAGGGGGGGTTATTACACTACTCTGCTAATACAAAATCTACTAAAACACATATAGCTAGCCAGCCTCCTACTCTAACGAGCCCTTCTACTACTTAATTTACCCATATATTGAATACGCTGCCTCCGCATTTAAGCCAACCAACGGCTTTCTTAACTTCTCTTAGTCTTGCCTTATCTTATAGCCAATTTGCCTAAATTCCTAGGGATTAGATATACTAAATTCCCTATTAATTACGTTGGCCGTTTTCGTTTTCGTTTTTATTCTAAAGCCTCCTATGATTTAATTAGAAGCTTAGTTTTAGATTTTTATTTCTTTACAAACTTATCTACGCGTATACTATTAATTTAAAGAAAATCGTTATTATAGAATCGATTGTATATATCCCAATCTGTATATAAGTTTATTTAAAACGTTCTTCTTTTATCTAGCGAAGTTAGTATTAGTTATATAGGTCTCTCAATATAAGAAATGTCGTATATTTAGTGGCCGTCTAGGTTTCGTCTATTTTGCGCTATATTTATAGAAAATCGTTCTACTTTAATTATCCCATTAAAAGGATCTACCTTACCTCTATTATATAGACGGAATAGCTTAAGAAGTACTCCATAGTATACTCAGTATCTATTATTTTCATCTATCCGATTTAAGTCCTGTATTAATACTAGCAATTCTAAACAAGCAGCCCACGTTCCCTTTATTCTATTTAGTGCGTTCTTATATTCTTATATAAAAACTTAGTCCCTCTATAGGGCAATAGTCCGTATCTAGACTGGGTTATAGCGTGCCCATACTTTATATAGTTAGTTAAGATTATAGGAGTCTTTACTACGTCAAATATAGCATATTATAGAGTGATAAATACCAATAGGTAAATCTTATACCTAGGCTATATCTCTTTTAAGGCGCTTAACGTCTAAATCCGTTGCTTATATACCATTAACTCGCTTATAACATTCCCGTATAAACAAAGCTAGTTTTATAATAAATTAATTAATACCTAGCCTAGTCTAAATTTCATAGGCTCTACGCCATAACTTTGGATTTATTCCGTATATTAAAAACATTTAGTTAGTTAACTAGCAGCAATCCTATCTATACGGCTCGTCTATTAGGTTAACTATGCCTAATAATAATGCAATATATAAATCTTCTATAGTATTAGCTACTAGTATTAGCCTTATATTTTCCTATAGCTCTATCTCTTATATTACTATAGTGTTTATTAATTCCATATTAAGATAAATTATTTGCTCTTTATACCCTTTATACTTATTTAATCTTTAATAGAAATTCTTCTAAGGAATATATACCCTTTCGCCGTGCTCTATTATAGTTCCTATTAAGGCGCCAAATATACAAATCATCTCCGGATAGTGGGAAATTGTATAAAGTTTAGGTATATTAAAATTGGGTAGGTTTTTGTCGTTAGGTTAGTACGGCAAGAACGCCTCTTTAATCTTATCTATTCAATATAATACAGCTTTAAGGTATTTAATTATATCTTTATTATATGATTTATATTCGGCTAATAATGTAAAGTTAACTATAGCATAAATAAACAGCATTGCCCCTTTGTACCTATATAGTAACGGTGCTATAACTAGTACAATCTGACGAAGAAAGGACTTGTACATCTTTCTAGTCCATTAGCTTAACTCTGCGAAGTTATCCCACCTAATTATACCCTTAAAGGGTTTAACTTCGGCAAATTATATAGTTAGAAGACGTTCTACCCTATCCTTAGCAGATAATAGGGTTTTTATACCACTATAATTAGTTATCAGAACCCTCCCTTTCCCTTTCTTAATATTAAGCAGTAGTGCCCGAAGCTAGCTTATTAAATGCTCCGTAATACCTTTATATAGTTAATATAGTAAATTAGGGGCCATTATAGCGTATATATCCGCTATATAATAGGACCAGGCAAAATTTTAAATTGGCCTAATATACTTAGGGTCGCTATAATCTAGCTATAAGTTTTGCTGTCGTTTAAGTTGTTTAATAGTTAATTTATACATCCTTCGCGGCCATTTACCGGATATAGTGCTTAGTAGGTCACCTCGTTTATAAGGCGGTATATAATATATTATATAGTATTGCCCTAATTTCACTCCTATTAATATAACCTATTTCTTATAATCTGCTATAAACCTAGTAAGTATAGGGTAGCATTACCGGATAAACCCATCCGCGTATCGTATTGGCATACCGCGTCTAGCAGCGCGTTTAAGGGCTAGTTTTTATATTAACTTAAGTACCTATACACTGCTAAGGTAAATACTTACATTTAAATATAATGCTTATTACTTAATAGTATACATCTAGCTTATTTATCCGGTTACTTAGTAAGTCTATAGGTATATAACCTAGCAGAAGTATTACTGGCCTACTAGCTATATATTAAGTCTTTAATAGGATATTAAGTATTATAATATAAACCAGATACGCCTTTTTATCTCTAGATAGTGTAGTTAGCTTAATTTAGTTGCTACTAGGTATCACTATAATAGCCATTACACTATTAGGTAATTAATCTTAGATCTCCTACTAACGGTTAGCCGTATATACCTCGTCATACACTCTATTACCTTTTGTGTTAAATTGACGAATAGGAGAATAAACCATATCACCTTTAAATGGGAAATGACCGATTAGGAAGGCCACTACGCTAAGTATATTACGGTAGTATATCTTTAGGTTTTTGCCGTATATATTAAGTTCTGTGATTTACCAGCTATTATTACTTATACCTTTAGAAATAGAATGTAGTTTTGTCTTAACTTCTTTTACATTTCGGCATAATATATATCCGTCCCTTATATTTTTAATATAGGGGTCTTATAACCACGCGTCTATTTCTTTTACTAACGTGCCATTATATACCCACTAGATAACTTACGCCTATTCTATAGAGCTTATAAAAGGATAAAATATATTATTGCCTTTATTTATTCCATCTGCTAACTAGCTAGGCCTTAGTAGGTAGTCGCGATCTACGGTAGACTGCTAATTAGAGTTCCCCTCTAGGTAGCTAAGCGGGGTTCCTATATAGCGGCCAGTCACTTTATAATAAGTTTAGGTATAATAAATATCTAAGGTAAAGAGGCTTATTGCTATATAACTGTGTGTTTTAGTGCTAGTTAGTTATTCTACCGGTACTATATAGCTTAGCTCCTCTACCAATATCATACTGGTATTTCCTGTAATGGTTAGTAAAGTATTATTAATAGCGGTATCAGTTACTATAAGGTCGTGTACCTATTATTCTATAGTAAATTTATCGTCTTTATATATATCCGCTTGAGCCTAGATTATAGAATAGATATCATCCCGTTAATTAAGATAGTCTATACCCGCAGCTTTATAGTATAGCTTATATTATACCAATCCACCTACAGTAGAAATCGTGTGCTTGCATTTAGGGCACTGGCGATTTATTAAGCCTATTATAATAGCGACAAATACAGCTCCTTACGTGCCGATTTAAGTTTACCCTTTATAAGGACCTTAACTTCAACCACTTAGTATACGTGGATATTATGTATATTAACGGCAGTCCAGTATTATATATAATTGACGAGGCAACCCGCTATTAAGCCGCCCGTTGGTTGCAAAATATATCCATAAAATATACTTGGGACATTTTACGGACCTACTAGATTAACACATACCTTGGACCTTCTGAGTATATTACCTATAACGCCGGTAGGAACTTCATTAGTAAGGAATTCTAATAGTACGCTACGGCTATAGCTATTTTAATAAAAGCCGTTCTAGTTAAGGCGCACTAGTCTATTAGGCTTATTAAGCGAGCTTACCTAGCTCTATAGAGAGCTTACCAGATTATTACGGACGAGTGTAAAAATATCTAAAAAGAACTGGCTTTACAGATGGCCGTAAAAGCCGTTAACGATACCGCTGGCCCTAACGGACTAGTACCTACCCTCTTAGTCTATGGAGCCTACCTAAGGATGAGCAAACTGGACCCTCCTGCCCCGTCCGTTATAGATCGAGCAGCTATAATACGGAAGGTAATGGCCGAAATAGTCAAATTACGGGCCAAACAAACTGTTAATAACGCCCTATACTACCGTAACGGACCTAATACGACCTTAGTACACAACCTCCCGCTTAATTCTGAAGTCCTTATATAGCGTAAAAGCGGTAATTAGACTGGACCTTACCGTCTACTAGCTGTAGAAGACGAGACCTGCTATATATAGCTCCCTAGCGGACCGACAAGCTTTAGAAGCACGTCTGTAAAACCCTATTTTCGGTCTAAAAACACCTATAACATTGAGCCAGATGAACTAGAAGCACCCGCCAAGCTAGACAAACTAGAAGCACCCGCTAAATTAGGTAAACTAGAAATACCCGCCGAATTAAATAAACTAGAAGCACCTTTGCCTACCCTAGAGGTCCCCTAGAAACCTACTAAACCTACTAAACCTACCGTAAAGCGTAGCCGAGGACGCCCCTATAAGAACCCCGTAACGGAGAATTACCTAACCTCTATAAGTATATCCGCAAGGCAATCTCCGCCTATAGATATATTAGTTTTAGTATAGGAAACCCCTTTTACGGACTTATAACGTAAAGAGATTAACGGACTACTTAAAAAGGGCGTCTTTGCGGTTATAATAGAGAGAGACGTTCCGCAAGGCGTCCGTATATTTAATTCGCGCTTTATTAACAAAATTAAGCACCCTAGTACTAACAAAGCCTTTAAAAAGTTAAGGCTTATTATATAAGCTTATAAAAACTAAGGAAAGGGTTTAGTCCTTACGCAATCGCCTACAATTTAACGAGTTAGTTAATGGATTATACTTGTACTTATGCCTAGACTATAGTAAACTAAACCCGTAGCCCTCTACTTACAGGATATCTTATAAGCCTACGTGCAGTCTAATACCTACCTAAGTAGGAATATCTTTATATGACTACCCCTTAAGCTTAACCTGCAACTAGGAACAATTTTATAGGTTGTAAAACCTCTTTACGGAGTGCCAGAAGCTAGAAACCACTGGTTTAAAATATACCACTAGCATTACGTCCGTAAACTCAAAACGGAACAGTTAACCTACGACCCCTGCCTTCTATACATACTATTAAACGGCCTTAGTATTGTTAGACTCTAAATAGATAATACCCTCTTCTTAGCGGACCGGACTTTTATAGACGCCAAAGAGACTAAATTATAAAGGGCTAAGTTCCTAGCAAAGCCGTAAGAGTAGTTAACTAAGTAGACTCCAATTAAGTTTAACAGAGGCTTAATTATATAAAAGGGCAACTTAATTTAGCTAACCTAGGAACGCCAAGCTTAAAACCTAAAGCTTGTTATAGTAAAGCCTACGGACCTTACCAGTTCCCGCGAAAAGACCCGTAAGACCGTAAATATAAAGGACTAATACGCTGCACAACGTGTAAGAGGCGCCTATATTACCACAGTCTACCAACCTAAATCTGCCTATAACTTGTCCTTTGCGGCCCAGGCAGTAGATCTATAAGAAGAAAATGTTAAGCAGCTTAATAAGCGCATTTAATGGCAGATTAATAATATAATAAGAGGACTTACTTTTATACCGCTAGACCTAAATTCCATTAGCGTAATAGTATTTATAGACGCCTCCTTCGCCAATAATAGGGACCTGTTATCGCAAATCGGCTTTATAATCGTACTTACGGACTATAATTAAGATGTAAATATACTATATTGGTCTTTAATTAAATGCAAGTAAGTAACCCGCAGTATACTAGCTTCTAAACTATATATACTAGCCTATGGCTTTAATATAGCAGCCGTAATCAAATTAACAATCCAGAAGATCCTATAATTGGAGCAGCTACCCCTGGTTTTATACACCAATTTAAAGTCCCTCTACAACTACCTAGTTAAACTAGGCACGATATAGGAGAAGAGGCTTATAGTCGACCTAATGTGCTTACGTTAGGCCTATAAACGACGCGAGATTATAAAGGTCAAATAGATCAGCAGTAAAGACAACCTAGTAGACGCTATAACTAAGGCAAAGCCATGTTAAGCTTTTAAAACCCTAATTAACACAAATAAGCTTAACCTAAAGGTTATAGAATGGGTAGAGCAAGACTAACGGAGTATTTATGGTTTAGTTACGGCCCGTTAGAAGGCCGTACGGTACATTTACGGCCTGTTATGTCACGGCACTGACCTGACGCATACTGTTTTATACTGTCTCGTACTGTTCCCTACTATTAGCTGGCCTACCACTAGCGACTTGGCGGCCGGCCCTACTATTTATATACAATACCCCCTTTCCACCTTCTTCCCCTCTTTATACTATAACGTAGTTATTTAGTCTACTTTATTGCAGCACTGTGACAGTTTGTGGTATCTTTAATTTACGCCCTATTGTGATCACTGATTCCCCATACCCTAGCTAATTAACCTCCGCCCTAGAGCAATCGCGACCTATATACGCCTCTGCTAAAACCAACACGTCCCTAGCATAGTCCTAGAACAATCCTTAGTTTTTACCTAGCGCCTAGATGGGCGACACTAATAACGCCGAAATGGCCGAAACCTAGAACCCCCGCGACGTTTTTATAGACCTATTTATAGAGACATACCCTAATATCGCGTGGATAATCTGCCGCTCCCTACTATACCCTAAGACTTTTAAGCCTAGTAAAGCTTACCTTACCCTTATTAACTATACTAATGAGTTCCTTAACAACATTAAAGTAGGACTATAGTGTATATATAATATAAACACCGCCAACAAGAAAGCCAATAAAAACCTTAGTACCCTTATCGCTTTCTAGATAGGAACTATTAACTCCTAGGTAGAGACTATTACCGTTCTAAAATAATTAACCCCTATAATAACGGTAGTAACCTAGCAGAAAAAATGGAGATCTAAAGACCCGCCAATATTTAGCGGAAAAGGCACCCCGCTAAAATGATAAGCTAATTTTAAGACCTGGCATATTAAGATTAAGGGAGTCTTTAACTGGGACTAGAACTACTTTAATATAGTTTAGTCCTAAATCCTTTATATCTTAGATATACTAGAGGATAAGGCCTATAAGTTTATTAAGTAGGGCCTAGAGCTTATATACGAGAACCTAAACAATATATCTATGTGGAAATGGCCTACTAAGGAAGATATGCTTAAAGACCTTATTACCTACTATGAGGTCCTTAATATAACCTAGGTTATAAAGAATAAGCTTAACTATTTCCCCTAAGGCAAGCGTAATTACTGGTCCTAGAAGGGAGAGCTTAATAAGCTAATAGTCCGCGCTAAGAAGATAGATAAATAGAAGGTGGACCTACTTTAAAAGTTTATTTCTTTGAAGATGGAAGAGCTGGTACTTAGACTAGCCTATGAAATTAACGACAGCAACTATACAGGTTAGAGTAAGCAGATAGATGTATTTGCTAAGAACCTCATAAACTATGCATACTAAGCTAACCTTAAGAAGAACGCTAACCACCACCTACCTACCTAAGCCCCTGCCCCTATGTTAACCCTAACCCTAGTAGTAACTGGAGAACCTATAGACCTTAATAGAATCTTAAACACGGAGTGTAAGCGCCGCGTTAATAATAGACTATACCTTGCCTATAGCCTACCTAGCCACTAAAAGAATGCCTATAACCCCGTTAAGATAGTAAACCTAGTCCTAATGCCACCCCGTTAAATAACGCGAATAAATAACCGCGGACGCGGCGACCGTAGAGTCTATTATAGACGCGGCGATCGCGGAGCCTATTATGGCCGCGGCGGACAACCCCCCCCCCTTTAACCCTATGGCTTAGTTACTCCAAATTATGCCCTATATAGGAGCCCAACCCGTTAATAACGCCTAGTATTGGCGACTTTGTGCTAGCGAATATAAACACGGCCATGTTGTTAGTAAGGTATTGTCTTTCTATACCCCAACTAAAATAGAGATAGACACCGCCAGCTAGATGGATACTGGACCGCCCTGCTAAGACAGCCCTGTACCCTAGTTGTTAAAAGGTAAACCCTTAGACTAAGTTGCGCCTAAGGGTCTAAACCATATAAGGAGGAAGATGAGAAGATTAGGTCCCTGTTACTAGATTAATTAATCCTTTCTATTAGTAAACTGCTACTTAATCTTAAATTAGTAAATAGTAATAAGAAATTAATCCTTGTTTAAACCTAACTCTCCTTATTATGTAACCTATACCCCTAAGTTTATATTAATATAGTAAGCCTAGTAGACTCTAGTAGTACTATAATGGCATTTGCCGACGTAGAGTCTATTATAAGAAAGTATAACGTTATAACTAAGAAGCTGCTAGTACCTAGGCCACTATGCCTTGTAGACGGTATCCCAACTTCGCTTATTATGGACTACTTTACCGCCCGAATATTAATCGGCCTCTATACTAAAGCTATGCTCTTTTTTATTACTAAACTCTCGCCTACTACCCTAATTATCCTAAGTATGCCCTGGCTTTAGAAGCACGAGCCCTGTCCCAGCTTTAGGAAACTTAAGATCCGCTTTAACTTAGACTATTACTCTAGGCACTACCTCCTGTAGGGGATAGCCGACGTTAGTAGGGACGCCCTATGTAGATACTTAGCACTACTAAGCCTAGTGCCTAGGACTATATATAAAGCTTTAATAGTAGAAGACGTTCCTAATGAAGGGGAGCCCGTATAGCTGTAAAGAAACAAGATAGTAAAAGACTGGACTAACCTAGCACTTAAGACTAAAATAACGGGCCAGCTAGCCCTGCTAAGACTAAGGAAGAAGGTCTGCTTTATACCGCCACTATTAAGAAACCAACCCTAACCTAGGCACTATTTAAACCCTAGCCGCCTAGCCTAATACCTAGAACTAAGCTATATGCTATATACGCACACTACAGCTCGCGTTATAGTAAGGACTAGCTATGGAACTACTAAGACCCGGATAATAGAAACCGCGCTACCGTAACGCCTAACCTTATACCCGTCTCCCGCGCGTACTATATAGGGCCACCGCCTTATTTCCGCCCCCCTGGGCCGATTAAGCTGTGTTAGCCTAGCCGTAGCACTAGAGAGCCAGATATACCCTAACCTAGACGATATTAAATGCACCCGTGTTATTAATTTTACCCAGTTCTGTAAATAAAAAGACGTAAAGGTGATAAGGATCTATATGGCGGAGCTAGTAGAACTAGTTAAATAAGATAAGCACCGACAGCTGCTTGAAGAGCTGCCTATAGGCCTAATAGAAGTACTAAACCTATTAAAAAGGTCTTTCTGCTGGCTGGTGGAAGGCGACTATATAATAAAGGAAGCCTGTAAAGCGCTCCCCCCCTATTTCTATGACTTCCTTAAGATAAATCTAAAAACTAAACCCGAGCTTTTATGTCGGAAGATAGTTAATACCGATGTTAAAAAATTCCTAAAAGGTAAACCAGGATTAACCCGCGAAGACATTCTATAATGCTTACTAAAGGAGTTTAGTAAACATATTAAGCACTTTTTCCCTAAGAACGTAGATAAGCTGCCCCCTTACCGACTATGGGACTATAAAATTAAGATTACCCCCGGAAACTAGGCCCCGTACTATAAAAATAGACCACTCTTACCTACTAAACTTAGGTATGTAAAGAAATGGATTAATAAGATACTGGATAAGGGTTTTATCCGTGAATTAACCTTACTAGCTACTGCACTACTCCTCCTCGCTGCTAAGCCTGGCGGCGGTATATAAATCTACTACAACTACCGAGGCCTAAATATAGTTACTATTAAGAATTAATACCTACTGCCACTAATCCGCGAGATACTTAACGCACTTTATGGCGCTAAGTATTTTACTAAACTTAATGTGATTACTGCGTTTAACCGGATCTGGATTACGGAGGGCTATAAGTAGCTTATAGTATTTATTACCTGGTTCGGACTCTATAAGATACTAGTTATACTATTTGGCCTCTATAATGCACCCGCTATGTTCTAGAACTATATTAACTATATTCTATATAACGCCCTTAACGACTATTACACTGCCTACCTTAATGACGTCCTTATTTTTTCTAAAACACGCGCTGAGTATACTAAGTATGTAAATGAAGTCATCTAAAGACTCAGTAATGCTGGACTTTAGATTAATATTAATAAGTCTAAGTTCTACTCTACTAAAACAAAATATCTCGGCTTAATTATCTTAACTAATAGCATAACTATGGACCCTAAGAAGATATAGGCCTTACAGAAATAGAAGGACCTAATATTAATTAAAGAACTATAATAATTTCTCGGCTTCGCGAACTTTTACTAACAATTTATCCAAGGCTACTCTGCTATTGCTATACCTATAATAAAACTTCTAAAGAAGGATATTGGATGGCTATAGGGACTAGAACAAGCTAAATCGTTTAAGGCCCTTAAGGGAGCCTTTACTTTAGCACTAGTACTAGCATACTATAACTATACGAAGAAAATAGTGGTAGAGATAGACGTATTGAATTAGGCTTCCGGCGGAGTCCTTTCCTAGTATGACGACGACGGAAAATTAAAACTGGTCGCATTCTTCTCCATAAAGCACTCCGCGCTGGAATGTAACTACGAGATCTATAACAAAGAACTCCTAGCTATTATTAAGGCTTTAGAGGAATAGTGTCCTAAGCTATAAGGGACTAAGGAGCTGTTTGAAATTATTACCGACTATAAGAACCTATAGACGTTTATAACTACTAAGTAGCTAAACTAGCGCTAAGTCCGGTGGGTAGAGTTCCTTTTATAATTTAACTTTGTAATTATATATAGACCTAGTAGTAAAGCTACGCTCCCTAATGCCCTAAGCCGGCTACTAGGAATAAGGCCTAAGGACACTAATAATGAACGCCTCCGCTACCGAGCCTAAGTCGTTATACCGCCCCAGAAAGTTAACCCTATAATCTTAGAAGAATTATTACACGAGTTCTGTAACTCTAACGACGCGGAGTTTATAGCCGCTCTAGACCCTAAAATAGCCGAAAAGTCACTAGATAAGTTAATCTGGCTAGGATACCAGGAGAATAAACTCGCAAGAGATATAGTGGCAGCCCTATATAATTGGAAAGCTTGCCATTAGCCAAAGAAAATTAGGAAATTACTCCGTTATAATAAGTTAGAATATAGTATCGTTAATAAACAGATCTACTTCCGCCAACATCTCTTCGTCCCTAATACCCTAGACCTCCGCCTAGAAGTTACCTATCGCTTTTATAGCAGCGGCCCCGCTAGTTACTCTAGCTGGGTTAAGACTCTTAACCTCTTAAACTAAATATACTGGTGGCTAGGAATCTCCTAGTTTATGGCTACCTTTATTAAAGACTATACCCTATGCTTTTGTACTAAGACCCCCTATTCTGCCCCGCCTAGTTTCCTAAAGCTACTAGAATTACCCGCCTGCCCATAGACCGACATCTTAATTAACTATATTATAATGCTGCTAGTATGCCAACGCTATGGTAAGGCATATAAATATATCCTTATTATTATGGACCGCCTAACTAAAATGTGATACCTTGTTCTAGTAACAGGACTCTTAATAGAGGAGTTAGTTAATGGCTTTGTTAATAACATATATAAGCTCTATGGTATACTAAGCACGATTATCTCTAATTATAGTATACAATTTATTAGCGACTTCTGGCGACGACTAAGTAAACGCCTTAAGATAACCTTATAACTAAGCTTAGCCTAGTACCTAAAAATAGACGGCTAAACCAAAATTATTAACGCCGCCGTAAATAAATACCTTTGTGCTTTTGTTAGCTTTATATAGGACGACTAGGTTAACTACCTACCGCTTACTAAGTTTGCTACGAATAACTAAGTTAATAAGAGTATAGGCATCTCCCCATTTTTTGCAAACTATAGCTTTAACCCTCGCCTCGAAATCGAGCCTGTTGGCCCCTACCTACTAATACTATTAACATAAGCAAAGAAGGAGTTCTTTTACGTAGACTCTGTAGCTAACCGCTTTAAGCGGATATTAATATAGCTTAAGGCCCTAGCCCGGATTTTATAGTAACGCTATAAAGATAATGCTAATACCCGTAGGGATAAGAGCGCGTTATTCTACGAAGGTAATATGGTTATAGTTAGCTTAGAAAATATAAAGATAAATAGACCTAAGAAGAAATAGGACGACAAATGGGACGGCCTGTACCCCGTACTCGCAGTATACTAAGGGGTAGTTATAGTAGACCTCCTAGACCACATCTAAGTAAATAAATCCTTTTATATATCTAAGGTCCGCCTCTAGGCTGCTAAAGAGATCCCTAGCTAAGTAAATATTAATACTATAGAGCGCTATAATATACAAGGACGAGTGGTAGAGAGAGATAATAACGGCAATATAGAAGACAAATGGGAGTTTAAGAAAATCCTTAATATATACGACGAAGACCCCTAGGGCCTAACTTATAAGATTAAATGGAAATATTATAAGGATATAACCTGGCAGCTAGAGGAAGACCTAAAGGGTTGCGAATAAGCTATATAGCGCTTCTATAAGCAACACCCTAAGAAGCTAGGATCCCTAGACTAGGTATAAGATAAAGAAAAGTTATGCCGAGGTCGCGGCCAACCACCGCATTAAAATTTATGGTGGTTAAGATGTTATAGAACTTTAACTAGCGGTTAAAGTTGTCTGATTGGCCAAATTCTCGCCAAGAAACGCTACACGGACTAATTTGGGTAGCAGTATGGAGTTCTGCCGACCTTACTTACTAAACTAACTAATTAGGATTTTCTATACCCGGTATGGAAAATCGCTATTAGCTCGGTTAAGGGCGGTAAGCGGAACTAATATCTTTATGGTAGAAAATAGGCAACCCTGTACACTACCTATTTTTAAGTTATCTATTTAGTTTGGGGACCAAACCGTTTAGGGGAGAGAAGTACTGTTACGGCACTGACCTAACGCATACTATTTCATACTGTCTCGTACTATTCCCTACTGTTGGCTGGCCCACCACTAGCGACTTGGCGGCCGGCCCTACTATTTGTATATAATACCCCCTTTCCACCTTCTTCCCCTCTTTATACCACAACGTAGTTATTCAGTCTACTTCATTGCAGCACTATGACACGTTAAAAGGCTATATAGTTCATTTTACGGACCGTAAGCAGGACTTACGGCTAGATTAGAGTACCATTTGGAAGGCAACCCAGAAGGCACCTTAGGAGGGATTTCCTATATATTTTCTTATGTGTTTTATAGTTCTATTAAGGCAATTACGGAGGCTATATACAAGTGGTTTCATTTTCCAAGTACCGCTAGTGTATAATTACAGCACCTGTCGTACCAACCGCGTGCTTACGCGCTCGGTACGCCGAGTACGCGTTTACGCGTTTGGTGCACCAACCACCCGCTTACGCGTCTGGTGCACCCCTAAAGCACTAACTAATTAGGGGGGAGGTGCGTCAGTATATAGACCACGTAGTCTACCTTAATAGAATCGACAGTCACCACCATCCCAAAGAGCATACGATACTATACGTATTTCGTGCCCCGGGATATGACTTAATTATATCATTAAGTTAATACAAATAGAATAAAATGGCGGTTTATTTATAAGATATTACTTAAGCCTATACCTAATTAGAGACGCACCTTTAGCGCTTAATATTAGTATACCTTCTAGAGTAAATTCGCTACTAGTATTCTAAAGATACAATTATAGTTATGCTTAAGCTATTATATAAAATTATAGAGGCAGGAACTTACTAGTGGGCTACCTATAGTAAGTACTATAAAGAGAAGCTTTTAATAACTACTTCTATATTTAATCCCTACTTTCTTATTATAACTATAGGAACTCTATTTAGAATTATTAATATATAAACTAATAATATAATTATCTTAGAAGACGACCAGTTTTTAGCTCTTAAAGAAAATAAGTTAGTAAAGATAAATCTTATAGCAAAGCTAAAGGAAAAGCTTAACTTAATAATACTATTACTCTTTAATAGATATATCCTCTCCCTAAATAAGGATTCTATTACTTTACGCTAAAAGGGTTAAGGTAAGAAGATTAACGTTATTAATGCTAATTCTCTAAAGTAAGAATATATGGAGTAACGCGCTTATGGAGCTTATATTGCTTCTATTTATTAACCTAAGGTTTTATTTAATCTCTCTATTACCGCTTAATACTAGGAACCAATTAAGGATAATGTTTTTGCCCTAAATAAGTGTCTTTTTTAGTAAATAAACTATTTTAATTAGGGACAACTCTATATACCTACTAATCTTCCTACTACTAAGCTCTTTATATTTGTTAATAGGTCGTTTATAAATAATAAAGACTTTAGCTCCTAGTTAGGATATAAGATTATTATCGCGAATAAATTTACTAGAGAGAATAACTTTACGATTTACAGCAATTTTATTTATTAGAGCTTAACTAAGAGTAAGCGCGTTACTTAAAGCGTTCTAGCGTTAGAGATATATAAAATAGTTAGCGAAGTTAATATAGCAATTATAATTAGAACTACCCTAAAAATAATTATAAATTAACTTAAATTTCCTGTTATTCCTATAATCGTATATACCGACTTATACTCCCTCTATAAGTGCTTAGTTAAGCTTAGTACTATAAAGAAGAAGCGCCTTATAATTAACATTATGGCACTTTATTAATCCTATAAACGGTAAAAACTCTTTAAGATTTAATAGATTAACGGTTAAGATAACCCAGTAGATATAATAATAAAGGTAAACCTAAATAAGGCTTTAGAGACGTTTATTAATATAAATACTCTATATATACGGGTTAAAGGTTAGGTTAAAAGGGAGTAGGAGTATAATAATCTGTAGACCCTAATTCCAACTAGCTAATTAGGATTTTCTATTCCCAAGATAGAAATTTACTATTAGCTCGCTTATAACTAGCGCCTTGGCGGCTTAGATATAATATTTACCTATAACTTCTAAGTAAGAAAGCACTATATGCTAAGAGGTAGATTTTAGGATAGTAAGTATAACGGAACCCTGTAGCAGGTACTACGGTAGGCTCGTTAATAGGCTAGGTGTATAGGTAATGCAAGTTAAAGTTAATAACGTAATAATAACTGGTAGAGTGGTTGCCTAATAGATTAACTCTAATTGTATTCTAAGAATTACTATAAGGAAGGAACTATCTAGGTAGNAACTAAGGGTCCTTAAATATACAACTATACTCCTATAAAATCCTTCTTATACGTAATAAACGTGTACTTTATTTACTTTATTGCGGATTATATAGATTATATAGATTATATAGATTATATAGATTATATTATATAACCTTAGTTACTATTCCTCGTTATATAGTTCTACCGGCTCTATTTTAGACCGTGCTTATATTAACTAACTAGCTTCTTCTAACTCTTCCCTAAGTAGTTATAATATTGTACTTAAAGCGTCCGTAACACTATCTCCCTCCTCTTTATCTTTGTCCTTAAAGATTCTAAATATCCCTAAGTTGTTTACTAGAGGTATAATATCTGTCTAATTAATTTAGTTAATATTGTTACTTATTATACCTAAAGCAATTTCTTCTTCCTTAACTGCTCGTCGCATTCGCACTGTTGCTGCGATACTATCTCTTAGTAAGATTATACCGTCTCTATATTCTCGTTATTTGAAAAAGGGGCTAGTTTATATTTGTGAGGATACGGAGAGACTTCGGGGAAGATTCGAAGGAACGATATAAATTCTATCTAAATCTAAGGGTATATAGCTCTCGCTAAGAACAAGACGTTGCGTAAAGAAGAGAAAGGAATAATAAGAGAATTATATAATTAAATAGTCAGGGGCTTGGTGGTCGATGTGTGCGCATATATATACGCGGTCTTTAACGGACTTCGGTAATTTAATTAATCTAGTAGATTTTGGTTAAAGCGTCGGAATTTATCTATTAAGTGTTTTACTAAGACATTCCTACTATAACTAGGCTAGTCCCATTATAGTACCCCCCCTTTTAGCTAAAGGTCCAAATAATTTAATTTTAGTTAAGACTTATAACTTATTGCGTGTCGTGTTTTCGTATTAGGTGGCGGTGTAGGGTTTTACCGATTCTATCGTTAAATAGACTAATTAGGATTTTTTATCCCCGGGATAGAAAATCACTTATTGGCTCGGTTAAGGCGGTAAGCAGAACTAATATCTTTATAGTAGGTCTTGGTAAGGCAGATCTAACTAATTAGACAACTTTAACCGGTGGTTAAAGTTCCTTAATATCTTACGTATTACGTAATTATATTATAAACATTATAATATATTTTAAGTATTTTTTAATTTTAAGCTTCCTGCTATTGTGTTTCGTGTATTTATATTAGGTAGCAATTATTTACTTTTATATTATGTCTATCTAGCTAGAGTAGGCCGCAAAGAATAGTCCTTATAGAATTCTTTTACTAGGGAAGGCGCATCGGTCTTAATCTAGTTATAGGTTTCCTAAGTTTATATTTTATATCCTTCCTATTTAATAAGAAGTTTAAATTATTTAAATTATATCTTCTATTGTATATCGTTAATTAAGTTAATAAAGTAAGAACTATTGCCGTTATTAATAATTACGGGAGGTGGTGGTAGTACTTCGCGAGTTATAGGTTTACCTTTTAAGGATTACAGCAAGTTTATGTAGAATGTTGGATATATTTTTATCTTAGTTGGTAGTTTAAGTTTATAAGTATATAGGCTTAGTTTCTTCTTAACTTAGTACGGACCCGTAAACTTCCAGTCTAGTTTCTTTAAAGGTCGTTAAGTCTTTAGGTTTTATATGTTTAGGTAAACTATATTACCTTCCTTAAAGTCCCACACGGGAGCTCGTCCTTTGTTTATATGCTATTCCTATATTATTTAAGCGTACGCTAATTTACTTTATAATAGTTCCGTTAACTACTTTATTTAATTAGTAAAGTTATGCGCGTTAATTAGTTAAATCCTCTTAATTATAGGTCCTATTATATCGATTTTAGGTTATAGTTTAAATTTAAGTTAAGGGTCTTATCCGTAGGTTGCGTAGAACGGCGTTACGCCTGTTAATTTATTTCTTATATTATTCGCAGTAAACTTAACTAACGGTAGCTATTTCTTCCAGTCGTCTTATAGGTAGGAGCAGTACATTTATAGGTATTGTTCTATAATCGCGTTCGTAATTTTAGTTTAACTATCTATCTCTAGATAAAATATAGTTAAGAGTTATATTTATATACTTAATTATTTACATAGGGCTTGCTAGAAGTCTAAAACGAACTAGCTTCCGCGGTCGGATATTATTAAATTAGGAAGTTTATATAGCTTAAAGACGTGCTTAATAAAACATTTAGCTACTAATATTATATTAATTAAGTCTATAGGAATTATATATTGCATTTTTATAAAATAGTTAATAACTACTATAACATTCGTAAACCTATTACTGTTAGGTAGGTCAACTATAAAGTTAATTAAGATATCTCGCCATCTTTGCATTAGAATTGGTAATGGTTAAAGTACTCCTTACTTCTTTATATAAGAGGTCTTCCTACGCATGTATATTCTGCATACTCAAACGTATTTTTGTATATAGTTGTACATTATAGGCTAGTAGTATACTTGTTAGATAATCTTATAGGTCTTTGCACGGCCAGGATGCCCTACTATAGGGGAATCGTATACGAATTTGAGTATCTTAAATTATAAGGGTTTGGAATTTAGAACTACTATCTTCTATTAATAGTATAACCGATTGTTGCGGATTTCGCATTTAGCGAGTATAATATCCTTATATTGCCGTTTCCCTATTTAAATTGCTTTTATTATATCTACTATCTAGGGGTTATTCTTATATTTATGTTCTATTAATTTATTAATTTCTATATCCTACTTATCGATTTCCAATTTATTTCTATTAAGCTCTACGTCTAGGAATATAAGGCGTAGTTTTTTAAAGCGTTTAGGGGGCAGTAGAATTCATAATTAATTTATAATCTGTTTGTTAGAGGTATTTATAAGTAAGTCTTATAATTATTATATTAATAAGTCGGGCTTCTAGTTAAGTTTACTAGGTTAGTATATAATCTTAAAGTTAAATTATAAAAGGTATTCGGCCTAACAAATTTAGCGCTATATTAATTGCTTTATAGTTATAAAGTACTATAGGTTTTTATAGTCTATTAATACGCGTATTAGAAATAATAATTCTTTAAGTTCTGGGCGCCATTATTTAAAGCATCTAATAATTATAAGCAGTTCCTTATTATATATCTTATAGTTTAATTTAGTAGGGGTAAGTTTCCGGAAGAGAAAGGCTACTGGGTGCAGCTCGCCGTTCTTATTATACTGCGATAATACCCCTCCTAGTGCATAATTAGACGAGTTTGTTTTAATAATGCATTTAAGGTCTAGATTAAAGTGGATAAGGATTAAAGCAGTTATAAAACAATATTTTAGGTCGTTAAAAGCTTGTTCGTATTTAGTAGTCTATTTAAATTTCACATTCTTCCTTATTAAGTTTACTAATAGCTAAACAATTTTTAAGAAGTGATTAATAAATTAATAGTAGAAATTTATAAATCCTAGAAATCCTTAGATATCTTATATACTACTAGGACTTTCCTAGTTTATAATTGCAGCGATTTTCTCTAGGTCTATTTTAATTCCGTTACGGGATATAATTAGGCCTAAGTATGTGACTTTGGACGCATAGAACTTGCATTTCTTAATATTATATTGTAAGCCCGCGTCTCGTAGGCGTTTAAGGACTATTTAGACGTGCTTTTAATGCTTAAAAAGCAAAGATAAATAAATTAAGATATTATTAATATACGCGGTAACAAATATATTAAGGAATTCGCGAAGTGTATTATTAATATATTACTAAAACGTACCGGGACCGTTCTTTACGCTAAACGGCATTACTAGGTATTTAAAAAGTCCCTATTATATATAGAAAGCCGTATACTTCTTATCTCCTTCGCGAATATGGATTTGATTAAAGGCAGCAACTACGTCAAGCTTTGTAAAGTATTATGCTTTCGCTAAGCGGTTAAGCGTTTCTTAAAGCAGAGGAATTGGATATCGGTTTTAAATCATAATTATATTTAGTGCTTAATAATTAATATAGAATCTTAAGCCTCCTCTAGGTTTTTTAATAAATAGTATAGGTAAGGCAAATGGTGATTAACTAGGACGAATAAATCCTTTCTTTAGGTGCTCTTTAAGGTATTATTATATTATAAGCAGCTCTTTTTGCGACATACCGTATAACGGGCCGAACTTTGGCGTTATACTAGGTTTAAGTTCTATCTTAAAATCGTGCTCGTCTTAATGCGGGGGTAGTTAGTTTACAAATTGTCTCTTAAACGTATTAATTAGATTGTAATATTCTTTAGGTATAAGAGGTTAGGGGTTAATATATTGCTTTAGTTCTAACGCCTTCTTAATATCTTTTAGTGTTATAGTAAAGATCTTATAGTCTTATTTTCTTGCTAACAAATAAAAGGGTGCGGCTTGTATTATATAAATTTTAAGAGGTTTTAATATATTATCTTCGCATTCTTTACCGCGATTAGTAGTTATAACTTTATTATATTGGTTTAAGGTTTATGGTAAGGGCAATTTATATTATATTAAATTTAAATAGTTATATACATATTTATAGGGCAAGTGGTGTTTTAAGTAATAACTTTAGCAGTAAGTTATATGGAATTTTAGTGTTTCTTTAACCCAGCTAATTAAAGGGTTGTGTTGTTTTAGCTATCTATATCTAAGTATTACCTTATAATGCTTTAAGGGGGTTATAAATAGGGAAATGTATTTAAGGTGTTCGCCTATCCGCATCTTTATAAGAGCGTAGTGCGTTAGTTTACTGTGTATTAAAGGCTTGCCATTAAAGCCTCGTAGGCCTTAGGGCTTATTAAGTTTCTTTAAATTTAAGTATTAAGTTTTTGCGTAGTTTATATTAATAAAGCCTATACTAGTAGCTCTACTGTCTATAAGGATTTATACTTCCTTCTATTTTTTAAGTATTTAAATTTCGCCGAGTATATTAAGGGAGTTATGTTATATATTAGCGCTAGAAGAGCCTAGATACTTATACTCTTCCACTTTATATTCTAAGGCGCGACTTAGCCTTAGGATAATTCGTTTTCTAAGTTAACTAAAGGTGAGATACTTTATAGTAACTAAGTATAATTTATAGAATAAGTATAACTTAAAGACTAAAAGGAGCTACGGCGGACCTTTTTAAAAGGGTAAGTTTAGCAATTCCTTTAAATATATCCCTTTTTTCTACATCTAAAACATTCTCTATTTACGGCTTATATTCTTTATTTATTAGTTCCTAAGGGTGCATAGGATTGGGTGGTATTAAGGTCTATAGGGTTATATATAGGGCTTTTAGGTTTTAGAGACGGATCGCGCTTTAGGGTATATACTGGTTTTGTGGAGTTTTAAGCGTAAGGTATAGTTGGCTTTAGGGAATAAGTCTATTTATTATATTAAAGGTCCTTATTAATTCGTTAACATATTATAGCAAATTTGGGTAAGTCCTTTAGCAGTTCTCTGCCTACTAGCTATACTCTAATTTTATCTAAAATAGCTTGGCGGAGAGTAGTAACTCTAGCGGCTTCATTCCAATCTAGTTTACTAATAAGGCCTAAAATTCCAAAAAGAAGCTGGTAAAGTCTTGGTTCCGTTATTATAGGTTTTTAAGTTTAGTAACAGCTGTGTGTTCGCGGCTAACGTTATTATATATTTATTCTAGTAGAGAGATAAAGATTTTAAAATTAATAAAGGTGCTATTATAGAAGAATAGGTCTATAGTTTGTGCAGCGTCTTTATTTAAACGAGACATTCTATAGCTAATCTTGCTAGCTTTAGTAGGGTATTAGTTATAGTTTATTAAAAGTTTAAGACGGAGCTTAGTTATAAAGGGACGTAGGTTATTTTAATTTCTATTAAACATTAGAGGGTTAGGGAGCTTTTTAGATTTTGTAGTAGGTACTAGGTTTATTATAGGTATAGGTTAAGCTGCTATTACTAGTTTAGGGTTTGTATTTAATAGGTCGGGTTCGCATATAGTTATTTTAATTTTATTTATAGGTGTTGCTATTAGGGTTTTCAATATAAGTACTTTGGCGTTATAGAGTTCTTTACGTATTACTTTAATTAATTACTAATATTGAGCTTCTAGTATAGTTCGTTGCTAGGTTAAGGCATCTATAAAGGACTGTTATATTAGAGTCATTTATTCCCTAACTAGGGCTATAATAGTTAACGTAGCGGATTTGAGTTTGTTTGCTATTTTAAAGGTATTAGTATTAACGCAACGTAGTATAAGGATATAGAGAGACTTTAGGGAAGATTTAAAGGAACGATATAAATTCTATCTAAATTTAAGGGTATATAGCTCTCGCTAAGAACAAGACGTTGTGTAAAGAAGAGAAAGGAATAATAAGAGAATTATATAATTAAATAGTTAGGGGCTTAGTGGTCGATGCGTGCGTATATACGCACGCGGTCTTTGACGGACTTCGGTAATTCGATTAATCTGGCAGATTTTGGTTAAAGCGTCGGAATTTATCTATTAAGTATTTTACTAAGACATTCCTACTGTAACTAGGCTAGTCCTATTACAATATTACGTTGGCGAGTCTATCTTCGTAACAACCGCCCTTTTACTTAGAGTATACTAAAGCAAATATTCGCTTATCCTATAACGTTTGCTCTATCTCTAATGCTAAATATATATAACCTATTACTCTTAATAGCTGTCTAGTTCCCTAATTAATTTATCTTAGGGTCTCGTGTTTAATTTACTACTGCGTGGCTAAATAATAAACTATCTATTACCCTAGCGAAACTGTGTTATTTTTATAACGCAGAACGGGAGGCTGTTAATACTTAGCAATAGGCCTTTAAGTCTCGTCTTGTGGCGTCCACTTAGTTAATCCATCTTAAGAAGGTTTGTAAGAAGGTCTATTTTAAGGAGTAAAAACTTATAGAATAGGGTTTATAGGAACTTAGTAATAAAAGAACGGATTCTTCGCTAGCTAAGAAGGAAATAGATCTAAGTAGTTTAGTAACTGCTCTTCTTAGGTCCCCCTTAGGTAACTTATTTTTTTACGATCCTTCTTTATTAATATTGCCTAACCTAATCTCTTCTAATACTCCTATACCTTTCCTATAGCATTCTTTAAATTCTCTAATAGCTTCTAGGTAGTCTTATTATAGCCTATTTACTTAACCTTATACTATATTTTATTGTTAACGTCCTTATAACTAATAATCTTTAAAACTTGCTATTTATCTTCTTCTTATCCTCTATATATGTCTGCTTTATAAACTAGTGGCTTAATATTCCTATATGCTAGCTTTAGCATTATAATGTACTATATAAGGTAGATCTTTATTTTGGCTAGTAGGTTTAACTTAAATATAACTAGTAAAATCCTTTACGTAATTTCGAAAGGTCCTAGTTTAATATAGTCTAACTTCTTACTTAGTTATCGGCTCTTAAAATTTTTGTGTAGTAGCCACACTTTATCTCCCTCCTTAAGATCTAGTCCCTTAGATCTCTTAGCATTATAGTACTTTTTTATTTTTTCTTATACCTTCTTTACTAATTCTATAAGGTCTATATAAAGATTTATTAACATCTTTATTTTTTCCTTAGCTGTACTACTTGTCTTCTTTACTTATTATAGTAATAACGATATTCTTAGCTTATATCTATAATTTGCCTTAAATAGTAATATACCTATTCCTTCTTAAGGTGTTATATTATATATAAACTATATAATTAGTAATAGCGATACCTAATTATTCTATACGTAATTAATATAATATTTTAGATACTGTTCTAGTATCTAGTTTAATCTTTCTATTTAACCGTCTGTCTGCGGATAATATATAGTAGAAGTTGCTGCTCTAACTTCTTATTCCGCTAAGAATACCTCCTAGAATACTGCTATAAATCTTAGATCCCTATCTAATATAATCCTACTTAGTACTCCGTATTTTGCGAATACTTCCTTAATATAGATTCTAGCGATATCTTCTACTAATATTTCTCCCGTGCATACTATAAAGTATCCCTACTTTATAAGCTTATTCACTATTACTAAGATTACGTTATAATCTTATCCGGTAATAAGATCTTTTAACTTTAGTAACTTAATAATAAAGTCCTATAATATAACCTTCTATAGTCTTTCTGGTATTTTAATAGGTTATAGCCCTCTATATAGCTTATACCTTATTAGTTTATTTCTTTAGTAATTTAGATATTCTTTTATAACTTTTCGCGCTAAGCTCTAGATTCCGTTAATAATATACTCTTCTTAAAGTCTTAATACTAAGCCTATAGCCTCATTATGTCCTTAAGTTAATCCCCTATAGAAATCTTCTACGAATTATTCTGCTATGCTTTTTGGGATATACTTTATTTCTCAATTTTCGTATATATCCGCCTATAGATCTTCTAGTTATATATTTAGAATTCTTTATACCTAAAAGCTCTCTAGTAACTTATAAACTCTATCTAGTTCTTCTTAAGTTACTATAATCTTTAGATAATTGTACCTAATTAATCTATCTATGTCTTTTCGCAGTAAAGCCCCTAATGGCTTTTTATTATTTTATAGTTTAGCCTTTTTACTTAGAGCATCTGCTTATATATTATTTGTGCCTTTAGTATACTAAATCTTAAAATAGTATTCTATAAGCATTTCTGCCTATCTAACCTATTTTTAGTTAAGTTCCTTTATTATTAGGAATCTTATTAGGTTTTTATAATCCGTCTTAACTATAAATAGTTTTTCTATACCTTATAAGAATACTCTTTATTCCTTTAATACTATAACTATATCTAATAACTCCTTATTATAAATATTATAGTTTAACTCTAGTAGTATTATCTTTTAACTATAATATACCACTAGGTGCCATCCATCTTAATATTTCTATATAAAGTACGCCCCTAGTATAAAGTCTAATATATCCGTTTCTACAACCGTCTCTAGTCCTAGTTAATAGATCTTAAGAACTAGCTCCTAGGTAAATAACCTTTTAACTTTTTTAAATAATTTCTATTATTCCTTTCCCTATACCTATAGTTCTTCTTTCTTTATTAATTACGTAAATAGTTTAATATCCTTTAACTATTACATTATAAACCTTTTATAGTAATTACAAAACCTTAAGAATAATCTTAACTGCGTAATATTCTCTAGTTCCTACCAATTTACTATAGCCTTAATCTTTTTTAGATCTATACTAAGTTGGCCTAGTTTAATAATAAATCTAATAAAATTAGTCTTCTTAGTAAAGAACTTGTATTTTTTAATTATTACTAGCATCTGTTCTTCCTATAGTCTCTTTAAAACCTATTTAACGTGTTCTCTATATTCTTCTTTATTTATTAAGTAGATAATAATATCGTTAAGGTATACTATAACAAATTNATCNAANTGTTCTCCTAATATATTNTTAATACGCTTNTANAANGTTGCTAGTGCGTTTATAANNCNAAATTATATAACTAATAGTTTATATAGTCCTTCCTTTAACCTAAAGGCTGCCTTCTATTTGTCGCCTTCCTTAACTCTAATCTAATAGTACGCCTATCTTAGATCTATCTTTATAAAGATTTATACGTTACCTATCCTATCTTAAATTTCGCTAATTAAGGGTAAAGGATACCTATCCTTTCTAGTAATACTGTTTAACTATCTATAGTCAATATATAGCCTTAGTTTGCCATTTTTTTTAGTATAAATAGTACTAGATAGCCTACTAATAACTACGATAGTCTAATATATCCTTTTCGTAGGTTTTCTTAAATAAACTCTTTTAATGCTCTACCTTTCTCCTTAGTAAGCTTATAGATTAGAAAGAACCTTAGCCTTATTTCTAGTTCTAATTCTATCTTATAGTCCTATACTATATACTTTAATAGCTTTTTACTTTTTAGTAACTATAGTTTCTTACCATATAGTATCTTTTTAGTACATAACTTAAGCCTTACTTAGTTTCTTTATATATCGCTCTGACTTAGTACTATACTAACTTGGCCTATTGTCGCATCTTACGGCGTTAAATATCCCTAATATTGACCTAACCTGTAATCTAATCAATCTTTAGATTGTATTCTTATAACTAAGGTATTCTTAGTACTGCCTTATTATTTCCTAATGGTAATATATTAAAAGATATCTCGATTTATCTCCCTTTAATAGTTAACTAAATAGGTCCTATTTTAAGATTAATAATACCTCCTCTATAGGCTATTAGATCTCCTAAAATCGTCACTAATAGGTAAGAACATTCCTTTTTCCTATATGGTAACCCTATTCTTCTAACTACTACTAGTAAGATATAGTTCCTTATTACTCCACTATCTATTAATGCTTTAAACTATTAATCTTACTACTTAACTTATAAATTTAGGTATTGTCCTTAAATTCCTTTAAGGGTTTAAGGCTCTACTACTAGTTCCCTTTAGTCCCGTAGGCCTCTACTTTTCCTAACTATTAGCTACTTAATCCTATTTATACTTAGTCCACTTTTAGCTAATACTTAGTTCGCTTTTTATCTTTAATATACTATAGACACGTATTCTCTAGGCATTCCCACTACTATTATCCGTCTAGGCATTCTTCTATAAGAAATCTTCCTGGCTAAAGTATTAAGTCCCCTTAGCTTTATACTTCTACTAGGTGCCAACCATATATATACTTAACATTTTAATATTTCGCCTTATCTAATAACTAGTATATCCTTACTAGGTACTTCTAGTTCTTATCCTTAGGTGCTCTATATATATTATACACATTATCTATATATACTATCTATGCCAATATATAATATACTTAGTGTCTTAGGTTAACTCTTAGCTTATCTTTATCCTTAGGTTTAAACCTCTTCTATATTAATCTAAGCGTTATAACTTTATTTATAGGTACTATAATTTGCCTCTTACTTCTCTAGTCCTCTAATTACTCCTTTAGATCCTTTAACGTTATAATTAAGGCTCCTTTAATATAACTTATAGCCTTTTCTATAATTAGGTGGTTTTAAATAACTTTCTTATCCAACTATATATAGAAATCTTCCCACTTATTATTATATCGTTGCCTATACTACTTTTAGTACAGCTACTAGAGTATATACGGTTTGTCCGTAAGAAAGTATTTTCTTATTACTATATTATAACAGCCCTTTATATATCGTTCCTTAAACCTAGTTAGAATCCCTAAATCCTCTTCTTATTCTAATTTAGTAAGCCACTTAGCTCTTAGTGTGCCTACTTTAAGCCTATTAGTAATCCTTTATATAGGTGCTCTGTCCCTTATATAACTTAGTATACTAGATCTCTTATCTAGTTTCTAATCGTACTATATAATAATTCTTGCTCTAAATTCCTCTATAGTTTCTTTCTTTTTGCGTCTTATAAGTAGATCCTTAAAATTATCTTACTTCTTAATTCTAGTATTGGCTTTTTAATCTTTAGGCCAAACGCTATATTCTCCTAGTAAGTCTTCTAGGTCTATATATCTGTCTCCTAGTCTAACTACTATTTATACTATAGATTCTCTAATCTATAAAGAAGTCTCTTACCTCTTATTTATAGGTGTTTTTATTTATACTCCAAATTTCTAGTCCCTTAGATTCTTTAATCCTAAGCTTACTTTTAGCTTAAGCTTAGCTCCTACCTTAGTCTAACTAGGCTTAGGTATTCTTATCTTATCTTAAAAGTCTTAAATCTTACTTATCTCGTCTTAAGAGTCTTATGCCTATAGGAAACTCTATCCCAAGCTTATTTATATATCTTTAAACTAAGCTACTGCTCTACTCTATCGGTTGTTATCTATTATAGGTCCTTAAGTTTACCTTATCTCGTTTTAAGAATCTTAGTTATCTCTTATCTCATCTTAAGAATCTTAAGCCTTTGGCCTTTTGCCTTTATTAAGTGCCAAAGTAGCTTACTGTTTTACTTCTCTTATATCTTATAAAGCGATAGATATTATATCTAGTGGGGTCTTAATCCTTACTAATGTTCCCTATTCTGTAGTGGAATTATCTTTTACCTCTTATATAACATCTCTAAGGTCTACATACTCCTAGTAAGCTGCCTTTATTACTTTATCGTTATAAAATATTTCGCCTACGTTGAATTTATTATCCTTAATGTCCGATTTATAAACTAGTTCGTTAGTTCCTCTGCACTCTAAGGATTTTAGCTCCTATAGCCAATAGCTTACGCTATACTTAGCGTCTTTATAAATTTAGTATATATTATTATAACAAAACGCAAAACTTCCAATTAAACACTCTTTTGTTTCTCGTAGTATACTATTATCCCTCTATATATATATCTTCTACTATTATTCTAGTTCCCTTTATTATATAGTATTTCTAACTATCTTTATAATCCCTTATAAAGTAACCTTATTTCCCGCAATTTATATAAGCTCTATTCTTAAACTATTAACTTTACTATAGAGTCCGCCTAAATATCTTCTGCTACTAAGATTCCTAGTTTAGCCTCTACTCCTTAGTCCTATAATCACTAGATCCTTAACCTCTAGGTTTTTATAGTTTCTTACTCTATCTTCTATAGGCTTCTTTAGTACCGCTTAAGTCTATTAGCTCTACGCCATACTATAGTTTTTAACTTAGCTTTAGTTGTTATATACTTTACACCTTATATAACTATAGAACTCTATCCTAGCCTTTCTTAGCCTATTCCCTTTAGTAGATCCAATTATCAATCTTAATTACTTAATCTATTAACTCCTATAGGGTGTCCGCATCTTCCATTAGGATAATCGCGTCCTAGACTTTAGCCTTAAGTCCTTATTTATACTATGCTATAAGCGCCTTATTATTCCACTTAACTTATATAGCTAACGTCTAGAACTATATTATGTACTTAATTACTAAGGTTTATTGCGTAATATCTTAGAGTTTTCTTTCCGCCGTAGTTACTGCCTTTAGGTCTCTAAATATTTATATAAGTCTTTCTATAAACCCTTTTTAGCTTAAGAACATAAATCGCACCTCTTAATTAGTAGTTATTATTCCGTTTACCTGTATTTCCATAAGGTAAGGCTTAAACTACTTAAGTGCTCTTCCTAATAGGAACAGTTCTATATAGGCTATTTAATCCATAGGTATTAGTAGCTTTGCCCCTTCTTGTATGACTTTAAAGTGTATTTATATAAGAAATTCTTTAAGCTTTAATCTCTCTCCTAAGTATCTCTTAATTAATGGTAACTTAATCTTTACTGCTCCTATCCTATTAACCCTTTCTTCTAACGCTGCATTATTTATTGTTAACTAGTTAACTATCTCTTATAGTTGCCTAACCGTTACCGGTTACTATAAATTAGTATCTGCTATACTAGTATCGCCTCCTAACCTTAAAGTAGTTGCCGCCGTTAATGGCGTTATAGTAGCTGCTTTTGGTGGCATATTGTTTAACTTTTTATACTTAATACCGTAACTAGGTAGTAATTATATAACAAAACCTTATAGTAGGTACTATAGTGGGCTCGTTAATAGGCTAGGTATATAGGTAATGCAAGTTAAAGTTAATAACGTAATAATAACTAGTGGAGTAGTTGCCTAATAGATTAACTCTAATTATATTCTAAGAATTACTATAAGGAAGAAACTATCTAGGTAGGGACTAAGGGTCCTTAAATACACAACCGTACTCCTATAAAATCCTTCTTATATATAATAAACGTATACTCTATCTAATCTATCGCGGATTATACGGATTATATAGATTATATAGATTACATTATGTAACCTTAGTTACTATTCCTCGTCACATAGTTCTACCGGCTCTATCCTAGACCGTGCTTATATTAACCAACTAGCTTCTTCTAACTCTTCCCCAAGTAGTCGTAACATTGTACTTAAAGCGTCCGTAATAGCGAGACTTATATTATAACAGTAATAGTAAGTAAGGAGGATTAATATTTATTACGCTAGTTAAGTAGTATTTATATATAGATAGCAACTATAAAAGAAGAGTTGCTAGTGTTAGGAATAAGGTAAGTAGTTATTATATAACGCCGCGGCACTAGCGTAGCGAGGAGTTTTAGGCTCCTTGCCCTTTCTTATTTCAATAGATATAAGTATATTAACCACCATTACTATAACCTACTCGAGTAGTCGTTATTAGTGAGTCACCCTATATAACTAATAATAGGTATTAACCGTAATTAGCTAGAAACGGGGAGACTTTTATAGTTTCTAAGATGGAATTATTTATAATAAACTTAGTAAATATAAGCTAGTTAATCTAGTTATTTTATAAATATAATGTATATATCTGAATATACTATTCCATTATAGCATTTACGTGTTCTATTTAACTATCCGTTTCTAAGTAGTACGTAGTAAATAATAGTGCTTTAATATAGAGTTAGGTAGTTAGTTTTTTCTAAAATACTAAGATAAACTAGTTACCTCTATTAGAGATAATCGTTTCGGGGAGTTTATAGAGTTTCTATATATAATCTAAGAATAGTTAGGCAACGGCAGGCGTTAATATATTAGGATAGGCGATTAAGTATTTTATCTTAGATAGTCGGTCTATAACTATTATAATGTTCGTACAGTCTCTACTTTTAGGGAGGTTAATAATAAAGTTAATTAAGATATCCTTCTATCTTCGGTCTAGAATAGGTAGCGGCTTTAAAAGACCGTTATACGTCTTATGCAAGCCTTTAGTTCGTCGGTAAGTATGGCAGCTAGAGATATACCTTCGTGTTATATTATATATATTCGGCCAGTAATACTCCCATTAAAGTAGTTTTAGGGTCTTTCCTTAGCCCGGGTAGCTGGCGATAGGTAGATCGTATACGTGTTTAAGGAGCTTAAGCTTAAGCTTATTATAATTAGGGATAACTAGACGGTTTTAGTAATATAAGCGGTTTCTATAAGCTTCGCATTTACTTAAAGAAATCTTTTTAGAGCGTCTAACGCCATCTTAAATTAGCTTAAGCGTTTCTTAGATAAACTCATTATTTAGATATTTGTTAACTATAATCTATTTAATTAGTTAATTAGTTATTTTAAGGACGTGTACTATAAGGTCTTCAGTAGGAGGGTTAAATAGTTTAGGGCGAAGTAGGGTCTAATTTTAGTAAGAGCGCGCTTCTTTTAGGGCTGGCGCGTCTTATAAGCGTTAAGTTAGGGTATTAGGCTTCTAACCTTAGACGCCTAGGCGGTATATAATTAAGAATCGGAAGCGTAATAGATATTCTAACTAGCGGGCCTAATAATAACTTAGCTATTTTATAGTTGTGAAGTACTATAGGTTTTTATAGTCGCTAAGGACCTTAATTAGAAATCCGGCGCCTTCTAGTTTAGGTTACTATTGCTTAAAGCATCTAATAATAGCTAGCAATTCTTTATTGTAGATCTCGTAATTATATTTAGCAGGGTTTAGTTATTTTAAGAAGTATGCTATGGGGTATAATACTCCTTCTTTATTATATTAAGACAGAATACCTCTAATAATGTAATTAGATGAGTTGGCTTCTATAACACTTATTTATTCTAAATTAAAGTATTAGAGTATAGGTGTAGTAGTAAATATAAATTTTAGATAAGTAAAGGCCTTTTTATATTCCTTATCGAAGATAAAAGCTTTATTCTTTTGGGTTAAAGCAATAAGGGGTAAGATTAGGGCAGAGAAGTTATTAATAAACTGTTAGTAGAAATTAGTAAATCCTATAAAGGCTCTTATATCCTTAATATTCTTAGGTTCTTACTAGTTTATAATTGCTTTAACTTTCTTTAAGTCTATTTATATACCGTTTATAAAAATAAGGAGTTTAAGGTATAAGACTTCCGTTTTATAGAACTTGCATTTATCTATATTTAATTATAAACTAGCTTTATATAGGGCTTATAGGATAAGGTTAACATATTTCCGATATTTAGTTAGGTTATTACTGTATATTAGGATGTTATTAATATAAGTAGTATAGAAGATGTCTAGGTAGGGATATAGGGTGTTATTTATATAATGTTAAAACGAGCTCGGAGCATTTATAAGGCTAAATAGCGTCACTAAGTATTTAAATAATCTATACTAAGTACGAAATACAGTAAGCTATTTATCTCCTTTTGCTATATAGAGGCGGTTAAATGCAGAGATAATATTAAGCTTTATATAGTAGCGAGCCTTACTTAATTAGTTTAGTGTCTCCTATATTAACAGAATTAGATATTAGTTCTTAACGGTAACGGCGTTAAGAGCTTAGTAGTCTATATAGAAGCGTAGACCGCTGCTAGGTTTCTTAACGAAGATTACTAATACGGCTATAGGCAATAAGCTTGCTTTAATAAGTCCTTTACTTAGGTTCTTATCTAAATACTTTTAAAGCACTTAGAGTTCGTTTTAGGATATCCCGTATAGGGGTCTAAATCTAGGCTACTTTCCTTCTTAAGTATAATCTTATAGTTATACAATTGGTGTTCTAATAGCTTATCGGCTTCCTTTTATAAAAATACCTCTAGGCGGTTATAGTACTCTACTAGTATCTTTATAGCAGGGTCAGTGTGCTTCTTTAGTGCTAAGGCCTTTTTAATATCAGCTATAGTAACAGCGAAGATTATATATTTGGGTTTCTTAGTAAGTTACGCTAGCGGGGTAGCTCTAATTATGCGGATATTTAGGGTGCCGAGCTCGCTCGGATTGTCTATAGTTTCTTATTTAAGTTTAGGTTCGGTATTAGGTACGGAGTTAGTATTAGATTTAGGTTCGGGTTCTTTAAGAATCCTTTTTATAGTAGAATACCAGTCCTTCTGGTATTTTTGTATATTAAGCTTAAGCTTCTACTTAGCTTGGGGCGGTGTAGTGCTTAGTAATAACTTATAGAATTTAGTAGAGTTTTTAGATCCTTAGTGGATGTCGGTGAAATTCTTATATTAGTGGAATTTGGTGGAATTCTTGTGCTAGTAGAATCTAGTAGATTTCCTAAATTTTAGTTTAGGGTTAGGACAGTATATTATAAGGCACTTCTGCTTATAACAGGAGGCGGTAAATAGAAGCTTAAGGTTGTTTTAATTAATAGTTACCTTATATAGCTTTATCTAGGGTTATTTAAGGATTACTAAGTGACTTAAGGTAGTAATAAAAAGCTTAATTAGTTCTTTATAGTTTAGGTATTAGAGTCTTAGGTATACTATATAGGTAATTTAGCCTAAGACCGTATATTTGCTATTAAATCTAAATACGTTAATATACTAGTTAAGGGGGATTAGGGTAAAACTATTATCTTATATAAAGATCTTATTAATAAATTCTATACTACTAGCTCCTGTATTAATTAGGATTTAAATATTAGCCTATTAATTATTCTGCTAAAGACAATAGTTAATAGTTATGCTATAATCCTAAGTATTACGGACGCTTTAAGTACGATATTACGACTACTTAGAGAGGAGTTGGAAGAAGCTAGTTGGTTAATATAGGCATGGTCTAGGATAGAACCGGTAGAACTATATAACGAGGAATGGTAAGCAAGTTATATAATGTTGTACGCAGTGTACGCAATATATAAAGGGAACGTATATATAATATGTATAACACGTATATTACGTATAAGAAGGATTTTATAGGAGTATAGTTGTGTATTTAAGGACCCTTAGTCCCTACCTAGATAGTTCCTTCCTTATAGTAATTCTTAGAATATAATTAGAGTTAATCTATTGGGCAACCACTCCACCAGTTATTATTACGTTGTTAACTTAATTTACTTTACCTATATACCTAGCCCAATAACGAACCCACCGTAGTACTTGCTATAAAATTCCGTTATATAATTACTACCTAGTTACAGTAATAAATATAGAAGTTAAACAACATGCCACTAAAAGCAGCCACTATAACGCCATTAACGGCGGCAACTACTTTAAGGTTAGAAGGTGATACTAGTATAGTAGATACTAACTTATAGCAACCTGTAACGGTTAGACAACTATAGAAGATAGTTAACTAGTTAATAGAGAACAATACGGCACTTAAATAAAGAATTAACGGAATAAGGGTAGTAAAGGTTAAGTTACCTTTAATCGAGAGATTCTTAGGGGAAAGATTAAAGCTTAAAGGATTTTTTATGTAAATACATTTTAAGGTTACGCAAGAGGGAGTAAAGCTGGTGATACCTATAGATTAAATAGCGTATGCAGGATTGTTCTTATTAGGAAGGGCACTTAAATAGTTTAAGCCTTACCTTATAGAGATATAAGTAAACGGAATAACAATAACGAACTAGGAAGTACGGTTTATGTTCTTAAGCTAGAACGGGTTTGTAGAGCAACTTATATAAATATTTGGAGATCTAGAGGCAGTAACTATGGCGGAAAAAAAACTCTAAGACATTACGTAACGAACCTTAGCAATTAAGTATATAACGCAGTTCTAAACGCTAGCTACCTAAGTTAAGTAGAATAATAGGGCGCTTATAGCACAGTATAAATAGGGACTTAAGGCTAAAGTCTAGGATGTAATTATTCTAATAGAAGATACGGACACCCTAAGGGAATTAATAGGTTAAGCGATAAAAATTAATAATAGGATCTTCTAAAGGGAACAGACTAAGAGAGGTTAGGATAGAGTTTTATAGTTATATAAGGCGCAAAATACGCAACAATAAAAGCTAAGTTAGAAACTATAGTATGGCGTAGAGCTAATAGACCTAAGCGGTACCAAAGAAGCCTATAAGAGATAGAGTAAGAAACTATGGAAACCTAGAGGTTAAGGATTTAGTAATTATAGGACTAAGGAGTATAGGCTAAACTAGGGATCTTAATAGCAGAAGATGTTTAGGCGGACTCCATAATAGAGTTAATAGTTTAGAGATAGAGCTTATATAAATTATAGGAAACAAGGTTATTTTATAAGGGATTATAAAAATAGTTAAAGTTACTATATAATAAAGGGAACTAGACTAATAGTAGAAGATATATACGTATAGAGGGATAATAGTATACTGCAAGAAATAAAAGAGTGTTTAATTAGAAGTTTTGTGTTCTATTATAACAACATATACCAAATTTATAAAGACGCTAAGTACGGCGCAAGCTATTAGCTATAAGAACTAGAGTTAAGAGGACTTAAAGGGACTTAAGAGTTAGATAAAGAATAAGATTAACTCTACGAGCTAGATTAAAATATTACAGTAACGTGCGGATAATAATTAGTAATAATAACAATGGAGTTAGAGTATTTATTAATTAATAGCGACAAGGATAGTAAAAGAACTAACTAGGGGTATCTAAACCTTAATAACGCGATAGAAGTAAAGACTGAGACCGCTATAAAGCAAGGTTTAGTAACGGGTATTATAATACCGTTAGATACGGCATCTATTGCTTTATAAGACGGAAGGAGTAATATTTAAAAGCGATTAAGTAAGCAGATAACTGCTAGTGCTAGCTTACTACTCGATAAAGGCAAAAGGCCATAGGCTTAAGATTTTTAAGATGAGATAATAGATGACTAAGATTCTTAAAATGAGATAAGGTATACCTAAGGACCTATAACGGACGAAAACCAATGGAGTAGGGTAGCAGCTTAGTTTAGAAATATACAAATAAGCTTGGGATAGAGTTTCCCACAGGTATAAGATTCTTAAGACGAGATAAGTGAGATTTAAGACTCTTAAGACGAGATAAGAACACTATAGACGCTTAGTTAAACTAAGGCAGGAGCTAAGCTTAAGCTAGAAGCAAGCTTAGGATTAAAGAATCTAAGGGACTAAGAATTTGGAGTATAAATGAGGACACCTATAGGTAAGAGGTAAGGAGCTTCTTTATAGATTAGAGAATCTGCAATATAAATAGTAGTTAAACTAGGAGACCAATATATAGACCTAGAAGACTTACTAGGTAAACGTAGTATTTAGCCTAAAGATTAAAAGTTTAATACTAAGATTAAGAAGTATAAAGACTTTAAGGATCTACTCGTAAGATATAAAAGAAAAGAAACTATAGAGGAATTTAGAGCAAGAATTACCTTATAGCAAGAATAGAAACTAGATAAGAGATCTAGCATATTAGGACGTATAAAGGATAGAGCGCTAGTACAAAGAATTACTAATAGGCCGAAAGTAGGCATACTAAGAGCTAAGTGGCTTACTAAACTGGAACAAGAAGAGGATTTAGGGATTCTAACTAGGTTCAAGGAATAACATATAAAGGGCTATCACGACGTAATAATAAAGAGATACTTTTTTATAGATACGCCGTATATACTTAAGCAGCTGTACTAAAGGTAGTATAGGTAAAGGCATAATAACGAGTAGGAAGATTCTATATGTAGTTAGACGAAAAAGTTATCCAAAACCACCCGATTATAGAGAAGGCTATAACTTATATTAAGGGAGCCTTAATTATAACATTAAAAGATCTAAAGGAGCAATTAGAGGACTAGAGAAGCAAAAGATAAATCTTAGTACCTATAAATAAAGTTGCGACGCTTAGATTAACACAAGAAAGGTTTAAACTTAAGAATAAAGACGAGCTAAGAGTTAACCTAAAACACTAAGCACATTATACACTATCGTGGATAGTATACGTGGATAATGTGTGTAACATATATAGAGCACCTAAAAATAAAAATTAAAAGTATCTAATAAGAATGTATTGGATGACGGACAAGGCGAAATATTAAAACGCTAAGTATATATATAGTTAGTACCTTATAAAAGTTTAAGAATAAGGGGACTTAATACTTTAACTAGGAAGATTCCTTACGGAAGAATACCTAGATAGACAACAGTGGTGGGAATATCTAGAAAACACCTATTTATGGTATATTAAAGATAAAAAGCGAACTAAGTATTAGCCTAAGTTGGACTAAGTATAAATAGGATTAAGCAGCTAATAGTTGGGAAAAGTAGAGGCCTATAAGACTAGAGGGAACTAGTGGTAGAGCCTTAAACCCTTAAAGGAATTTAAGGACAACACCTAAATTTATAAGTTAAGTAGTAAGATTAACAGTTTAAGGCATTAATAGATAGTAGAGTAATAAGGAACTATATCTCGCTAATAGTAGTTAAAAGAATGGGGTTACTATACAGATAGAAGGAACATTCTTACCTATTAGTAATAATTGTAGGAGATCCGATAGCCTATAGAGGAGGCATTATTAATCTTAAAATAGGACNNNTTNAGNTAACNATTAAAGNAAGANNNNTTAAGATGTCTTTTAATATATTACTATTAGGGAATAATAAGGCAGTATTAGGAATGCCTTAGTTATAGGAATATAATCTAAAGATCAATTAGATTACAGGTTAGGTCAATATTAGAGATACTTAATGCCATAAAATATAATAATAAGCCAAGTTAGTATAGTACTAAGTAGGAGCAATCTATAAGGAAACAGAGAAAGGACTAAGTTATGTACCAAAGAGATACCATAAGTACGGCAAAAAACTATAGTTACTAAAAAGTAAAAAGCTGTTAGAGTATATAGTATGGGACTATAAGATAGAATTAGAACTAGGAATAAGTCTAAGGTTCTTTCTAATCTATAAGCTTACTAAAGAGAAAGGTAGAGCACTTAAAGAGTTTATCTAAGAAAGCTTATAAAAGGGATACATTAGACCATTATAGTCATTAGCAGGTTATCCAGTACTGTTCGTACTAAAGAAAAATAGCAAACTAAGGCTATGTATTAACTATAGACAGTTAAACAGCATTACTAGGAAGGATAGATATCCTTTACCCTTAATTAGCGAGATTTAAGATAGAATAGGCAATGCGTAAATCTTTACGAAGATAGATCTAAGATAGGCGTACTATTAGATTAGGATTAAAAAAGGCGACAAATAGAAGGCAGCCTTTAGGTCAAAAGAAGGACTATATAAACTATTAGTTATGCAATTTAGGCTTATAAATGCATTAGTAACGTTTTAGAAGCAAATTAACAATATATTAAGAGAATACTTAAATTAATTTGTTATGGTATATCTTAACGATATTATCATCTACTTAATAACTAAGAAAGAACATGGAAAATACATTAAATAGGTCTTAGAGAGACTATAGGAAGAATAAATGCTAGTAGTAATTAAGAAATGCAAGTTCTTTACCAGGAAGACCGATTTTGTTAGATTTATTATTAAACTAGGCCAACTTAGCATAGATCTAAAGAAGATTAAGGCTATAGCGAATTGGTAAGAACTAGAGAACGTTATATAGTTAAGATCGTTTCTAGGGTTTTACAATTACTGCAGAAGGTTTATAGCGTAATGGTTAAAGGATATTAAGCCATTTACGCGGTTAATAAAGAAAGAATAATTATAGGTATAGGGAAAGGAACAATAAGAACTGTTTAAGGAAGTTAAAAGGTTGTTTACTTAGGAGCCAGTTTTTAAGATCTATTAACTAGAACTAGAAACGGTTGTAGAGATAGATATATTAGACTTTACACTAGGAGTATACTTTATATAAAAGCATCTAGATAGATGGCATCTAGTAACATACTATAGTTAAAAGATAACACCACTAGAACTAAACTATAACATCTATAATAAGGAGTTATTAGGTATAGTTACAGCATTAAAGAAATAGAGAGCATTCTTATAAGGTATAGAGAAACCATTTATAGTTAAGATAGACTATAAGAACCTAACAGGATTCCTAACAATAAAGGAACTTAACTAAAGATAGGTTAGATAGGCAGAGATGCTTATAAAATACTATTTTAAGATTTAGTATACTAAGGGTACGGAGAATGTACGAGCAGATGCTCTAAGTAGAAAGGCCAAACTATAGAATAATAAAAAGCCATTAGGGGCTTTACTACGAAAGGATATAGATGGATTAATTAGGTATAATTATCTAAAGATTATAGTAACTTAGGAGGATAAGTTAGAGAAAGTCTACGAGATACTAGGAAGCTTTTAGGTATAAAGAATTCTAGAAGTATAACTAGAAGATCTATAGTCGGATATATACGAAAACCGAGAAGCAAAGTATATCCTAAGAAGTATAGCAGAATAATTTATAGAAGATTTCTATAAAGGGCTAACTTAAGGATATAACGGAGCTACGGGCTTAGTGTTAAGACTCTAGGAGGAGTATATTATTGACGGAATCTAAAGGATAGCTAGGAAGGTTACTAAGGAGTGTCTAGATTGCTAAAGAAATAAACTAATAAGGTATAAGCCATATAGAGGGCTACAACCTATTAAAATACTAGAGAGACCATAGGAGGTCATATTATGGGACTTTATTATTAAGTTGCTAAAATTAAGAGACCCTATTACCAGATAAGATTATAATATAATCTTAGTAATAGTAGACAAGCTTACGAAGTGGGGATACTTTATAGCCTATATAGAAGAAATCTTAGTAGAAGATATTGCTAGAATCTATATTAAAGAAGTGTTTATAAGATATAGAGCACTAAGCAAGATTATATTAGATAGAGATCTAAGATTTATAGTAGTATTTTAGGAAGTATTCTTAGTAGAGCAAGGAGTTTAAGCAGTAACTTCNACTATATATTATCCGCAGACAGACGGTTAAATAGAAAGATTAAACTAGATACTAGAGCAGTATCTAAGGCACTATATTAATTATGCACAGAATAATTAGGCATCGCTATTACTAGTTATATAGTTTATATATAATATAACACTATAAGAAGGAATGGGCACGTTACCATTTAAGGCGAATTATGGATATAAGCCAAGAATATTATTATCGCCACGTTAAGTAAAGAAGATAAGTAACAGAGCTAAGTAAAGAATAGAGACTTTAATAAATCTTTATATAGACCTTATAGAGATAGCTAAGGTAATATAGTAGAGAATAAAGAAATACTATAATGCTAAGAGATCTAAGGGACTAGATCTTAAGGAGGGAGATAAAGTATAGCTACTATATAAAAATTTTAAGAGTTAACAACTAAGTAAGAAGTTGGATTACGTTAGACTAGGACCTTTCAAAATTATAAAGAGGATTTTACCGGTTATGTTTAAGTTAAACCTACTAGTTAAAATAAAAATCTACCTAGTATAGTATATTATAATGCTAGAGCTAGTATATAGGAATATTAAGCCACTAGTCTATAAGGCAGACACGTATAAAGGGTAGGAAGAAGATAAATAGTAAGTTTTAAAGATTGTTAGTTATAAGGACATTAATAATAAAATATAGTATAAGGTTAAGTGGATAGGCTATAATAAGACTACCTAGAAGCTACTAGAGAATTTAAAGAATGCTATAGGAAAGGTATAGGAGTATCGGAAGAAAATAGGTTAGGTAACATTAATAAAGAAGGATTGTTAAAGAATAAGTCACCTAAGGGGGACCTAGGAAGAGCGACTGCTAAACTACTTAGAGTTATTCTCTTTACTATAGGAAGAGAGTTAGTTCTCTTATTACCTAGTTCCTGTAGACCTTGTTTTATAAGTTTCCACTCCTTAAAATAGACCTTCTTACGCACTTTCTTAAGATGAAGAAGACGGGTAGACGCTACGATATAAGTATTTAGGGCCTTCTGTTCCGTATTATAAGAACGTTTAAGCTTAGTAAGAGCCTAAGATAGTTTACTATTAAGTTTTGCAGCAGTAGTCTAAACGCGAGACCCTATAACAAATTACTTAGGGAACTTAAAGACTATTAAGAAAAATAGGACGCGTATATTTAGCGTTAGAGATAAAGCAAACGTTATAGGACAAACGAATATTTGTTTTAGTGCACTCTAAATACAAAAAGGGTTGTTAGGAGGAAGGACTTACTAACGTAATATAAACTAACCCCTCTTTCGCATAACAAGAATACGGAGATAGTATAATCTTACTAAGCGATAGTATGCTAGTAATAGTGCGAGCACGACGCTGCGCTTGCGAAGAAGAAGGAGATTTAGAAACCTTAGAAGATATAATAAGTAATAATGTTAACCAAATTAATTAGACGGATATTACACCTCTAGTAAACAACTTGGAGATGTTTAGAATCTTTAAGGACGAAAATAGAGAGGAGGGAGATGGTGTTACGGACGCTTTAAGTATAATATTACGACTACTTAGAGAGGAGTTAGAAGAAGCTAGTTAGTTAATATAGGTATAGTCTAGGATAGAACCGGTAGAACTATATAATAAGGAATAGTAAGTAAATTATATAATGTTGTACGTAGTGTACGCAATGTATAAAGGGAACGTACGTATAACACGTATAACATATATATTATATACAAGAAGGATTTTATAGGAGTACGGTTGTGTATTTAAGGACCCTTAGTCCCTACCTAGATAGTTCCTTCCTTATAGTAATTCTTAGAATATAATTGGAGTTAATCTGTTAGGCAACCACTCTACCAGTTATTATTACGTTATTGACTTAATTTGCTTCACCTATATACCTAGCCCAATAACGAACCTACCGTAGTACTTGCTACAAGGTTCCGTTACACTAAGAGTTAGAGTTTGTAATATTTAAAGCGTTTAATAAGATCCTAAGGTAGAGCTGTCTTAGAGAGTGACTTAACTCTAAAATATGCCTTTTAGTGGTAAGCGGGAAGGGGTTTCTATAGAATATTAGTTATAGCTTTGCCCTTATAAGTAGTGCTTATTAGATATAGGGCTAGAACTAGGTAAAGATTAGGGGCGGTAACCGAAAGATTAATACGGTAAATAGTTGCTAGTATTAGCCATTTATAAATTGTTTTAGGGCGTAGGTAAGGGGATAAGATAATATTTTAAGATATAGTCCTTACTTCCGTACTTAAAGTAAAGGCCTAGCTTAATACATCTTTCTTATTTAAGGGACCCTAATAGGGCGTACTTTAGGGTTCTAGTGTTAATATCTATAGCGTTAGGGTGTTTAGGCTAAGATAACTTAATAAACATTTATAGGGCTATTATATTGTATTAAGGAGCGTGTTTCGGTATTAGGCGTAGTATATTATTGTACCGTTTATTAACGACGTTTATATAGGCGTTAAGGGCTCCTAGTAGGTCTACGCCTATTAGGGAGGTTTTTAGTTTAGGGCTTAGAGATTTAATAAGGCTGTTAATTAATACGGAGTTGTTCTAGCCTATTTCCCTTACGTAATAGTTAAATTTGGAGAAGTATACTAGGAAACTTTTCGTTTCTTAAGCTATATAGTTTATCTTTCTCTAGGTAGTAGCTTAGCGGTTTAGGTTACTATATAAGGCTTTAAGAAGTATAACTAGGCTTTATACTAAGGTTGGCTAAAGAGGTTTAATAAGGTTAGCTACCTCTTCTTCTAGTTAACTTAGGGCGTAATAGAGTTAGTTAGCTTTAGTTAGGTAATAGTTAGCGTTACTAGTTAGCTTATTTTTAAGCTAGCTTAGAAATAATTAAAGTTCTTATTATTTACTAGTAAATACTAGGGGATCTAGTAGTTATTCGGATCGTTTTAGTATAGTAGTTAGTTTAAGGTAGATAGCTACTATAGGTTTAGGGCTTACGTTCCGCGTATTTATCTCTAGAGATAGTATTTAGTCTTAAGGCCCTAATATGGGCGTCTTAAATGTGCGGATTTCTTCTTAGAGGTCCTTAATTAATCGCTAGTGTTATACTTCTTATTCAGCTTATTATTAATTTAAAGTGGCTTAGTTTTATATAAGGGCGTTTATAAAAGACTTCTATATTTCTACTAGTTATTCTTAGAATGCGGATATAATACTAGCGGCCGTTATAGAGGCTTTAGGGTTGTTCTGTATTTCGGAGGTAGTATAAAAAGTTAATATAATGTAGTGTTATAGAGTAAGTATAAGCGGCGATAATATATAGCAAGGTAGATATTATTAAGCTATATATATAAACTGTGTAAGAAGTTAAGACGTTATATAAGGAAAGAAGGTAGGAAAATAGGAAGAAAGGGTGTATATTATAGACTTAGTTGCTTAGTTAATACGTATATAGAGCAGAATAGGATTTAGGTGGTAGTCCTAGTAAAACTTAGTAGAACTTAGTGGAATATAGTAGAATGTAGCAAGTTGCCGTTAGGTTGCCGCAGATTACTATTAAATTACCGTCTTGTAGTTGGTCTTTAGTTACTAAGTTAGTAGAAATAGGTAGATATATATAAGGTGTTACGGAGGTGTCCCGTAACACCTATAGCTAATAGCTTACGCTATACTTAGCGTCCTTATAAATTTAGTATGCGTTATTATAATAAAACGCGAAACTTTTAATTAAATACTCTTTTGTTCCTTATAGTATACTATTATCTCTCTATATATATATATCTTCTACTAGTCTCGTTCCTTTTACTATATAGTAACTCTACCTACTTCTATAGTCTTTAACGTAATAACCCTATTTTCTATAATTTATATAAGCTCCTTCTTTAAACTATTTTTCTTATTATAGAGTCTGCCTAAATATCTTCTGCTACTAAGATCCCTAGTTTAGCCTCTGCTCCTTAAACCTTTAATTACTTAATCCTTATCCTCTAGGTTTTTATAGTCGCTTATTTCATTTCCGGTTTTCTTTAGTACTACTTAGGTTTATTAGCTCTGCGCTATACTATAGTTTCTAATTTTAGCTTTATTAATGCGTGCCCTACGCCTTATATAACTATAGAACTCTATCCTAACCCTTCTTAGTCTACTCTCTTTAGTAAATCCTATTGTTAATCTTAATTACTTAATTAATTAAATCTCTAAGAGTATCCACATCTTCTATTAGAATAATTACGTCTTAGACTTTTACTTTAAGTCCCTGTTTATACTATACTATAAGCGCCTTATTATTCCATTTAACTTATATTGCTAATATTTAAAACTGCGTTATATACTTAATTACTAAAGTTCTCTATACTAGGTTTTAAAGCTTTCTTTTTACTATAGTAGTTGCCTTCAGGTCTCTAAATATTTGCGTTAATTATTCTATAAACCCGTTTTAACTTAAGAACATATATTATACCTCTTAGTTAGTAGTTATTATATTATACTCCTATACCTCTATAAGGTAAGGCTTAAACTACTTAAGTACTCTCCCTATTAAGAACAATCCTATATAAGCGACTTAATCTATAGGCGTTCCTAGTTTAACTCCTTCCTATATAACCTTAAAGTGTATTTACATAAGGAATCCCTTAAGCTTTAACTTCTCCCCTAAGAATCGCTTAATTAAGGGTAACTTAACCTTAGCTGCTCTAATTCTATTAATCCTTTCTTTAAGTATCCTATTGTTATCTGTTAATTAATTAACTATTTCCTATAACTATCCAACGGTAACTAGCTAAGAGTTAGTGTTTATTATACTAGTGTCGTTACCTAATCCCGAGGTAGTCGCTACTGTTAACGCTATTATAGCTGCTGCTTTTAGTGGCATATTGTTTAACTTTATTAATACTATAACCTTAGTAGTAAATGTATAACAAAGCCTTGTAGTAGGAACTACGGTAAACTTATTAATGGGCTGGGTATATAGGTAAATAAGAAGTTAACAATATAATAATAACTGGTAGAGTAGTTACCCAATAGATTAACTCTAATTATATTCTAAGATTTACTATAAAGAAGAGAAACTATCTATAGAGACCGTGTGTCCTTAAATATATAACTCCTCCCTATAGTAAAGGGTTTAGTACGTTAGTACGTTAGTACGTTAGTATATTACATTCCCACGTTCCTACGTTCCTATGCTCTAAACTTATAATATAACTAGCTATATAACTTAGCTACCTTTTATCCTATAGCTCGATCGGTTCTAGCGCCTCCTATACTATCTTAACTAACCCATTTATATCTATTCTTAGTAGTCGTATTACTACCGATATAAGGTCCGTAACACTAGTAAGCGTAGTCTTTATAGCTTTAATTATTTATATCTAGTAGCCTTACCTTTTAGCTTAAGGTCCCTTTAGTATAGCTACTAATAGCATATTTACTAATAGTACGTTTATTAGCGCCTTTATCTATTATAGGATTAAGCTAGTATACGTTAGCCTAGGTAAGCGCTATAGCTTCCCCTTTACTAGCGCCGCCGTATCTATAGCTGTAGCTATAACTATAGCTATAGTAAAAGCCTAAGTTTAAGCTTAAGCTTAAGCTCTAGCCTAAGTAGCCGCCTATATATTATATATGCCGCATAGTGTCACAGTACGTGCGGACTGTCAAGGTACGATGTACGAGGTGACTGTATATGATTGACGAACGTTGTCGTGTGAGGATCTATGTAGGAGGTGAGGCGATCTATATACACGTCGCTCAGGGGTCAGGTCTGTGCTCGTGTCATGACAACACTGAGTCATAACAACGTGTCAGGTCAGTGCCGTGACACATAGTAAAGTCTATATAGGCCCTTTAGCGCGAGTAGACTAAGGGGCTTAAAGGTAATCCTTTTATAGTAGCGCTAGATTCTAAATAGGGTAGTAAATAATAGGCTAGCTAGCAGAATGAGCTCTAATAGTATTCTCTACGGCTTAAGGTTGTTAAGGAAATTAAGTGGGTTGCGTAGGCCTAGAGGGTTAGCGAGGAAGCAGCTATATAGTAGGTTAATCTACAGTTAGAGTAGATATAGTACTTACTAGATTAGCTTTATAAACGGCTTTAAGCGGGTAAAAAAGCTTTTAAATAGTATATATCTCTAAAATACTAAGGGGTCTTCTATTAAGTCTTCTATTAAAACCTTTATCTATAGCCCCCTAGGGGCTTATTTTAGTGCGGTATAAGTTTAGTAGGGTACTTATATAATAGCGGCGCCTAACTTAAAATATAAATATCTTTATTAATCTACGGCCAATTCTTACTATTTTAGTGCGAGTAGAGAGCTCTTAGCCGGCTCTACGCATAGCGCTTAATAGGTGTTAAGAGCGCGGCGTCGCTAGTAATTGTAGATCGACTATAGATATAGGGTAATATCTATATACCACTAAGCGCACGGGCCTCTTCGCCTGCAAAATCTAACTTAGCGGCTAATTTAGCTACACAAATTAAACCGTGGATATACTATTACTGTTAACAGCTTAGCTAAGCGCCCGCTAAGTTGCTGAGCCGCACGTAATATATATAACCCCTATTAATATTCGCGGATATCTACGGCTAAGCCTGCAGCCAAGTCGTGGATATCTTTAAATGTCTTTACCCCCACTAATTAAGTCACTAATACGCGTATACTATTGGCCTATTAGGCCAGCCGTGCGCCTATATATTTACCCTATATAGTAAGGTTACTTATCCGCATCGCTAAGCGGTTAGTAGGTAGAGTAGGTATACTTTCTCTACCTCTCCTCCCCGGTCTATGTCTGCGTATATATAAAAAAATAAAAACCCCTCTAGTGCTGGCTTGCAAAGCCAGGCATTCGGGAAAAGCTAAGCCATCGGGCGTGAGATCTTAATCCATTGGTAACCTTGAACGTTGAGCGCATGGTAGACCCCAGAAATACTCCAGCTGCCTCGGATAAAATACGTAGAATAAGAATGGTTTTGCTGCTGGAAGATTGGATATATCGTATTCTCGTGAAGCTCGATGCTTCATATGCGTAGTAGACTGTCATTGTAAATAATGCGAGCGCGAGGAGGGCTGAGACCCATGCAAGCAAGGTTGAGAAGGTCCCTGCAGGTCCCGTTCCCAGCGATCCACCAACTTTAATTCGATGCTAGATATTTAGACCGGAGATACAAACCTATCACTTCTATGCATAAGGATGTTGAATTAGTCCTTTTCTATGAGCTGTTTGTTTTTAACGTACAAGTGTCTATGCAGACAATCCAGACCTCACCTAACATCCAACCTAGTCGCAGATAAAATCCATTCGCAGCACACTCATCTACCAACACCAACTTTCCTACCTCATCCCTATTATCCCTACTGTTTACTCTTATCCTTGGGCCCACGCTTAGTCCCAACCGCTTCATTAATCCAAACCGTAACCTGTCCCTTCTCGCCCACCGTCAAGCAATTCTCCTCCCTCCACTGCCGCCACCTCCCTTTATTGCCCCCAAAGGACAACAGTGTCTTCAATTCTGTCGGTATCCTTAGCCAACTCTGGTATGACCATAGAGACTTATGCATATCCGCAACAATAGTAGTGATCCTGCAATTTGAGGAAAGGCCCATTACGCGCATGGCCAGGAATTTGAGTTCTAGACAATCTGGAGGGCCGGAAGCGGGGTCGGGGCGATCGATTTTATTAGTTTCGCCTTACTGTAACTGATCTCGTGGTTAATGTGAAGGTCTGTGATTAGATTGCCTGGAAGCGGGACCGATGAGATGGCACGGCTCCAGGCGACCCAATGGGACTCCTGAGTCTCAATATTTAGGCCGATGACCAGTAGGTTTAGTTTCGTGATGAGCCTGCGCTGTGTCTTAAGTAGGCTCGGCGTGAAGGGCTTGTAGGTTGTGATGCTGCGGAAGGCGAAGGTATTGGAGATGTAAGGGAGATGGCGAGCTTCGGCGTAAATCTGTCTGCAGACGCGAAGACAGCAGAGCGAAAGTCCGCGGTTTGTTAGAGCCGGTCGAGACTCTTCATCCTCGGAATCATCGTCAAAATCGGTAGAGTCGTCAGAATCGTCAGGATCGCTCCCGAAACCTTGCGCTTGGCTAGCATCAAAGAAGTCTTGCCCAAAACCGTCCCACGCGCTGTCGTCAGCATGGTTGAGCCCCCAGTTCATGGGAGAGTTCAATCTGATGGTCTCCTTCATCTTGAAGCATGCTGAATGTCTGGCCGCGAAGGACCGCACGAAGAATGGGTTCCCAAGTATAAATAGTGGGTGTGAAGAAGGAAAACTTGCTAGATCGAGGCCCATGTGGTTAGACCAAAGTTCTGTTCCGCGAAGGCGTTGTTCCCGGGTAGGATTCATAAGATGCTCAACCGCTTCTTGATCCGCTTGCGTGCACAAGCACAGTTTGTTAAACAGTCGAACTTCACTGGACGCAATCCTGCTCCCTTTACCTATGCGACTATTAACCACGGTGTGTTCGATGTGGAGTGTTTGGCCGCCTAGGACATAATTCAAGATTATATTTCGAATCTCGCCCGGAAGCTTTAGAAGAGGTGACTCTCTAGCGTTCCGTTGTGACCTGGAAATCGAGCGACTAGTTAGCCCGTTTTGTGTTTAGGAGGGAACAAGGAGACCTGACTTACGTCGCATTTGGGGCGATGAGGTAGGGCAACCAAAGGCTTCTTGTCATTTGTGGTACTGCTTTAAGATGGATCTCTTCGGGACTAGAGTAGGCTTCCATGAAAATCCGGCCGAGTGACAGTTGGTAAAGTACGGTCTAGTTTAAGTTGGGCAACGATGACCAGGTTGATCGTGAGCCGGGAAAAATAAAAATTTAGGATTCAGTCACTTGACGAATGGAACATGAAAGAGGTGACCGGTGTGACAGTGTGAATTACAAGCAAGGATGGGCTGCTCACTTCAAGCGTCACCATATATCGTCTTGACCGTGATACTGGTCTACCTAGCTTTATCATCCACTGCTTGCTATCTCATTCGGAGCGAAATCACCCATTGGCGCACGATTTCTAAACGGAACAAAGCTTGTCCACCACACCATGGTCGGATCTAAGAACGCTGTTGTAAGAAATAAACCTCCAACACCAGTTCTTTCCGTCTACAACGCGAGCGATTCAAATGCCGAGTAAAAGCCATCAAAGACAAAGAGCAGTGTCAAGCCCCTCTTCTCACGTTAGTGCTCATTAGAGTGATCTTCTTTGCTTTCTTCTTCTTTCCTCCACTAGCTGCGCCCCTCTTAGAGCTTTCGCCCGCTCCGCCAAGAGAGATTGCCTGCGCTCGTGAGATCATTTCTTCTTCTTGCAAGAGATCTTTCTCCCACCCTTGTAACCATCCATCATCAGGTAAATCTTGTTCTTGCGGTGCAGCTTGCACGATTGGTGAAGACGGTGTAACAACTGCTGTACCCCAAACAGTGCGAGGTGCAGATGGACTGGTAGAAGGCGACGCGAGCGATGCAAAACCATGCCCACGATGCGAAGGCCAGGGTGGAGATGTGGACGCGCTCTCGGCATCGGCAGATGTTACATTTTCAACGGCCTCGGAGGCCACGAGAGGTTGGAAGTCATCCGCGGTAAATCTATCAGAAATGCTGGGCCGTTTCCGTCGTGCTGGTGCATACCGCGCGTCCTCTTCCTTTTCGGCTTTTATTCGTGCCTTTTCTTCACGCGCTTCTTTGTCTTGGTTCTTCTTTCGCCGTTTTTCGATTTCCTGCCGGAAACGTTCTAAAATTTCAGGAGCTACGGTATCGGTCCAGTCGCACTCTAGGAATCCCACTTCACACCCATACGGGAGATGCGTTAGGTACTTAATTTTCTTCCGCAACTCATCGTCAACGATGTGACCGGTAGATATACGCTCTACGCGTGGTAAGATTGTTGATGGAAAAGATGAGAAAGAACCGAAGGCGGCTTTTAAAATGCGTATATCTAGAGGAGAAAGGTAGTAGTGCAGGAGAGCCTGATAGAAGTAATACTCGGAAGGCGTATGGTGATACTCATGGTGTTGACGATTACGAAACTCTGAAATAGAGGTGCCCAGCACACCATCTTTCGGCTTCCGGGATTTAGAAGCCGCCGAAAGTGTCCGAAAAGTTGCAGCATGTAAGCTGCCGGAGTTTAGCTCTGGGTTGTCATTTTGCCCAAGGTTCTCCAGAGCCTGGGTTCTATTTTGGGGTGTGGGCAGATATCCGTTGAAACTTTGACCAGACTTCGAGGCATTCTGGATAAGGTACATTTGGGGGGTATTTTCGTTGAACTCGTGAAAGACTATCGGAGACCTCTTGGGTTTCGGCTCTATTGGTTTGCTGGGCATGGCAGGAGGGTTGCCAATGCCTTTGACCTTTTCTTTTGCCTCGCGGATCATCTTCACGGCCTTACGGACCCATTCGACGTTATCTTCTCCAAACATCAATTCGTCCTCTTTCTCCTGAATTTCCAGTTCTCTAATCTCTTCCTCAAATTGTTCTGCCATGTAGTTCTCACTGCCTTTCATGACTCTTGCATAATCCATTACTTCGGCGGCAAAATGCCACGGGATGTCTTCATCTTTCCCCAAAGCATCGGCTCCGTCCCTTGGTAAGGCAAGGGTACTGCCAGAAGATCGCATGACAAGTCGCAGTACAACGTCTTCGCCTTCTCTTGGAGCCCCGCCTTCTTGACCAGTGTACCATCTAACCGGCCGAGTGTCCGACATATATATACTGTCCCAACACAACGGGCACTTCTTTGACCTCGCCCTCTTTTCGGGCGTCTTGCCTTCATCCTCAGAGTGCATGTAGCGAATGAGGCAAGGTAGGCAGAATATATGACCACACCTTGCCATTCGGGGAGCAACAGGAGTTCCGAGGCAAATGGGACAAGAGGCTAATTGGGATTGAGCGGATACTAATATCTGCATGACATAATTCCAGTCAAGATGAACATCAGTATCAACACTCTGCACATGATAGTCGCCCCTTGGGTCGACAATGAAACGGTAGTTGGAGTGCACATATCTGCCACGAGGTCAGTTTGATCCTATATCAAATCATGCCATCCGCATTACCTCGCTTTATCCACAGCGTGGTAGCCGGAGCCCAACCCCCAAGTAGGATGTCTCTGATTGTTTCGGGAAGGGCCGTGGTGATGATGAGGATTTTGAGGGTGAGGAAGGCTGAAGTTCATTAAATGGGTAATTGATGTTTGTCCTTTACGGCTGTTGAGGGAATGCATGGCGACCTGTACGAATATAACGAATAAGCACTCAGGAGATTCTGGTAGAAGAATGAAGAGTTGGCACTTACAGTTTCAGCCAGAGCATCCTCATCCGCAAGCCTGAAGCGCTTTGAGCCTTTATGCTGCTTCCGAGCGGCCTGATTGTTCCGTGGTGAAGGTGATGCTCGCGATGCTGCCCCCGCTCCGAAACTACCCAGACCCCCGCTTCGCCGCTGGCCGTAACTATCACTAGTTGCCACAGAACCAGCCTGAGACTGGGCCGGCGAGAGCTGGCCAGAGGCAGTAGCAGATTTAGAGGAGGCGGCAGCAGATGGCGGGTTGGAAGACATGACGGCCCCCCGACGATTACCTAGCAATGATGAAGACGGGCCTCAAGCGGGGAGTGGCAGGTCTCGACAGCACAGAAATTAGGAGGGACGGGAGGCGAGACGAGAGAAGGACTAGAAGGAGTGGATAGGGAGGGATAGAGTGGTGTGGTAGATATCCTCGATTGACGAGTGGAGGCGTTTGGGTCCCCCCGGGGAAGGGTTGGACTTGCAAGCAGGAGTCACAGACGACGGGGACGAGCTTTGGAGATGAGCGCGCCACAGCAAGAATCACGTGAGTGGCTGATGACGGAAAGCGCACGGACCAATATTCTGCGTTTAAGCCGCAGGATGTGAACTCCTGCCTCTCCTCTGCCTCAGGCCCTTTAGCAGCAGCAACAGCTTCCTTCATCGCCATCTCCAATACCCACCCCCACTACCGCCTCTTATTTGCGTATGCACCTCTTTGACTCATGCCTTGGCTGAAGAATGCCCTCGATCTCTGCTGCTCTGCATAGCCTGTCGCTGCGCTCTCCTAGCCGCGTGAACTTCCGAACCCTGGTGATAAATCTCCATCCGCTCCACCGTGCCTCACCCAACCACACCGCTTGTGGAATCGCCTTTTCTCCATCCAGGCGCCCTGGGCTACAGTAAGCATCTCTGATTGCTGGCAAAGCGCGCTCAGGAACCTGCTGCATACCCTTAGTTGCCTCACAGGTCGGTCGCTTGGTCCTTCATCGGCCGGCGCTGACTGTGAAGGCAACGTCGACGCCTACCGGCAATGATGCCAGGCCCTCACATACCACCTGCCGTCCCTATCCATCAAGGCAGAAGGCAGAGTGACTACCATTACCACATACCTCCGCAGACCCATTCTCCCGTCCCCCACAACCCGTACGCAAACTACCATCATCCTCAATACCATGGACAACCACACGCGTCTCCATATCCACAGCAGTGGTATTCTTACCACCAGCCTCAACATCAATATCAGCTTCCACCACGTCAGTATCAGCAGCATAGCTCCCCGGTCGTAGTATCATCGCACCCACACATGCAACCCGTCCCTCCAGTAAATCGCCAGCTGGGTCAAACGCCGCCAATCGCTCACACAAGAACTCCTCCAGTTGCGCACAACCTCACTCCCCAACTAACCCCTTCGACGCCATCAGTCACATCACAGGCTCACGTGTCTCCCCCGACGCCCACAACCACTGTAGCTACACCGACTCCGCCTCCTTTAACACCTTCGAGACCGTCCTTCTCCGCGCCGCCACCACCTCAACCAACCCACAGAATGCCATTTTATCCACCACTACCTTGGTTATCTGTTCTGGATGCTCCGTTTCCTCCTAGGCCATCAAACAGGCGGAGACGGAGACGTGGTCCTGTGGCGTCTACTGAGGAAGGACTTGAGTTTCCTACACGCGGACAAGCAGAGACCATAGAAGGGGATGAACAAGTACAAGAGCAGACCGTTGCGGAAGAGCAGGCAGTTTCGCAAACATCTACTGCGGCTCCAGCCTCAGATCTTGAAACTCCTGCAACTTCACAGGCGCCCTCGGAGGTTGACTCTACACATCCAACCACCCCTTCGTCCACTTTACCTCCCCCTTCAACACGCCCATCAGCTTCTGTGTCCCATACGAGGACAGCCACAAAACCTGTTGTGCCTATTATCCCGATTAAACCGGTAGTACCAAATGTCGGGACATCGCAGCCGAAAGCCGCAGCTAGCGTTACGTCTACAACACCGAAATCGGGTCCTGCCGATAAGACTGAGACGAAGACAACTGAGGCTGCGGAGGGCCCCCAAGCTGCTCCTACAGAGACAAATGCAAATGCTGAGACTGTTCCTGCTCCTGTATCAACCCCCGCTAAACCAGCGCCTAAATCCTGGGCTGATCTGGTCCGCACAAAAACTGCACCTTCTACTGGCCAAGCTCTGGCATCACCCAATGGGGTTGTACTTACTAATGGCTCAGGAACGGCCACAACTAATTCTGTGGCCGACGTTTTAGGGTCTTTTTCTGTAGATTCGGATAAAAAGGTTGCTTTTCTCGAACCCCGTGGGCTTGTAAACACGGGGAACATGTGTTATATGAATTCGGTAGGTTTCCCTTAAATATTGCTACAACAGCTGGCTAATCCGCTCAAGATTTTGCAAGCTCTTGCTTTTTGCGTTCCTTTCTATGACTTTTTGGACCAGGTGGGAAAGCGCGCCGCGCACAGCTTCAAGAGCGAGACTCCTCTTGTTGACGCTATGTAAGTGCTAGGGTCTTCATAACATGCGTGGAAATTTACTGATAAATGCAAAAGGATCATGTTCATGCGCGAATTTAATGTCATTGATTCGGCAGTTTCTGCCGAGAAGCTTCGGCTTCGGCTCAAAGACGCCGAGTTGGAGCAATATGGAGAACCCTTGACTCCGGAATACGTTTATGATGTGATCAAGCGATTGCCTCGTTTCAAGCATATGACAGTAAGTCAAACAGACTACCATTACTGGGAATTTTATTGACAAATTATTAGCGAGGGCATCAACAAGACGCAGAGGAATTCTTGGGATTCTTGCTTGCAGGACTTCACGATGAATGCGCGCAAGTCATGAAGAGCCATCAGCCAAGCAGCGGTACTGACAGCGCCGAACTTACGTCTCCGATAAGCGAGAGATCAGGGTCTGTGGACGGCGGTTGGCTTGAAGTCGGCCCAAAACAGAAATCTGCAATCACCCGTTCCTCTGGGACTATCGAGATTGAATCCCCAGTCACTAAAATATTTGGCGGCAAGCTGCGCTCTGAATATCGTGTGCCTGGAGATAAGCCCTCAGTGACTCTCGAGCCGTACCAACCTCTTCAGCTAGACATCGGCGCACCCCACGTTCACAACATCACGGACGCCCTGAAAGGCCTCACGCACTTGGAGACATTACAGGGTGAGGTCAACTCTCCCCGAGGCTACAGGGCTTCCGCAACGAAGCAGGTTTTCATCGAGACCCTCCCACCGGTACTTATTCTGCACTTGAAACGCTTCCAGTACGATACCACAGGTGGAGCTCAGAAAATCTGGAAGAAAATTGGATATCCGCTAGAGCTCGAAATTCCAAAAGAGGTCTTCCCATCATCACACAAGCGCGGCGGATTTGCTGCTCGTGGTGGTCTCCCCCGCTACCGCCTGACGGGAGTCGTGTACCACCACGGCAAAAACGCCAGCGGAGGACACTACACCGTCGACGTCCTCCGCCAGGAAGAGCGGGAATGGATACGCATGGACGACACCATCATCCAGCGCATCCGCAGCGAGGATGTCGCGGAGGGTGGCTCGGAGGAGGATCCGAGGGTCCTCGTTGCGGCGCTCGAAAACCATAAGCGCGACCACAGCGCCAACCGCAACTTTTATGAGCAGGCCGGTTTGGATGAGGAAGAGGAGAAGGCGGAGGCTGGCTGGAGCCAGGTCAACGGGCTCGCCGCGCCTTCTGGGACGGGGAAGAAGTGGAGTGGGGTTGTGAACGGAACGAGCACGCCGAGTACGGCGGGTAAGAGGACGCCCGGTGGCAAGGAGAGCGTGAAGGATAATAAAGTTGCTTATATTCTGTTTTATCAGCGAATCAAGATCTGACCTTGTTCTTTCTCTCTTACTCGAGTCATATCGCGGCGTTCAAGGCTGAGAGAGGCGAAGGTCTTGTTGACAGAGTGTTTGGGAAATTAAAAAGTTTTGCTGGACATCTGGGTACAGGAGATGACAAGTTGTGGATGGATAGGTGATGCCGAGGATGAAGGGTTGTTCCTGTAGAGGATACGAAGAGGATTGGGCATAGGAGAACGGGTTTTTGCATTTGTGAGGATGAGATGCGAGACCCATCTTTGATTAATTCGTGTATATAAGCATCGCAAAAGCGGGGATAGGGATGAGGAGACTGTATGGACTACTAAGGAGGTACCGCTGCCGTCCCGAGTCGAAGGAAGTCTTTTCCAAACTCTATCTCTTGGGACATCTACTATATAGCTAGGTTCTGAGTCAGAATGATATATTTTGAGCATTTTCTAGCCTATCAGTTATGGCATCATGGCTCATTTGTAACTCATGGCAAGTGCGCTATCTAACCGACTTAACAAACATCCTCCACCTCGACATCCTCGCCACTCCGTGGTCCCAGATCTGACCGCAAAGTCCGATTGAAGAGCTCCGTGAGCATGGAGAAACAGATGCCAGCTATTGCAGGGTCGTATCGTCCTTTGCTTAGCTCATCGCGAATGAAGGCGTCTGCGTCGCTCGAATATCAGAATTATATGTTGTTTGAAGTGAGTTTTGAAGAGAGAAATAGAGATAGTGATAGTGATAGATAGAGAAGTCTCAAGATAACCTACGCTGAGCCCACGCAATCTCGTAAAAGCTGAACGTTACGTTTTTCTCCGTAAGGGTCTTGCGGATTAGATCTCGACCGGCTGGTGGGACGTGGTTGTCCATTTTCCCGAAAATCTGGAATGGTCACGCATTAGCTCCTCTCATTCCAATACCTTTGTCTCACTCTCCTAAAGACAGACAGGGAAAACGCACCATGNCCAGCTCTCCCTTGATGTCCCCCGCTCGTGCCAGGCTGTCGTCGTTCTTCCCCTCTCCCAGGGTATGTGAATGTATGTCAGTAGCGAAGTAGCATACGGCAGCCCTGACCCTTTTATCAAGTGCAGCCCGATATGCTAAATGCCCACCGAGACACATGCCTGTAGCGCCGATGCGGCCGGTACAAGTAGGCAAGGAAAGAAGGTAGTCGATTGAGAGGGTAGCGTCTTCATCGTAGGCTGAAACTTTCTGATGTTCCAGTGAGTTGGAGGCGCTTTTTTGAGAGAGTCGGAAACACCTTTGTGATTTTCCACTCATTGCCTTTGTCTGTGCCAGGGCCATCGTAGGCGAGCGGTTCCGGGCCGGTAAATTCATGGTAGGAGGAGGGCGCGGCAACGATGTATCCTTGACCTGCTATTTGGCGGGCGAAGCGGGCGACGGGGCCGGTTACTGATAGCCTTGAGGTTAGGAATTTTGGATATGGAGAGATATGTAGATTATGTCCAATTCCTAGAAACTGTGTTTTAAGAAAATGAAAGTTTTTGTCCTTTGGATAAATATAAGGAGACGTGGGTTGAAGGAATAGAAAATGAGTTTATTCTGAGATTGGCATTTGCGAAGGAGATGATTCAGTTGGAATTTGGAGGCGTCGAAGTACGCACATAATTCTTACCTTGGTATATCTCGCTGAATACCACTACGCCTGGGAACTTGGCTTGCGGGTAGTTGGCGATAGTTGGATGAAAGACAAAGATACCTGGCAATTTTAGTAAGGATTTTACACCAGTTTCAACTACGTAATTCACGCATATCTCCATCAGCCTGTGTGGCAACGTCCTTGTATGACTCTTGGATTAGCATTTTTATTATCTTGCCTTTCAAACGAGAATGGTGGGGTTGGGAATTGTTAATGAAATGAAAGCGGCCCAGGCGGATGAAGATGGGGTTGCTAAGATGGCTGCTCCGAATCATATTTCCCCACTCCTGCTTTCAATTACGGAGCAGAGCGCACCAGGTCTGCCCACTGGTCCTTCCTCCGCAAGGCCAAGCCCCTCAAGATATCCTAAGGCTCGAGGGTCCAATTCATGTCAGGTCCGCTTGCTTCTATACCCAGAGTCGATTCTCCTTTATCGCTCGAGCCGGCCGATTCCTACGATAATAAACTTGGTGCGACTCTTACGGTAGTGCGAATGGAGAGAGTCCGGCATACAGGCCGATACTTGATAAGGACTGGTCAATATTCTGCGGTTCAGCCAACTCGACACTCTGGCGTAGGGTACTAAGCTACTTTGATAAAATGCATACATGAGCAGAAAGAGAAAGAACCTGTTTGGCCTGCAAAAGAAAACACTGACCGCTCAGCCCTCTAGCCATTAAATAAAGACTCTGGCTGATTAGACGAATGAATCGGGCATCGAGCACGAGTCCATGTACTCCAGCCTGAAGATATAGACTGAAAGCCGCCAAACTGAATTTGAAGGCGCATCTTGAAACGATGAAAGAGAGCCCATACCCATTGAATCCTAGGAAAGGCCGTGGTTAATAGGCGCTAGATTTTTCAAGAGATCGCGTTGTCTAGGATGGGTAGTTCGGTTATGAATGCCTGAAACGGTGATCGCCTCTCTCCAAACAGCACTTGTTTCTGTACGTGAAAAATTCTCGAACACTGCAGCGTTTAGTCAAGTTTGGGACACGTCTGATTATTCCTTATTTTTTTAGGCGGATTTAGGGCTTTTCAAGCAAATCTCTTCACGTTCAAGACCGCAGACGATCGCGATCGATTAAACTCCTTGCTTCGCAAAGCCCGCTCCACAGTTATTGGACTTCGCAATAAACTACGTATCATTTTCTATGGAAGTTGATACTAAATTTGCATAAAACATCTTTAAAGCTAGCGCGATCTTACAATTGAATTGTAATCAACTTGCACATTGCCACGATCGAGCAGGAGCGCCACAATTTTGGACATCTACCAGCTTAACTAACTAGCTAACTATATCTTCAACTGAAAACCCGTATAGTACCCCTAGGTGACGGTTGCTTCGAACAAACCGTGTTGTTAAGTCTCACTGCGAAATGTGTAAAGTACATGCAATCACATTCCTACACCGAACTAAACTGTCGACACTAGAGCGTACGATAACCACTAGTGTCTATTTTATCCCTATCAACTAATAGTTGTATGCAGAGATCCCGAAACGGAATATCGATGATAGGCTATGAATTGCTGTTGCTGTGCTGGAGAATTTGAAAGGTTTCCCTACGTTCTGACAACACATAACCCGAATAATTATTAGGAATCGCGGAAGCGAATGTTGACGACAAATATCTTTCCTTCCACCCAAAAGAGTTAGCAATGGCAACTATTGTAACTACATTGGCGAAGACATGGGAACGGGTCTCTTCCTCCGTATATCAGGCGAAGCCGTCTTTGTAATTAGCACCTGTTCTAAATCGCCATTACTAATTTATTAAGCAGGCCACTGGTCAAATATTGCCCTGCACAAGGCCATCTCCCAGCGAATGAAGGTTCGCCCAGGCGGAGAATGGAAAGTTCAAGTTAGAGATTCGACATGTTTCGCGACTTTCGATTTCGAATGATGTGGCTAGGAAAACCTGAAACGCGCCCCAAATTGGGACTCCAAAAAGCACTAACATAGTGATTTGATCGCTTAACTTTGTCTCCAATTTCCTAGAACGCCACACTTGTTTCCGCTGACGTGGATGATGCGTTTTCACATTCACTCTCTGCCTTACCATCGCGGGCGCGATCTAGCAATGTACTCCGTATGCAGCCTGGGCTGACTGCAGCGGGCCGGCCTGGTCGAAGACGTGGATAGCAGCCAGCCCATGGGCCACGATCTGCCATGCGATTTACAGGAACAGACCGGCTCCTTATCGAACCGTTGTCCCTGAATGCAGTCGCAGCCACGAACTCCATTTTCCCAGGATGTCTGTCTGTCCAGCGTGGCAGAGGCTGCACTGCCACTGGCATTGGGAACAAAATGGACGGAGCAGTACTTCCTTTAACAGACTCTCTGCTTAGTTTCAATCCTTCCTTTCGAGGTCCTTTCTCGCACTTAGCCAGCCCTTTGCTGAAGGCTTTTCTGTCTTTATTTTTATAAACAGCGCAACACTGTCATTTAACCGGCACATTAAGCACTGATAATGGTATCCTTGAATTCAAAGCACCGTACAGACAACGAGTCTGGAGAGAAACCTGCTCAGGCTCATGCCAATGGCAAAGAGAGCAAGCCCAAGCATCGCAATAGCCGGAATCCGTTCCGGAAGCCAAAGGCATTTCGCGAGCTGTTGGAGAATATCGAAGACCAAATTTCACACCTCACCTCTACCGTAAAGAAGATTGAACAGGATCAAATCCTCAAACTCACCGAAGCGATCAGTAAAATCGAGCTTCAGTTTTCTAGTTTGGCCGAAACGACCCTTGCTGGGGGAGAGCAGAGTGGTTCGAGTCAGCAACCCAGACAGGCTGGAAACGACGTACCCAACGAGTCTCCTTCAGGTACGTGGAACAACTCCAAGCCTCCTCAAAAGAGGAAAGATTCTCCTTGGGAAGAATCCAATGGCGATGGAAAACGCTCAAAGGGCAACCCAAGCACTCCTGATTGGTCCACTGGCGAAAAAGGATACGGCTGTCCTCTAGCGAAGCTCTTTCCGGACCGATATACCCACGTATACGGTCCCTGTACTCATCGACCTGGGTTTAAGAGCATTGGTCGAGTCGTGTAAGTGTCCTACTCGTCCTACTCGCCCTACTCGCCCTGCCCCACTCTTGAGAGTTTACGATGCTAACCAACGCTTCCAATAAACAGCGAGCACCTTAAACGAGCACACCGAGGGTGTTCGAAATGTCAGGTGCAATTTACTGGCTCTTCCGACGCCGATATAGAATGGAAGATAGAGAGACATGGGGCCGAAAATCTATGCCATCTGACTACAGAGTCTACGGCATATCCACAGTGGTTGACGTCCAAACAAGAAGAAGTTTTTGCTCTGCGGGCGGGCTCTGGAACCTCTATCATTGGCCGTGAATACTGGGACGCAATTTGTAGATGCTTGGGGAATCTAGAATCTGATGACTTAGTGCCGAGTCCTTGTGAGTACATAATTAGCACTTCAAATTTACCACTTTCTTAAGTACCCAGTAGCTAACGATTTTAATAGGGTATGACTACTTAGTACCCAGACACTTAGTTGAGGCTTCTGCTCCGATGTTCGAAGAGAAAGAACAGGAACCAAACGACCCTGTTGTGAGTACTCTAGCGCCTCTAGAGTTACATGCAGATCCATCCTGGACGGATCCAAGTCCTCTTCAGCATCAGCCGCCAAACTGGACGGACTCAACTTCCTTATGTGACGAACTCCATTCCACATATAATCAGGGACCCGAGATCAGCGATTGTTACACTCGTGATAACAATCCATACCCTTTAATTGATGCATGGAATGATGAAACGTATTATTCTCAAATCTTTTCAAACACTGATGATCCAACATTCCTAACTACGCCTTTCTTGGATTTCCGATTGCCACAAACCACCGCCATTCCAACTACTACGATTCCACTTCAAACAGTACCGCGGTCCCCGGAATTGACACATAGAACTAGCTTTTCTTCAACAAACCCTTGGGCGGAATCTGCAACAAGCTCTATTATCGACGAGCCTATTCGACCCAACCCCCAGTCTAGTCCTATTCTTCGTGAAGCTAGCTCTAGTACAAGTCGCGATTTGCGCCCACGACTCTTCAACAGGGATTCTGGCTACGAAACTGCGAGTGCTCGCAGTAGCATGACTGCTTTCTTCTCGGAGATGATGGATAGTAGTAGATCTGAAACCATATCACCGTCCCAAACTCCAAGGCCCGGCAATGACCCATATTCACACCTTCACCTCTTGGCTGCACGCAGCGGCGAGAGTTCACAGCTCCGAACTTTTAATTTTAACTCCAGCCCCATGAGCTGCAAAAGTGGGCTAGACTTTTGCAAAGGCAAACGGCTTAATCCTTTTCGGAGAGCTCACAATTGCTAGACTGGCTTCCTATCACAAGAGCCTTTGCTTTTTTTTCTTCACAGCTATCTACAATGCTCTACACATGGATGTTGCCCTTTCGAGCTAGACAGGTAGTCAAGAATGTCTCAACGTTCGCTGATTGCTTTATACCAACTTGAGCACGAATGCATTTGAGCCTCCTTCCAAATGTAGGCTACGTCGACCTAGTGGGTCTGTTATTTTATTCTTAAAGATTGCAAAGTTTTGAGTCCGCCCTTTGGAATGACAGCCTTGCTAATTTCTTACGGGCTTGCTCTCCTTGCAGTTCTTTTAAGAGCTCTTTTGGTAGATGGACGTTGCTTCGATCTACTTTGACTTCCTTTGTCTTGGTATCTTAGGAAACAAGGCGTCAGACTGTACCTCCGTTGCAGGGAATTCTTCCTATTTTCGATGTGGTTAATGGATTTGTGGCGAGGGCGAGATCATACAGACGTGGAGTTTTTTCTAGAGCGTTTTGACGATTAATGGTAGAACGACCTGGCCAAGATTTTCTTCCTGATATGCTAGTGAATTCTTTCTATTTATGTATGTGCTGAATAGTAAGACTTAACAGTTACTGTATCAGAGAAATTGACCAAGAATTCTGCACAAGGAAAGTTCTTGTCTTCCCTCGCGGTGCGGGTTTGGGGAAAGCCAATAATATTCACCTAGGTTGGTTGCGAAATATTGGCCCACATAAACCAGTCAACAGCCTGAGGCATGCAAGAGCACACTAGCGCTCTCCTTCACCATCACCGCGTGTCGTAAACTGGCCAGAGAGACCAGCGGGAGATATTCCAAGTTCTAGGCATGATATCTTGTACCTAAGCAGCCCAGCATCTACAAGTGCCATTCATGCTCAATCTCATTTTCACTAGCGTATCTCCCAGGAGGCCTAGTGTTCACTCTATTCTTCATAGAATATAACCACTACATCACAGTGATCTTTTTGGGGTGGAGTGGAGTGGATCTGAGCTCAAATCCACTCCACCCAGCTAGTAAATTGTTGACTCCAGGAGCTCCAGTGCATTTATATACTAAATATAGAAAGGCTTGGCGTTAGCGTGGTGTTGTAAAAGGAAGGGTAGATATAGAATAACTCACCAAAAGCTACCTATATTATACCTTACCAATAACCTTATTCTCGTAGTTAATCGCATATTGCTCGTCTAGCTTCTCTTCCTCCTTATTATCTACGTCGTCCTCTACCTAAGCAGCTGCCTCCACGGCAACGGCAGCAGCAAGTTGGGCCTTTACTGCTTTCTTAAGCGGCACCCTTTTGCAAGGCTCTCCCACTAACGTATTTACTTCCTTATTATTAAATATACCTTTTAGCGGTGACCCATGTAAGTACTAAAGAATCTCATTTGCCTTAATTACAGTGTAAGAGATGGATGGATCGAGATTGGATCGGGATCCATTAATCCACTGATCCACGCCTAATCCATTGGTGGCGTGGATATGGATCTAGATCCAATAGTTATCCATTTATGGCGTTATTAAGGCAACGCCGTAATGCATTAATTACTATACTAACCATTAGATGGCGTAAAAGGGGTAAGCTAATAAGAAAGCAGTAAAAATAATAAAGTCTCTTACCTCTTATTCTTATTATTACTATTAACTATGCCTCTAAAGCTAAGAAAGAAGAAGGCTGTTACCAAACCACCTTTACTACCTTTACCACCACTACCTCCCTTAAACGTACCTCTATACCTCTAGCTACAAGATAGCCCTACCTAGTAGCCTTACCACCGTACCACCTAGTCTCCTAACTTATTAGATATAGTAGTAAGGCTAGAAGATTAAGTCTCTAATATAACTAAGCCCAATTAATCTACTATAATTTAAATAACGCTAACGCCTAATCCTAATATACTTAAGATCTTGTTACGGAACCCCACCGCAGGGGCCTCCATAGGAGAGCCCCGTGCTCTCGCGTACACCTCGCGTACAGCTTATGTCAGCTACGCGTAGGTATATTACCTCCTTACGCCCTCAACCCTTACGATCGATCGCGCAACGTCTTGTAGACTCCTTAAATACATACGTCTTATAGCCACTGCCCCCGTCCCATGACATTACGTTACGCCTTTTTACTACCGACACCCAGCCTACAACTAATTCTACGTCTTTGTAATACTATAGGCGCTGCTAAAAGCAGCGTGCCTACGAGTTACCTTACTTTATACTTTTAAGGAACCTATAATAGTAAGATAATATTTCTTACTAGCCACTATATTAAACCTAAAGAACAATCTAATACCTATACTTAACCTACAATGCTAATTAATCCCAGGAGAATTTAATTTATTAGCCCTAGCCTTAACCCCTAAGGAGATAGACACTAATAATGTCTTATCTTTTATTAACTACACAACTACGGACAAGTAAGTGGAAGGGCTACTACCTATTAAAATTAAAATATAAGACGCCGAGATATTTATAAAAATGGTAGTACGAGAACCTAATAAATATTACCGCCTTTTATAGAACTACCACCTAAAGCTTATATAAGCCGAGATACGTACTACCTAAGATTGTAATATTATCCAAGACCTACAAGCTTATAAGGCGCTCGCTAATAACACGCGTTAAGAAACTAAAGATAACCTTTACGTGTCTAAACGCGATATCTAATAGTTAAAGAAGGCTAATATTGTACTTATTACTACAGTTACTAAAAGAGAAGGCATAATTAAATACCTATAATCTTAGCTTAATAAGCACATTTATAATAACGCTAGACACCTCTCTACTGCATATAACGCCACTTAAGTCTCTATACCCCTAGCAACTTTACCTACTTAACGCTTAATAGAGGGTTAGCGCTAAATAGCCTTACCTAACAGGAACCCTTACTAAAGCAATAATAAAAGCTATAACAACTAAACCTAAGCTGCTACCGTAGGGTCTAATATACGTTACCCTAATCCCCTAGTTTTCTAGAAAGACCGCAAAGAATATAGCTATTAGAAGATGTAAATCCATAAAAAACTAACTTAAAGCGCCTACCTTTTTCCTACGGAAGATACTAAGATTGGCTATATTATTAGGCGAATAAAGGGTATACTATTTAATAGACTCTTCGCCCAATAGGAGACTAATAGCCCCTAAAAGTAGCAGTCCTACTAAGAAGTCCTTAATAATCTTAACCTAATATACCGCGACTATAACCTACTGGCCACTAACCAAGCTAAACTATATGCCCTAAAGATAAGCCCTACTAAATTATTTAATAAGTTCTATGTTAAATTCCAGGAATATACTGGAGCTCTTACCTAAGACGATACTAAAGACCAGGAAAATCTCCTTAAAAAAGTTATTTATTACCTTAGTTATGCAGCCGCCAGCTATAACTACAATAATGTTTATAATATAGTAGCAGCTATATAGAAGATTAAACGATAACTAAATTAGATTGCTACTATAAACCCTTACCCGAAAACCTCCCTATAGAAGCCCTCCGGACCTACTAAACTACCAACGCCTACTACCCTAAGTAATACTACTGGTCCTAATATTAACCTTTCTATACTAATCTTTCTGTAAAAGCTACTAGATAAAGAACGCAAGCTACTTTAGAAGCTAAAGTGTTGCTATAAATGTTATTAAAAAGGCTATTATAGCTATAGCCTAAACTGCCTAATAGCTAGGTTTAGTAGCCGCCGCCTAATACCTAACCAAGTACCTTAAATACTAAATATGTTACTATATACCACTACTATATAAAATAAAGACGTAGTAATAGCGGTAGAGTTAAATACGGAAACGGAAAACGCTAAGTCCTAGCCCTAAGTCGCAGGTTAGGACGCCTTAATAATAAGGGGATCTATATATCGGCCTGCTTAATAAATAACTTAGTAAAGATAAATAGACGGAAATAGATAGTTTTACCCGTAATAGGAACTACTGCTAAAAAATAATATAAAANCCGTTCTATAATTAATTATAGAGCTACTAATAAATTTATAGATACCTAATTCGTGTATATTTATAATCTACCTACCTTACCCCTTACTAAAGCCTGCGCCCTATAACTTACTAACGGTAGTTATACCGTATAGAAGATTACCTATATAGTATAACTCTACCTAGATATAAATGGGCACTAGGAAGAACTCTAGGCCTATATTATACNACTTACTAACTNCCCTATTATNCTTAGAATAAACTAGCTNNAATAANACANCCCCGCCATTAACTAGAAAAAGAGAGAAGTAACCTTTAACTTTAAATACTGTAGAGAGACCTGCCTAGGATATAGCCTAGCCGCCTCTATTTACTCCCTAGGATACTAACCTAAGGAACCCCTTATTACCCTACCTATAACTAACTGCTACTACGTAAGTGCCGCGGCCTTCTACCGCATAGCACATAGGAAAGGCTAGACCGTTACTGCAGCCTCCCAATTATAACTATATAAGCTTAATAAAGAATAGGACTACGTCCTCTATAGTAATAGGATAGGTATAGTTAACCTTCTAGAAAACAATGCCCCTTAACTGTATTAAAGACGTATAAGCTTTCCTTAGTTTTGCTAACTTCTATTAAAAATTTATATATAACTTCTTGGGTATTATAGCACTACTTATAGCAATAATGCGAACGAAGGGCCTTTCTGCGAAAGGAAGAAAAATATACCTACGTTTTATCTAGACGCCTAAATATAAGAAGGCGTTCTAAGACCTTAAAGATGCTTTTACTAAAGCACCTATCCTAGCTCACTTTATACTAGGATAATAACTCTATTTTAAGACTAACTCCTTAGACTACGTTAACGCAGGCGTCCTCTCCTAAATAGGTAATAATAGTTTCCTCTACCTAGTTATATTCTATTCGTTTAAGCTTATACTATAAAAATATAACTATAAGATCTATAATAAGGAACTTCTCGCGATTATATAAGCGTTTAAGAAATTCTAACTAGAACTCTCCTTAGCAGAACCTAACTAGCTAACTAAAGTCCTTACGGATTATTACAACCTTAAGTACTTTATAACTACGAAATAGCTAAACCAACGCTAAGTACGCTAGAACGAGTTCCTCTCTAGTTTTAACTTTAAAATTATATATAGGCTAGGAGTATAAGGTACTAAGCCTAATAGCCTAACACGCCGCTTATAAGACCTTCCTTAGTCTAAAGATAACCCCTATAATTAGTTCTAATAATAGACAATCCTAAAAGTACGGAATTTGGCCCTAGGTATGCTACCTACAATAAAGCTAACTATACCTTAGCTCCACACTACAGAACTAAAATTACCTCCTAAAATTAACGAGCTTATTACTACGGCATATAACACCTCTATTAATCTATTACTATATTAACTTATTACCGCAAAGACCGCTAGCGCCTATACGCTGCTAACTAAACTCCAAAGCTTAGGCTAGATTAATATAGCAGCCTTAAAAGTAAAAGAGAACAGGCTCTATTATAAAGGCCGTCTATTTATCCCTAACTTAGAAAATCTATAACGGCAACTAATCTAAATAGCCCACGACCTCTAATTAAGCGGCTACCTAAGTAAAAAAGAAACCTATAAGCTTCTTAGCCGATACTACTTCTGGCCTAAAATAATAGACTTAGTTAAACGCTTTATAGGTGCCTGCCACAGTTATAAGCGCGCTAAGGCCTTTAATACAAAGTACTAAGGACTACTATACCCTCTACCAGTACCTATACGACGATAGGTAGATATCGCTATAGATTTCGTTGTTAACCTACTACCCTATAAGCGATATGGCCGTACCTATAAGAACATCCTTATAATAATATACCGACTTATAAAAGAGCGCTACTACGTCCCAACTAAAGGCGTAGCCGTTAGCGACGTTACTAACGCCTTTTTTCGCGAAATTTACCGATTACATAGGTTACCTGACTTAATTACGTCCAACTAAGGCATATAGTTTAGCTCTAATATATAGAGACAAATCTACCAACGCCTTAGCATCTCCGTTAAGATATCTATATCCTTTTACTATAAAACTACTAGGTAACCAGAAAACGCTAATACTAGCATAAAAGCGTACCTATAATAGGTAGTTGCCTATAGTTAAGATAACTAGGTAGATTACCTCCTACTAGGTAAATTCGCAGCGAATAACTACGTCTTAACTACTATAGGACTTACCCCATTCTTCGCGAATAAGGGATATTACCCCTAATCTGGCATAAAACCACTAGAACCTATTAATAAGAAACTACTATATAAAAAACGCCTTAAGATGCTACTTACTAACTAGTATATAGACCGCATAAAAAATCTACTCGACTACTATAAGGGAGAAATGGCCTAGGCTTAAGCAAAGTAGGCCTACTTCGCCAACCGTTATAGAACGCCACCATCGGAGATGCGTGTTAGTAACTAGGTATAGCTAGATATACGCAATATCTCTACACAGAGGCCTATAAAGTCACTTAATTATAAGAACCTTAGCCCTTACCTAATTAAATGAGTTATTAATAGGGGAGCCGCATATAAGCTAAAGCTCCTACCTACCCTAGCCACCTATAGGATATAGCCTATATTTTACCTATAGCTACTATACCTTTACCAGCCTAACCCCTTACTAGGGTAGATATAGCCTAAACCCCTACTAGTACTAATTTAAGATGAGAATAAAGATAAGAACTATAAGGAGTGGACTATTAAATAAATTATTAACTCTAAATACTTTAGTAAAGGCAGAGGATAATAGCTCTACTACAGAGCTATATACACAGGATTTAATATAGATTAGCCAGAATAGCAACTATAGGAAGACTTTAAAAATGTAAAGGATTTAATTAGCGACTTTTACTACGCGAACCCATAGAAACCGGGCCTAAGTAGAGATTTTATACTTAATCCTCTATAGGAGCCCTTATAGAGTTAAACCGTTGTACATTACTATATAGGGGCAAATTGCCGTTAAATTGCCGTTAGATTGCGGTAAAGTATAATTACGTAACCGGAATATCGTTAAGATATCTAGGAACTTTAACCGGCGGTTAAAGTTATCTAATTAGTCGGATTTTTAGATGCTAAGCCTTATTATATAACGTTATTTTAAACCTTTAGCAATACCCCCCTTTCTTCTTTTCTATATCCTAAGTGTCCCTTTTATATATATATAGTAACCACAGCGTCGCCGGAGCTCCGCCTCTATAGATGGGGGGGTAGTGTTACGGAACCCCACCGCAGGGGCCTCTATAGGAGAGCCCCGTGCTCTCGCGTACACCTCGCGTACAGCTTATGTCAGCTACGCGTAGGTATATCACCTCCTTACGCCCTCGACCCTTACGATCGATCGCGCAACGTCTTGTAGACTCCTCGAATACATACGTCTTATAGCCACTACCCCCGTCCCGTGACAGATCTTAATTCTTATAATAGCTCTAACGTCTAATATATTTAGCGCTAATTAGTCTACTAAAGCGCGTGCTAGCGAGGCTCCTCCTAAAAATAAAAGTTAGTTTAATTAGTCCTAGGTCAACTAGAACAGATTACCTAGCTATATTATCCTAATCTCTAAAGGTAATAATAAGCTCTCCTCCCTAATTTAGCGGCTAGGCGTACTAATAGAGAACCATAAGACTAATAACCGGTAGTAGCTCTATAAGGAGTGTTATTATAAGTATAGTATTAAGGCCTACTCCTAGAACACCTATAAAGGAAGCTCTAATATTATAAAGCATATTTAAGTAGTTTATAGTTATATATTTAATAAAAAGGGTAAGGAGGTGCCGTACGCGTTAAAGTTAATCTCTATACTTAAAGGTCTTAATATAAATAATCCCCAGGAGCAGTAGGTTCTTAATAAGTTAGCGCGTACGTTTAATAAGAAAACGTTTAGGCGACTTCTTCTTTAATAGATTATCTATAATAACGTATTTTTTAAACAAGTTAATAGGCCAGTCTTTCGCAAGTTTATTAAATATCTATCGCCTTAAGCAGCAGAATATATGCCTAGTAGATAGTTAGTTAGATCTTAGATTATTAAGGGCTATACTTACTATAAGGCGGCAGTAAAGAAAAAGCTATAATACGTAGTTAGTAAGATCTATTTATCTTTTAACCTATAGACATTAGGCAACCTTCTTTTGCTTAATAGTGTTATTACCTACTTTCTTAATAAAGATTTTGAGCCTTAAGTAACTCTTCTTACTATTCTAGAGCAGACTAGCTTATATACTGGCGTTAATATCATAAAAGGCGTAATTACCGTAATTAAAGACTTTGGCATTAAGAATAAGCAGATTAGATATTTTATGCTAAATAACGCGGCTAATAATAATATAGCAATAACGGCCATTATAAAGGAGTTTAACTTTAATCTAATTAAGCGCCGGCTACGTTGTTTAGGCTATATTATTAATATTATTACCCACTACCTCTTATACAGCTATAACCTAGATTTATTTAAAGTAAAGGATATAGTACCTAAGAATATAAAAGCGTAGTTATAGATATAGAGGAAGCGAGGACTAGTTAGTAAAGCTTATAACTTAATTATATAGGTATATACAAGCCCTTAGAGAAAACATTAGTGGTATAAAAGTAAGTAGTTTTAAAAGTATAAATTAGTTAATAGTGCTAATAAATTATTAGGCCAGAAGACGTATCTCTAGAGTATCCTCCTAGAGGACTAATAGGATATAATAATAACCTAAGACCTCTCCCAATCTAACGTTACCCGCTAGAATAGTACTTATAAGGAATTTTATACACTAAATTAGCTTTACGCGCCATTTAAAGACTTTATATAGTTAGAGCAGTAACGTATAAGATAACTAAAAAAAAGGCCAGAATCTACTTAGCCAAAAGACTAGGATAATGCTTAAAATATAATCTTTAAAGATATACTTACTATAGATAATTAGGAGGTTCTAATATAGTACAAAAATTTACTTAAACTATACTAGGTTACAACTATAGACCTATAAGGCTAACTAGGCAATAGTAAGTTATGCGGGCTAGTTAATATTTAGTAGGATATTAAATATATTACTAAAGAACTTACCTCTGTATATAAACGCTTTAAATCCACACCGCCCTTATTAATTAAAGGAGAATAGTATTTTACTATATAAATTAAGTTCGCACTTAATAAGGCTTAACAGTACTATGCAAAGATTAATAAGTTAGCAGCCTATATTACCGCAGTTATCCTCTATCCTAGATATAATTAGCAGTATATAAAAGCTTAGTAGGAGCATAAAAAGACTTAGATTATATCTACCTATAAATTAGTTAAATATCTATAGCTTATAGACTATAAGCAATAGCCTATCTTAGAAACTCTATCCCTAGAGAAGAAGAAGCTTAGGCGTAAGCTTAATATTATAGAGGCCTATAGGATAAAAGGTCTTTAAAAGAGCGGCTATTAATATTATTTTGCTGCCGTGTAGGATAAATATAATTGCTATTATACGTAGAATTAAGTTAAAGATTATAAGACCCTAATTAAGTGGTAGAAAACTATCGGCTGCGAATAGTACCCGTACCTTACTTAAATAGCTATTAATTTCCTATTAATTCTAGCTATAAGCGATAAGCTAGAATGTATCTTTAGCTATCTTAGCTAAATAGTTATAAAACGCTATAACTACCTTAAGTAGAGTACAATCTAGGTAACTTTATATCTCTACTCCTAGGATAAGAATAAGATTATTAATTTAAGACTTAATATAACTCTATTTAAGCCTATAAAGTTAACTTCTCTAGAGTTAATTAGGTTTAAGAGGCGGAGGTTATTAATTTAAGCAATCCTCGCGAGTGCCGCTAAGGCGCTAGTAGTAAGCGAGCTAATAGCAATTTTTTATACCGGGCATAGAAAATCCTAATTAGTTAGTAGAAGCTAGGGTCCGTAGGTTATAGTAGAACTTAGTAGATAGTTACGGTGGCACTTAGTGGACAGTTACGGTGGAACTTGGTGGACAGTTGCGGTGGAATTTAGTGGACAGTTGCGGTGGAAATCAGTAGACAGTTGCGGTAGAACTCGGTAGACAGTTACGGTGGAACTTAATAGACAGTTATAGTGGAACTCAGTAGATAGTGGAACTTAGTAGACAGTTACGGTGGAACTCGGTAGACAGTAGAACTTAGTAGATAGTTGCGGTGGAACTTAGTAGACAGTTACGGTGGAAATCGGTAGACAGTTACGGTAGAACTCGGTGGACAGTTGCGGTGGAACTTAATAGACAGTTATGGTGGAACTCGGTAGACAGTAGAACTTAGTGAATAGTTACGGTAGAACTCGGTAGACAGCTGCGGTAGAGCTTAGCAAATAGCTATAGTTATATAACGTAAGTGGCAAAAATCGCCAGAATTAGCTTAATATACGGCAAAATTAAAGCCTAGGCCCTAGGCAACCTATTAAGAATGGATAAAGTTTGGATCTCGATCCAGATCCAATGGATTTAATGGATTTGGATTTGGATCTAGATCCAATCCATCCATCTCTTACACTGCTTAATTATACTTGTTTGTGGTTAGGAATACCGGTCGCTAAGAAGGATCTTATAGCTACTAAAGAGTCGCTCGTATTTATTACTTATAGAAGGCACGGCTAATATATTAAGCGCAAATCGAGCAAGATCTGTCTGGCTCTTATAGCGATCCTGCTAGTATTACAAGACGTTAAAGTGTTAATTCTCGGCAAGAAGTACGCGGTTAGTAGCAAGATATTCCTTAAAGCGATCAATTAGTAATAGGTTGTTGCATTCTTAATAAATCGTCTTAAGGCGTTTATAAGCTCGGGTGGAGGTATAAGAGCCTTATACCGGACGTATTACCTTCTAAGAAGCTTAAACTTATTAATTATTTTTAACTCATCTGCTTTTAGGTCAAAGCTCTTAGGCGGAAGGATTATATCGCCGGATATAGAAGGTAATTGGGTTGGCAAATATTAATCTATGGTGGCAGTAAGAAAAATGGTAAGGAAAAATTAATTAAAGCGACGACGACGATAATAACGACAACGACGACAGGGGCAAGAGGAACGACGCTTGTATACACCAGATTATATGGTTCGTATACCCAATTATAAAATTAAAGCTTATCCTCAGTCGCCAATTGGCTTACCCTTACATTACACCTGCCCGAATTGGTTAGAGAATTGGAGCCCCAAGAGCTCCACGGCTTCAAACCCACTCCATCCAACCAATCAAATCGACAGGATCCAGTCCAGTCAAACTACGGCTCCACCATGCTACATCCTGCTCATCCGTTTCACATATCACGCATAATTATTTTCGGCATGTCGACGATAATAAGAACACAGCAAGCGTCACAGAGTAACCAGATGAGCATCCTACGAATAAGGGCGTAGAATCCTCCAAATCGCTTGCAGATGACAGGCCCACCAAAGACTCCAAAAAGCCACCTGTAGTTTACATTGCAACTGTCAACGTAACGGCACAGGGAATTGCCCCCCTTCGAAAGATGGCTCAGAAGAACTGCTTCAAGAGGCCTATGAGAAAGTCTCAATGGAGGCTCTAAAAGCTGCGTACGAAACACTCGGCTGTAAAGTCGTTAGATTTGAATGACGAGAAAGAGAAAAGGTTTTGGAAGCAAATGAATAATACGCACGCGTCGAATATGAAGGCTTATTTGGGAAGACTATTTTGGAGACCGAGCAGGGCTCAGTGAATTAGGATAAGATTTTGACAAGAAACCTAGGGAGATTTCTTGAAGCTCCCAAAACTACCGAGAAGAAATTACTAGAGTGTTCCAGATACTTCTCAGAAGCACGGCGCCTAGATGCATCCAGTGGCTGACTTGGTAGAGGTGTTAAACCCAATCCTCACCTCTGTCAATCAGGAAGCATTTCGCCGCTACCACGGTAAGAAACTCTGCGCAGCTGCCCCCATAGGATGTTTCAGAGAACCTCTGGATAATACACAATCCGAGCCCGATCTTCCGGGACCTTGGATCACGGCCTTTTTGAGAGATTGGTCTAAGGAAATGGAAGAAAAATTCGGGGAAGAGGGACGTAGCTCGACCGTGGGCCCGTGGCAGTGGTGTTATAAATATTCAATATTAGTATGAGGCCGTACTGATATTGATATTGAATATTAGTTTAATATTGAAAAGATATTGAATATTAGTTTAATATTGAAAAGATATTGAATATTGAATATAGTACAGTCTTGGCATGGTGTTTTAATTGAAAGTAGGCTCCGTACGCCCCCAAACTTCGGTACAGCTTCAAAATAGCTGCTCTCTCGCGACTGCTCTCTCACCACTATCGTCAAGTTCGTGATCTTGGCGCGGTGTAGTAGGTGCTGGCTGCTCTCTAGATTCTGCCAAGGCCTCCGAAGCCTCTTGTATCACATCCGTCGCCACAAGCCCACATTGAGCAGTACCATATTCGATTCTTGCCGTCGCGAATAGCTTCATAAGGGGGAGGTTCGCGGGCAAGCTGCCACGTAGAAGTAGCTAACTTGTGCCTTTATGAGGCGACTTCGGAGTGGTTACAGTTGGTGTAGAGTCGCTCGACGCGTCGTCGTCGCCGCCAGAGTAGGTAAACTAATCAGAATCAAGCTCAGAAATGGCAGAAGAAGATATATCATCATTGTCAATTACGTTGGTAGATGAGGAAGGCATGGCGTTAATCAAGGGTAGAATGTAGGGGGTGGTGAAAATCGTCAAAATTAATGTTATGCGCAATGTCATGCGAAGTCAATTTTTTATGCTACCAAATTTGAAATGCGCACGTATTATAAGTAGGCCCGAGAGTCATTTACCGATACATCTACCTTATTTTTGCCACCTCAGCTTCAAAAATATTCAATATTCAATACTGATAACACCACTGGCCCGTGAGGGGTTACTAAAGTTCGAGTGACGAAATAGGATCTAACGGAAGCCATACGGAAACATGGCTTGTGGATCGTATCCTTGATCAGCTATACACCGAATAGCATGGTGACAAACACTCTGGGTTGAGTAAATTGGCGGGGATGATAGAAGATTCTGTTGGCCACGGGCCGTACAGAAGGGCTAGGTCAGCAGTGGATTCGGCTGGTTATTAAGTTTTTGAAGTTGTAAAAGGCCTGTTTTTGAGTTGATTCAAAAAGATTAGAACTTGTCAAAATAGACAAAGCCTACAGACTCTAACTGTGTGCAAATTGCTCCTTCATATAACAGCAATCGTTTCTCTAGAGTTTCCAACTCTTCTAGCATGATGAGAATAGGGCTTCGGAACGAAAATAACGTAAGATTCCAAATGGTGGAATGTGAAGAGTAATTCTCCATCAGGGCAACACTTCAGAGTTTAAGCAGGTCCAGAGAGTGTTAAACAATCCTTATTCTCGTACTCTTCACCTCTACACTTTTGTGGTAAGCTCCGTTGTCCGGCAGAGGCCCGCAGCGCATGGAATGTTTATGCTCTCCTTCACCACAGATAAGTAATGGAGATCGGATATGGCCACGCTTGTATGGCAAAAGGCGGTTAACTCCAGGCTCTTCATTGTGAATCCATGATCTGACCTTCTTCATTGCGATCTCCGTATTGTTTCGTAGCCCTGAAGCGAGTCCCTGAGGCCTTGAGTTACTGTACTCACCACAGTCGTGGCCATACCATGAGCAGTCTGCCCAAACCGCGTACCCAACTCGACGGTACTCATTATCTGCCTTTCTAGTGGGCAAAAGCCCAAGGGCAAACACTTCATTCTCGTATTCATCTCCGACTGGTCCTTTCGTGTTCTCCCGGGGTCGCTGCGCAATAGCAATGAATGTCAGTGGCTCGTCCGTCTGTAATAATTCATTGGGTCTCTAGGTGCCTGGAACTGGCTGGAACTGGGAGACCTTCTTTGGCCTCTTAAGTGATGCTAAGAAGAAGTCATTTGGGTGAAATTTTTGTGCGTGATATCTGACACCTTTGCCTTGCTCGTATACATAATCCGGGCAAGCACTGCTGGCTTGGCGTATTACAGTTGGATATATTGATTTGATATAAGCCTGCCGAACATGACCTCGGACGGTAATGGTACCTGTTTGGCAGGAAGGAATGCCTTCAACCTGTACATGCATAATCTCACACACAGGGCGAAGGAAGATGGAACCAATTGATGGGACTGGGAATACAACAGGAACCGTAACAGATACCCAAGACCAGGAGGGAGCAATTTCTCTACTATGGCGAGTTGATGGTGGAATGTTGAATGCAAACATCGTTGTAGGGGTGAATTCTCGCTCGAACGGGATGTTCCACAACAAGCCAAGAGCGAGCTGATCTTTCCAAAGACCTGCAAGATACACGTTCTTAGTCCGTCTCTGTATTGCTTCGGCAATGCCAGATATTGCGATCAGCCTGTCCGTTTGATTCGTCATCCCCCTGTGAGTATAGTCCATGACAGCGTAGCACCAGTCTTGATGTTGATAGCGAGGAGGAAATTCTTCGTTAAACTGAGTTAGGGTAAAGAAATCCTCCCGGTTATCTATTATGCCGCTTCTGATCGCCTTGGAAGCGCCGATATGTCTTGATATTCCGCCCAGAGGAGAACGTTCCGATCCATGTACGGACAGACATTCCCAACGGAGCTGATCGCCATCGTAAATTAGCATGCGTGGAGAGAGAATCTGCTCTTGCAAAACCCAAGCACGTCCATATAAAGGCGGCTCAGAGTTGTCAAGGATCTGTTTACGTGGGAGAGGCGTGAACACAGCTTTAATGGCATCACCTTCGGACCCAGCCAATGAAGGAAAAGACAACTCAAACGGCAAGTGTAAAATGCCATCTCTTTGAGTGAAGCAGCCAACCGAGCTGCTTGAAGCATGCGCCGCCGCGATCGTGAAAAACGCGTTGCGATATATGTTGCACATCTGAACGGATTCATTCTCCCAGTCCTCACTGGAATCTTGAATGATGCAGAGCGAGTCGATCCAGAGATAGCGTAGAGCTAGTCTCCTGGTAACAATTACAGCGTCTTGGAAAGTTTGAGGAAGTGTTGCCATGGGAATGCCACTGTGTCGGTCTGGTAGGGTCGATAGCTTAGTAGTGATGATTTGAGCCGTGCCCCAACAGTGACTTAAAGCGACATACCGCTGTTCTCTTTCTGGAACGTGCTGATCTCGAGTGTCAAGTAGGTAAGGCTCTCGAGATTCATCCAAGCCACCAACATCTATGACACGAGAAGGAATGAACGTATCGGTGACGGACGGCTTGGGGCAGTCCGCATGATATGAGAGACATTGCTCTAACCAATAAGAGGCTAACTCGAAGCTGGAGTCTGAACCAGTGCTCTCGTTGCTCATTTCAGCGCATTTTCGCAAGGTGGTAGCAAGCTCGTCTGCTAGAAAAGACTCAACCGAAAGGTAAGAGACAGCCAACATTGCGCATATGCGAACATACCGGAGGATACCTTCCTAGAGTAAATAGCAATCGTACGCTTTGGCAATAGAGGTTTTCCAGCAGCATCTTCAAATTTTGATAACAACACGGGCATCCCTTTATCAGAAGGATCCAATTCGAGAATGGTAAAGACGGGATCCAATAGTCGTACTAATTCATCATTGACTAGACTTTGCGAGATCAATTTGCAAACACTGCACCCAAGCCCAGTGGCTGATTCCAACTCGTCCAAACTGCGGTGGACGACAAAGCGACAGAATATCCATTTGGTGCCTTCATTATTTTCTTCAGGAGATTGAGGATAAGCTGCTCTCCCGGCGTTCATCTGTCGAGCTGCCTCATCACAGAAGAGCCGGCAGCGATTGCAGATCATAATTTGTGGCTTTGTTAATCTGGAGGCGTTTTCAGGGAGATATTGGATTTCGACGACTCTATCAAATATCTTATAAGGTGTTAGTGTGCTGTTGTCAGATGATAGAGATCAGGATTGGAAGTCGGGCTAAAGCATACATAAGAAGCTTGGCATGCGGCGTCACTTGGCTTCAACGAAGCTCTCGTTGATTTCTATGCCAGGCTTTCCAGCCCTATTGAAGAATAATTAGCTAACCCACCTATCGGTTCAAATGAGTCTGGGTTTGTTCAAGGCCGATACCTGCTCCGCTTCATACCAGTACACGCCTCATTCCGGAACAAATCGTCCTCAAAGAGGAACAAGTCGTGTATCGCTTTTTGGGGCTTCATTCTGGAACAATTGCCTTATTCCGGAAATATTTAAAGTATAAAGCTTTTTAATGAAGCTTTTAGATGGATTTTAGCGATTTCTACGAGTTAACATAAGAATTGTGGTTTAGTTAATAACTATAAAAAACAATTAATCTACAATTTCACTAATATTGGGCGTAAATTAAGTAGTAATATATCCTTGGTATTATAACCGATCGTTTAGTGGAGCATATTTACGATATTTAGCTTAAAAATAGAAAATCTTAATTTTCTAATAAGATTTTACCACTCCCCCAACCACTACAACACTATTAAATTCCATCTAAATTAGGTTATACTGCGATTGATAAGTGTATTTAAAGGCTTTTCCGCGTTATAGATATAGCCGATAGGTAGTAGAACCCAATTAAGTGGGGGGTGATTGATTGCGTTCCCCGACACTAAAAATTCTAAATCGCGCAAAGCTCCGATTTCACCGAGATTCATCGAAAAACAAGCTCTCCGAGGTTCTGCCGTCCGCATACCGATTTCCTAATTAGGTTTGGTGCAATTATGATATAGATTTCTCTTGCCTGGCCCGTCTTACCCTTACCGTCGCCTACCTTTAAGGCCTGCCCGGTGGAGCTTGTCGGGCACCTCTAGAGGCCTCGCAGCTCTGGGTGAAATATCTTCCCTTATATACCACCGGCGCTTGGCCTTTGATTTAGCGTTACGTTCGGCCTGCGAGCAAGCTTTACAATTTAGATCTTTTGCGATTTAGATCTACAAGCCAGGAAATAAGGTCGTCATATTTATCCTAGGGGACACGCTTTATTAACTTCTTTCCTAGTTTTCTTCTAGATATTTCGTAAAGGTAGACTTTACTATAACTGAGAAGGCAGGAATAGCCCGGGAGGTATTATAGTATTCAGTTAAGGAAGAAGGTAAGGTGGCATTATATGCGGAGGTAGGTGCGGGGTTGGGCGCGGAGGCCGGAATTGCTGTTACTAGTGTCAGATTTAACCCGGCAATCAAGTCAGATATATATTCAGAACTTACAGAGAAGGCCTGCATATTGTTGAGGATCTAATTAGGTCGTAGAAAAGGTGGTGGCTGAGGAGGGATCGATGTTGTAAAGTTTGAAGTTTGAAGTTCGAAGCTTCTGAGCTAAGCCTAATTAGGCGATTTCTAAGTAAAATTAACACTATAAGGGGTTCACGAGAGCTCTCTAAATATGCCTTGCATATGATTGCGAACTATTATTCGACCACTAAATACACACTTATTAAGTAGGTCTTTTGGTGGTGTCGTGTAGGCGTCGCAGGCGCAATTTAGGGCTACTATGGGCCTTACGCGATAACTATTTACCAATAAAATCTGAGGGTAAAATAAAAATTAAGCATATGGCGCAACTGTTTTAAATAGCTTCATAATTGGCGGTATAGATGCGATGTTAGTAAGCCTTAACTAGGCTGTACCACCTTATAATTAGCCTAATCTTTAAAAGATCTATTCCGGAATAAAGCCGCCAAAGCAATACACGACTTGTTCCTCTTTAAGGACGACTTTGTTCCGAAGTGAGGCAAAAATAATCCGGAACGTGCGGTGTGCCGGTATGGAGTAGAACAGGTGGTACAAATAAACTTTTGTCAGATGTGATCTGCTTTGCTTGTCATCACATCATTTTCTTGAGCCGTGGATTACCCCTTCCGTCCGAATTTGCTCCTATTTCTGGGCTCAGCATCGACATATAAGTTTACGAGATCACCGCCCCGGAAAATAATACGTCCCTACACATGAAATTGAATATATCTTAGGTGCGTGGGTTTACTAAATTTAGGAACATGCCAGATCATCAGTTCTGATCTGCTTTTTCCAGTGCATATGTCAAATATTTTTTCAGCGTCTAAGCCACGAGGGCAATACAGGAATTGAATCCTTCCACTACAGTCTTAACTACTTTCCAGTTATGAGAGTCCAAAAGCCAGCTACACAGTAAAGCAAACAGATGTAAGAACTGGATCTACTCAGAGTTTCTCAGAGTGCATTTAAGACATACTGTAGACCTTAATCGAGTTCACCAACCAATACGCATTTCCAAACGACTGTGGCTCTTCGGCAACATATGCGTTGCAGCTTGGATTGAGTGATGCACATGAAGATGAGCTCCAAACCTGGCCTGCCCAGTCACCACAGAATGTAGTGTCAAAAATCTATCATAATTTATATTAGCCTCTACTCGCATTTCCTTCTAATGCATCGAAGGGCAAAAACTCACAATATTCATGTTCTGAAAGTGAGCATCAAAACCGCACCCAGCATAGTTCGCAATTGGTGTGCCCCAGCCTGCGGGGTTCGGAGTCCCACTCTTGATGTCGCTGGGAACGCCGTTCGCGGGGAAGTACCAGACCTTGATTGCAGAACTAGTCCATAGGGTAGCATAGACGCCGCCGCCATTTGCATTGAAGGCGGTACCATAGCTGGTAGCAGAGCCGCTTACAACACCGCATCCTGTGTACCCACCACCTGCGCCACAGTCGGCGTTTCCGGTGGGCGTACCAGTCTGACCTCCCGAGCCTATTGTTGGAACGCAACCGGAGGAGGTATGCAGCGTGACTTGATCGTAGGTATTCAGGTTGACACCTTCGATGATGTCGATCTCGCCTTCGTTCGGCCAATTTGGACCCACCATCCAGCTAAAGTGTCGTTAGCGTATTTCTTAAAGAGATCCGCTTGTAATAAAGCACAAATTAGCATCTGAGATTAACCTACAATGCAGGCCAAACGCCACAATCACTCACTGGAATATGCGCAAAATCGGCAATCACCAGGGCGTGGTTGTAAGAAGGGTTGCTCTGTAACCTTACGCTATTGCGTCCAACACTCCCATTGGGGTCTAGCTGGGTCGTATTGTCCACACCAATGTAAACTTGATCACCGATAGTTTTCAACAAGCCTTCCGACTGTGCCTGGGCTTGCGTTACATAATTGACAAAACCATCTACACATATATGAGAATTATTTCGAGAAAGGGTGAGGTAGAGAAGCTAACGAGTTGGATCCGCAATCTGTTCAAGGCTTAGAATTTTTTGAAGAGATGCAGACAAGAGTACATACATTTTGAACGCTGAACCTGCTGAGCCAGTTCGTATAATCATAGGTATCTTGAAGCGCATAGGTCGTAGCAGGTAAAGCAGAAGTACCCGCCACTAAAAGGTTGATTGAAACAAACAAATGGGTAAATGACATGACTACGACCGGAAAATGATTAAGTAAATTATGTACTTAGAATGGTAAATGTAGCGATTATGGAGTTTAGAAGCATTACCATCTCTCTTTATATGGTCATCGTTATGTCTAACCCTAAGGTCAAACTCCGTCCAGCAACGCCGGAGACCTGACCTATCCTTCAGAAATCCTTGTTGAAAATAGAAAGTAATGTGACCTTGTAAAGAAATAGAATTATGGGCTGTTGATTTTATGCTTGAATGATGGAAGGCCGAGCAGAGATGTTTTATTTCCTGATCTTTGAGGTGCCTATTTCGATTTAGGGTATCAACGAGGACATGGGGGATGCGGAACAGAGCCCTAGATGGGAAAGCTTTAAGAATCTTATTGGAAGGAACGGACTATTAATGCGTGACAAGAACAGACTATGTGAATGATCTCAATAATTTGAAGACAGAGAGGTGAAATATGTCGGAGATTCTGTTCAGAAGGTCGTTGGTACTCCCAGCTGTAGGGGCCCGAACGAACTAAGCATCATGAGATGCGTGGACTGACTAGGTGGCCCTAGTTATTGGAAATACTCAAGCAGGTGGCTGACGAGAACTCTTAAGTGGAGAAATATATTCTACTGCGGTTGAAACGTCTAGTGTTTGATTGGCTCACTTGACAACAAATACACAAATTTTCGCGTAAGAGTTGAGAAGAATTACAGCTTAAGCTTAACACGTAACCCGACGGTAGCAAAATTCATCGATGCGATTATTCTTCCAAAGGCCGCGGGGGATTTCGTACCATACGTTACATCAACATGGCGAAGGAGCAGCGTTAGCCCATCGCATCTGACCTATTTCGTGATCATTTTTATTAAAGGTGTTTCGCGTAGGCAAGCGGGCATGACCCCTCATTTTCATGAGCTTTTTTTTAGGTTACACCACTGAAAAGGCTCCCCTGCATCAACTAGCGCATGGAGCTGGCACGTTCTCTTGAGGCTTCACCCGGCATCGCACGCGCCCCTTCCCCAGATTTTACCACCGCATGATCTCATTCGCGTGGCTGCATCTGTGGCGGGATGACCCGAGCGGGTGGCAAGACAACCTGATTCAGGTCGACACTTTCCAATCAGATCTTCCCGCCTGATTCTCTGACTTAGGAACTGATAGTCCGTCTTTGGTAGTGTCTATGGTATAAATTTGGTCAACGATAATCATATACCCCTGGAATACGCGTACACCCCCTACCCCAACAAGCTTAGATCTTTCCACTCCAAGTTAGAATATCAGGTGTGTTTGACTTGTTTACATCTAAATCGCGGGAACAACACCACGCGCGCATACCTGAATCAACACCTCGGTGGTAAAGATGTCTTTTGGTGGACGATGGCGTTGTTGCTGAGGATTCGACGGCGTTAGTGATCGCATGGTATTAGTAACGAGGGGAGAGGTAGCGGCATGCAGGTGATTTCTCGAATTGAGGGCGGTTCAATTGTCACTAAGTTCACTTAGTAGAAGTTAAGAAGATTGGATCGCCGAGCGGTATAGCCATGACCTAACGCACCGGTCCTTGGTCTGGCACGTTTCTGGTACCTGTCTGAGCCCGTTGATGAGCGTTCAGTCTATGGACGCGGTTACAGTATTCTCCGGCCAATTCAAGAAACTTTCACCCATTGAACAATTTGTTTACTTCTAATGCTGACTTGTAGCGTCTCCAGCTCTTAGTACTATTTATTTACAGAATTGCGTAGCTTCGTTTCAATTATCTCACTCTTTAGTCTCTATGTCTTGGGCCCGTACCCGGATAACAATGCGCTATACGAGAATAAACTACAATCAGAGAGGGAAAACATTGGCAGCAGTATTTGCCCTAATCGAACTTAAAAATTTCACCTCACCTGACTACTTGGCTGACGAAGGACGAGAGGCCAATTTGTTGGTTGGGCCTTCCAGCTCCACAGGAGAGTTGGAATAAGGCATCTCTGCTTTGAGCTCTTCACCGCCTATCTCTAAATTGCTCATAAGTGTTCTTCTCTGTTCCCTCCCGAGTGGAGGTACTGAATGAGCTGGTATTGAGTGTACTTCAGATATGCTGTGCTCCTTAGCTAAGTCCTCTTTGGCTTGAGCTGAAGCCCGCTGGCTTTGCCGTTGACCTAATCGCCAGAATGCGAAGCATGCAATGGCAATGAGAATAATCGCCAAAGGTATACCCACACCAAGACCGATTGCAAGGGCTGGAGGTTTGGAGCCGGTCACTGTAGCGTTTAGAGAAGCCGCAGTTTGGGTGATGGATGCTGTCGTCGAAGCTGCGATGCCACTCACACTTAGGCTGGTCGGCTGTGGTTGAACGCTTGTCGTCGGCGAGGATAAGAAACTCGTCTCTGAAGGGGAAGAGTCGGAGGAGGTGAGGCTAGTAATCGCGAGGCTAACTGATGCGTGTGCATAAACCACTGCGGCAGCCTTGAATGTAAGGTCGCTGATATCGCAGCAGGTGAAATTGTAGTTCCGCGCGAACTGGTCCGGGTCGCCGGTTGCACAGCACCATGTCCCATTATCCTGGCATTGGAAGATTACATGAGCTTGATCATCCTGCTCTATATGCAACAAACGTCAGTCAGGAACACTCTGAATACTGCTGGGGAAGACCTACCAATTCCTCTACAATAATTCGGACACGCAGGGTCCTTCCAGGTCTGGTCCGTGCAACCAATACGCCAATTCCAGTTCCAATTATCCGGGTTGGCTTTACATAGGCCGTTCGTGAAGCACATATCATTAGGAGCGCAGCAAGCGCTATGTTCGCCGTTCGCAACGGCAGTTTGGTTGCACGGTATGTATGTGCTGCCAGTAGTGTTACCGCTGGGGAAATAACAAGCTGTCGCCATTATGCGTGATCACCAGTAGGGAGCCAAGGAATGAAGTTCACTGGTATCGACGCGGGTACGCCGAAGATAAGTCTGATAAGTAGACATAGCCACCTGTGCAACGGGAATACCGTAGATATACTTCCATAAGAGGCTGCATCTTCAGTGCGGCACAGCAATTCTGTAACATCTCCAGCTCAGGCATGCCTTGAAGTGAATCCTTCAAATCGAGATTAACCCAATATCGCCTAGTTGGGACTCGTGCAGGAAGCGCGCGGCAAGTTATTTGACCGAACAACGAGTTTTCATATTGGTGGCTTACGATCTAACATTGTAGAGCCCGCAGGACCACTGCACGTTCCATAAGCACGCCCATTCTTCAGGAATAATTTTGGATTTGTCCATCAATACCGAGAGTAAGAGGTGTTGATGGGGGTTAGTTGATACAATAAACGCTCTCATCTTTAATTTAACACGACGAGGGAAGTACCTAGGCCGACTAAGTCTTGGCGGCCCAATGTTTTCCGTGTTTCTAAGCCCTGCCTCTCATGGCTATATCAGGCCACGACTTTGACAAGGGCCTACCTAGGTATCGCTTGCTAGAGCCCGCTGCATCCGGCGCTTAGCGGTATTGCTCACCGAGGACGGATTAAAAAGAAGGCGCGTTGTACATTTGCCACTTGATGCGAATTCAAAACGAAGCCGTAACTAGTGGCAGGATCAGCTTCTCAGATGGATAAGAACGCTTTGAGCGTGAAATATTGGACATGCCGCAACGTCGACGCCTCTTCATATCAACGAATCAAACCCCACAACGTTTTACAGGAGCCCCTGGTACCCGAAGACTTGGCCCCATCCGCGCCGCATCACATCCGCCCACTCCGCGCAGGCGAACCCCCGATGCAGCGCGTTAAAGTCTTTCCTGATCTTCAACATTTCAATCAGATTCCCAAAGACCTTGAATCCGACTGCACCCCAAACATTTATCCTTACGTTTTCGACTAATGTCCGTACGTCCTTCGGCGGCTGACAATGCTCACTTCCCTATCTGCCAGGCTGCTTCGGAGGCCCTTTAAAACTTTTATCCCCATTCTTCTCCTCGTTATTTTTGTGATCACAATCAGTCACTTCAACAACCGTTCGCAATATCCAGTCAATTTAAAACCGTTATCGTCATGGCTTGGGAAAGCAGAATCGCTCTACTACTCGAAGGATGAACCTTCGTACTATTCATGGGAGACCCGGCCCTTTTTCCCGCCTCTCAAGAAACGCAGCGGCTCTCAGCCGCCTGACCTCTGTGCAGGCTTCCCTACTAAGCTCCTTGACAGCATCCAAATCATTCTGAAAACTGGCGTGGGGGAATCAGCGAAGAACAAAGCCCATGTCGCGACCGTGACTTCCTGCATATCTAACTTAATTGTATTTTCTGACCTCGAAGAAAAGGTCGGCAATCATCACTTCATCGACATCCTTGCGGATCTTCCCCTATCCTACGCAGTCAACAACTCCGATTTCGAGACTTATACCGCTCAAAAGCAAGCTCAATCCCAAGGAGACGCCGTCGGCTACTCGAAAGAAGGCTGGCGCCTTGACCGATTCAAGTTTTTGCCCATGGTCGAGAAGGCCTACAAGATGCGTCCGCACGCCAGCTGGTACGTCTTTATAGAGACTGATGTGTACTATTTCTGGGACACGTTGTTTCGCCTGCTCGATCAGCTCGACCCGGCCACAATGCATTATATGGGATCGCCGGCCCCGGGAAGTTACGGTCGCTTCTTTGCGTACGGCGGTGCAGGAACTGTGCTTTCACAGGGACTAATGAAGCGCTTGGTTGGCAATCCTACCGAACCTCCGCTAAGTGTTCAGTACGAGGAGTGGGTAAAGAACGACTGCTGCGGGGATGCGGTGCTTGGTTATGCGATTCTGAATAAGACGGGTGTGAAACTCGAGGCGCTGTATCCTACTTTTGCTGGCGATGAGCTCAATGCACTTAAAGTAAACGGGGAGAGGTGGTGTATCCCACTGCTTGCGCTGCATAGAGTGTCGCCCGAGCAAATGACGGAACTATGGCGGTGGGAGCGCACGAGGCTGTATAACGAGGTGCGTAACTTCGGAGTACGGCTCCTTGCAAATTGTGATTAATGGCTAATATCAATATGCTAGAAACCCTTTCTCCACTCCACCCTCCTTACTTATACCTATTCCCACCTTCGCGATGGACCGACCCGAGAGTTCTGGGATAATTACTCCGATGTCTCTCAACCCCCCGACTCTCGTGCCCATTTCTCTATATCAGAATGCAGTTCTGCCTGCGCTGCCGACCCTGACTGCCTCCAGTATTCTTACTCTGGGGAAACGTGTCGATTCGGACAATTCTTAATGTCTGGAAAGCCTGTCAACGACAAGAATGCAGAGTTTACATCCGGCTGGAACGTTGAAAGGATGGAAGAGTTGGGCTTCAAGACGGATGGGGATACAAGCGATGTGTGCAAGGAGGCTCGTTGGCTAAAACCAACTATTCGGTAATGCGAAAGATCTATACGTTTTCTTGTTAGGTGTGCCTGCCTCTGTCTTCGGCCGTATTCTGGACACGACACGAAGACCCACCGGTCAGGATAAATCGCCGTTGCGTAGGACTTTGTTACTTCTTCTCCGGCAATTGTTATGCCAAAGTTGCAGTGTCACCGAGCTTCCGGGGCACTTTTTCGACCTCCTATTTACCAACTTTCGCTAAGGAATAGCGAGATATAAAACAGATGTCTTCGTTCCTTCTGGATGCAGGAAGAACTCTTCAAGTTCAAGCCTTCGATGGGATCTAGCTATTCGCCTTTTTCTCTAAGGAAGACACCAGCTATGAGATCCAAATCGAGAGACGCTTGTTGCCTTTGGGCCCCAGGGTGTAAATCTCCTGTTTTCGTCCTGGCCTCCCGATGCTTTCATTAATTCCTGAACGTGAACATTCGGCAAACCTTAGGGTTGGCCCAGTCTTGCTTGGCATTTAGTTTAATGGACAAGGGTGTCTACATGTCATCGTCGCTTAAGCTGTGTAGGCGGAGAGGAACATTGGAAGGAAGAGGTGCTAACGAAAGCGATGGTATCACGTGCCTTCTTCTATCCCCCTCACTGGCTCGTTTCCGTTGGGATGTTGGCTTCCTAAGGGGACTTCTAGAAGATTAGCGGATCCGACATGGCAGCCTGCGAGTGCGGGCTCGTAGAATCGATACCACAGTCCAGCGGGATTAGAATTGTTTCACTAGACCAGAAGACTTCGATCGTCGTGAATTTCATAGTGCCAGTTCGATGTCTTCGCTCAGCCCGTGGTCGGCTCGTCACAATTCTTAGATCTAAAACAAATCTCGTATATATCTCCCTATCGGGCTTTATTAGGATGCGAATCCTCGGTTTCTACAATTGAATGTAATATGTACAGAAAAGAAAAGTCCTAGATCATACTGCCGTCCTCTTCGGATGACTAGAGTATCCCGATACTTCCTGTGGATCAGCCATTGTTGGAGCTTCTACCATGAGATACCAGTCTGTGGGCATCTCGGACGAACTTCCGTAAAATGGATAAGCATTTTCGGTAGTGCCGACCTTCCCGCTAAGTTGCTGCAGTTCCCAAGCCCTCTTTTCGCTCTCCAATTGTAGAGAATGGGCTTTGTTTCGCCAGTGGCGCTCTCGGAAGATGAATAAAATGAGAAAGGCTAGAAGGAGACCGCCGAGGCTGGCGCCGACCGCACCGCCGACCGTTACTGGCGATGGCCCGTTCGAGTGATCAGCACATAATGTGGACGTCAAGATTGCTGTTGATGAGACGACTGCACTGGTGAAGGCGGAAGTTGGTGACGAGGGGGAGATGCTCAAGGAGAGACTCGAGGTGCTGTTGTCAGATTTCTGGACCGGCGAGGAGCAAATGCACGCCCCCATCCAGGGTGAAATTGTCCGCACAGCAATTCTTGTCCACGCCGCAGCAAAAGAGTCGGTCAGAGTCAAAGAGGCCCGTGATGCAAGGATAAAATTTGGTGAAAGTGGATTTGCGAACTGCGCGTAACCTGTTAGCAACGGGGATGTCTTTGGATCTAGTAAATCCTAGTAGAGAAAGCCTCTAAGCAGCGTTAAATGAGCGATTTACTGGTGTTATCTTCCGATTATAATATGCCACTGGATGCTATCTATCTTGGTGCCTTTATATAAAGCATACTCCTAGTGTATAGTTTAATATATCTATCTCTACAACCATTTCTAGTCCTAGTTAATAGATTTTAAGAACTAGCTCCTAGGTAAACAACTCCTTAACTTTCTTAAAGAGTTATCTCTGTTCCTCTCCCTATACCTATAGTTCTTCTTTCTTTATTAACCGCGTAAATGGCTTAATATCCTTTAACCACTACGCTATAAACCTTCTATAGTAATTGCAAAACCCTAGGAACGATTTTAACTACGTAACGTTCTCTAGTTCTTACTAATTTACTATAGCTTTAATCTTCTTTAGATCTATACTAAGTTAGCCTAGTTTAATAATAAATCCGATAAAATTGGTCTTCCTAGTAAAGAACTCGTATTTCTTAATTACTACTAGTATTTATTCTTCTTATAGTCTCTTTAAGACTTATTTAACGTGTTCCCCGTGTTCTTCCTTAGTTATTAAGTAGATAATAATATTATCGAGGTATGCTATAACAAATTTATTTAAGTATTCTCCTAATATATTGTTAATACGCTTCTAGAACGTTGTTAGTACGTTTATAAGCCCGAATTATATAACTAATAGTTTATATAGTCCTTTCTTTAATCTAAAGGCTGCCTTTTATTTGTCGCCTTCCTTAATCCTAATCTAATAGTACGCCTATCTTAGATCTATCTTTGTAAAGATTTATACGTTGCCTATCCTATCTTAAATTTCGCTAATTAAGGGTAAAGGATACCTATCCTTTTTAGTAATACTGTTTAACTGTCTATAGTTAATACACAGCCTTAGTTTGCCATTTTTCTTTGGTACGAATAGTACTGGATAACCCGCTAATAACTGTAATGGTCTAATATATCCCTTTTATAAGTTTTCCTAGACAAACTCTTTTAACGCTCTACCTTCTTTTTTAGTAAGCTTATAGATTAAAAAGAATTTTAGACTTATTCCTGGTTCTAATTCTATTTTATAGTCCTATACTATATACTCTAACAGCTTCTTACTTTCTAGTAACTATAGTTTCTTACCGTACTTATAGTATCTCTTTAGTATATAACTTAAGCCTCGCTTAGTTTCTTTATATATTACTCTAACTTAGTACTATACTAACTTAGCTTATTATTATAACTTACGGCGTTAAGTATCTCTAATATTGACCTAACCTATAATCCAATTAATCTTTAGATTATATTCCTGTAACTAAGGCATCCCTAATACCGCCTTATTATTCCCTAATGGTAATATATTAAAAGACATCTTAATTTATCTCCCTTTAATAGTTAACTAAATAGGTCCTGTTTTAAGATTAATAATCCCTCCTCTGTAGGCTATTGGATCTCCTAAAATTGTAACTAATAGGTAAAATTCCTCCTTCTGTCTGTAAGGTAATCCTATCCTCTTAACTACTATTAGCAAGATATGGTTTCTTATTACTCCACTATCTATTAGCGCCTTAAACTGCTGATTTTGCTATTTAACTTATAAATTTAGGTGGCGTCCTTGAATTCCTTTAAGGGTTTAAGGCTCTACTACTAGCTCCCTTTGGTCCTATAGGCCTCTACTTTTCTTAACTGTTAGCTGCTTAATCCCTATATACTTGGCTCGCTCTTTAGCTAATACCTAGTTTACTTTTTGTCTTTAATATACTATAGACACGTATTCTTTAGGCATTCCCACTACTATTATTTGTCTAAGTATTCTTCCGTAAGGAATCTTTCTGGTTAAAGTACTAAACTTCCTTCCTTTTAAACTTCTGCTGGATGCCATCTATGTATGTATTTGGCATTCCTGTACTACCGCTCGTTTATTATCCAGTATATCCTTATAGGGTATTTCCGATTCTTTTCCTTTAGATTCTTATATATCTTATATATGTCGTCCACGCACGCAATCCATAATAACGTGTGGTGTGCTAGGTGCTTTAGATTAACTCTTAACTTATCTTTATCTTTAAGTTTAAACCTTTATTATACTGATCTAAACATTATAACTTTGTTCGTAGGTACTAAGATATGTCTTTCGCTTCTCTAGTCCTCTAATCGTTTCTCTAAATCTTTTAATATTATAATTAAGGCTCATTTAATATGCGTTATAGCCTTTTCTATAATTAGGTAGTCCTGGATAACTTTTTTATCTAACTATATATAGAAATCTTCCTACTTGTTATTATACCTTTGCCTATACCACTTTTGGTATAGTTGCTAGAGTATATATAGCTTATCCGTAAGGAAGTATCTTCTTATTACTATATTGTAATAGCCTTTTATATATCGTTCTTTAAACCTAATAGGGATCCTTAGATCCTCTTCGTCTTCCAGTTTAATAAGCCACTTAGCTCTTAGTGTGCCCGCCCTAGGCCTATTAGTGATTTTTCGTACTAGTGCTCTGTCCCTTATACGTCCTAATATACTAGATCTCTTATCTAGTTTCTGCTCTTACTATGCGATAATTCTTTGCCTAAACTCTTCCATGGTTTCCTTTAGTTTACGCCTTATACTCTAATCCTTAAAGTTCTCTTACTTTTTAATCTTAGTATTAACTTTTTAATCTTTAGTCTAAACACTATATTCTACTAGTAAGTCCTCTAGGTTTATATATCTGTCTCCTAGTCTAGTTGCTATTTATATCGCAGATTCTCTAATTTATAAAGAAGCCTCTTGCCTCTTGTTTGTGAGTGTTTTGATTTATACTCCAAATTCTTAGTCCCTTAGATTCTTTAATCCTGAGCTTACTTCTAACTTAAGCTTAGCTCTAGCCTTAGTCTATCTAGGCTTATTTAGTGTTCTTATCTCGTCTTAAAAGTCTTAAATTTCACTTATCTTGTCTTAAGAGTCTTATACCTATAGGAAACTTCATCCTAAGCTTATTCGTATGTTACTAAACTAAGCCGTTGCTCTACTCTATCGGTTATCGTCCGTTATAGGTCCTTAAGCTTGCCTTATCTTATCTTAAGAATCTTAGTTATCTCTTATCTCATCTTAAGAATCTTAAGCCTTTGGCCTTTTGCCTTTATTAAGTGCCGAAGTAGTTCGCTGTCCTACTTCTCTTACGCCTCGCAAAGCGATAGACACTATGTTTAGTGGGGTCTTAATCCCTACTAATATTCCCTGTTTTATAGTGGAATTATTCTCTACTTCTAGTATAATATCTCCGATGGCTGCGTGTTCCTAGTAAACCGCTCTTATTACCTTATTATTACGGAATGTTTTACCTACATTAAATTTATCGTCCTTAATGTCCAATCTGCGAACTAGTTTGTTAGTTCCTTTGCATTCTATAGGTGCTAGCTCTTACAGCTAGTAGCTTACGCTATACTTAGCGTCCTTATAAATTTGGCATGCGTTATTATAACAAAACGCAAAACTTTTAATTAAATACTCTTTTGTTCCTTATAGTACACTATTATCCCTCTATACGCATGTGTCTTCTACCGTTGGTCTTATTCCCTTTATTACATAGTATCTCTAACCATCTTTATAATCCCTTACAAAGTAACCCTATTTTCCGTAATTTATATAAGCTCCTTCTCTAAACTATTGCTTTTGCTATAGAGTCTACCTAAACGTCTTCTACTGCTAGGATCCTTAGTTTGGCCTCTGCTCCTTAGACCTTTAATTACTTAATCCTTATCCCCTAGGTTTTTATAGTTTTTTACTCCATCTCTTATAGGCTTCTTTAGTACTACTTAGGTCCATTAGCTCTGCGCCATACTATAGTTTTTAACTTAGCTTTGGTCGTTACGTGCTCTACACCTTATACAACTATAGAACTCTATTCTAGCCCTTTTTAGCCTATTCCCTTTAGTAGATCTAATTATTAATCTTAATTGCTTAATCTATTAGTTCCCTTAGGATATCCGTATTTTTTATCAGAATAATTATATCCTAGACTTTAGCCTTAAGTCCCTATTTATACTGTGCTATAAGCGCCCTATTATTCCACTTAACTTATATTACTAACGTCTGGAACTATATTATATACTTAATTGCTAAGGTTTATTACGTAATATCTTAGAGTTTTCTTTCTACTATAGTTACTACCTCTAGGTCTCCAAACATTTATATAAGTTGTTCCACAAATCTATTCCAGCTTAAGAACATAAACCGTACCTCTTAGTTCGTAGTCGTTATTCCATTTACCTAGATCTCTATAAGGTAAGGCTCGAACTATTTAAGTGCTCTTCCTATTAAGAATAATCCTGCGTATACTATTTAATCTATAGGTATTGCCAGCTTAGCTCCCTCCTGCGCTACCTTAAAGTGCATTTATATAAGAAATCCTTTAAGCTTCGATCTCTCTCCTAAGTATCTTTTAATCGATAGTAACTTAACCTTTACTACGCCTATCCCGTTAATCCTATTTTCCAACGTCACATTATTTTCTATTAGCTGGTCAACTATCTCTTATAGTTATCCAACCGTTACAGGTTGCTATAAGTTAGTGTCTGCTATATTGGTGTCGTTACCTAACCTTAAAGTAGTTGCCGCCGTCAATGGCGTTATAGTGGCTGCTTTTGGTGGCATATTGTTTAACTTTCTATACTTAATACTATAACTAGGTAGTAATTATATAACGGAACCTTGTAGCAAGAGCTACGGTGGGTCCTATTATTGGGCTAGGTGTATAGGTAATATAAGTTAAAGTTAACAACGTAATAATAATTAGTAGAGTGGTTGCCTAACAGATTAACTCTAATTATATTCTAAGAATTACTATAAGGAAGGAACTATCTAGGTAGGGACTAAGGGTCCTTAAATACACAACCATACTCCTATAAAATCCTTCTTATATATAATGTACGTCTTATACATAAGGTACGTAAGTTCCTCTCATTCCTCTTATTTAACACATAGCACATTATATGACCTTAGTTACCATTCCTCGTCACATAGCTCTACCGGCTCCATCCTAGACCGTACTTAGATTAACCAACTAGCTTCTTCCGTCTCTTCTCCAAGTAGTCGTAACATTATACTTAAAGCGTCCATAATATAGATACCCTAGAGACCTCTAAAACCAAAATAGATAAAGAACTCTCTTAAGCCTTTAAAACCACATACGAATCTATTAAAGAAGTAGAAACACCAAAGCCTTAAAGCTCTACTACCGTTAAAGACTCTAAACCCGATATTATAAACGCATCGCCTTTACCTACCCCCCTTAAACGTCCTAAACCCCCTAGGCCTTAATAATTAAACCTATCCCTAACAAGCCTAAGAACTCTCTTTTAGTTATATTAGAGACATCTATAATTAAAGCGAAGATAAGCTTTATAAATAAGAAAGGGACTAAAGGGCTAGATAAGATAAGGAAACTAAAATCTACTATAAAATGGATAGAATTCATAAAGTAGATATAGAGATCTACTAAAACGAAACGCTAAAAGACTAGAATAAGGGACCCTATTAGAGGCAGCCTATAAAACTAAGTTAAATACCTGGCTTAATAAATAGGAATGAGTATATAACATTATCTAAAGCAGACTCGATTATAATGCCATAAGGGAAGTTAAAGAAATTAAAAATGTAGACGAGATCCTTACTAAGCTTTAAAAAGGTTTTCGCCTAATAGGAAGCGCAGTCTACTAATACCTTAAAAGACGTTATTAAGAGGTTACCCTAAACACCTATAAAGGGGTAATAAATTATGCGGAAAAGCTATAAGAAGTACGAATAGAGATTATAGAGCTTGTATTACGGACGCTTTAAGTACAATGTTACGACTACTTGGAGAGGAGTCGGAAGAAGCTAGTTAGTTAATTTAAGCACGGTCTAGGATAGAGCCAATAGAGCTATATGACGAGGAATAGTAGCCGAGGTCACATAATGTAATCTATATAATCTATATAATCTATAAGATCTATAATAGAGTAGATAGAGTATACGTATATTACGTACAAGAAGGATTTTATAGGAGTACAGTTGTGTATTTAAGGACCCTTAGTCCCTACCTAGAGAGTTCCTTCCTTATAGTAATTCTTAGAATACAATTAAAGTTAATCTATTAGGCAACCACTCCACTAGTTATTATTACGTTGTTAACTTTAACTTGCTTTACCTATATACCTAGCCCAATAACGAGCCTATCGTAGTACCTACTATAAGGTTCCGTTACAGCTTGACCCTAACTATATAATTAGTGAAATCTCCTTAGTTAATAAATTCCTAATAGGACTTGGCCTAGACTACAATATATTCCTAACCTTTTTCTACTAAAAACACTCCCTACTACTAGAATGAGATTAAAAAAAAAATAAGATTATAAAAGCAGCCGTAATATTTAATAAAGCTATATAAGTAGTAGAAAGGGAAGAATAGAATATAAAGGGATAGGAAGATAATAAGACTGCTTTATTAGCAATCTCCTAAAATACCTAAAAGATAAAGGGTTGCGAGCACTGCTATAGGCTTTATTATATAAAGGATAAATATTAAAAACTATATCCAGATCTTGAAAGAAAGCACCATAAAGAAAAGAATAGGGAAAAAAAGAGAAAATAAAGTAACTCCTATAGTAAGGAGAATAAGAAACCTAAGGCTAATAAATATATAGATAAAAACGAAATTAAACCAATAGCAGGACTAAGCTACTCTATATTAGACAGCATAGAAGCTATTTACCTTATGGCGGCCGATATAGACATAAACCTTACGGCGACCTTCTTCCTTAACTCTGGCTGCTTCTACTACTCCAGCTACCGGAAAAAAGACTTTATAGAACTATAAAGCTATACTAGTAGACTATTTAGGGGCTTTATAGAAGCGTAGGCAATACTAAAAGCAATTAGGACTATAAAACTATCCTGCCTTATTAATAATAAAAATGTAGACCTATACCTATATAATACTCTCTATGTCCTAAAAGGGGGTATTAATCTAATCTCTATATTAAAGCTGCGGGCAAAAGGAGTAAAAATAGGTTTTAATAATAACGATATAACCATTACTATAAAAGGAACAAAATTTAAAGCATTCTTACTCTATAGCCTATACGCTTTTAATATTTAATAATTAGAACCACCCCTAGGACTAACCGCCTATATAGTTACTACTATATAGTATAAAATCTAGCACAAAAGAATGGGTTACCTAGGGGAGCAAAATCTATAAAAACTTAAAATAATATCAACTGGAATGGACCCACCTTTAGATAACTACGTATACGTTTTATGCGTCTAAGGATAAATAAAAGAAAAGCTATATAAGAAGAAGTTTAAACTAGGAACTTACCTACTTAAATTTATTTACACTAATATTGCTAGCCCTTTTCCCGTTATAGGCTATAACTAAAGCCAATACTAGGTTACGTTTCTTAATAACTATATATAAATAGCTAAAGCTTACCCTATTACTAAGAAAAGCGAGTTCTTTTATTGCTTTTAACGCTTTATAGAAAAATACTCCCGACCTAAACGCCGTTATTAACGCGTTAGACTTAACTAGGGAGGAGAAAACCGTTTAAATAAATTCTAGATCTTCTACGCAGATAGAGGAATTAATATTAAAGTTATAGCTATAGAGCAGTATTAACAGAATAGGGCCGCTAAACGCTTAAACAAAATTCTTATAGATAAACTCTACCCTACGCTACTAAACGCAAACCTATATAAGAAATGGTGGCCAGAAATCCTTATCTCTATTATAAAAATCTGTAACTATAGCCCTAGCGCTTATATTAGCAAAATACCTTATAAAGCCTAGTATAGTAAAAAGCCAGACTTATCCTTTATCTAAGTACTAGGATATAACTACCTAGTACTAAAACCAGAGAAGAAACGGCGAAAACTTACTAATATAAAAATAATGCCGTGTAAACTCCTTAGCTTTAAAGGAAGCCAGAACTACTATATCCTAACGGAAAATAGCACAATTACTCGCTCCGCAAATGTTATATTTATAAAAAAAAGACCTTATTTAGGTGCCCTAAGTACTAAAGGGGAGATATAAAAATAGTTAAATAAATAACTAGCTAAGGACCCTATAGGTCCTAGTAGGGTTCTAAAACGACTAAGAGTGCCTTATATAGAAGATTTATACCCTATTAATAGGGAAAACGGAAACCTAGTAGATAATAAGTTACTAACTTAGCTATAGAATCTTAAATCTTTTAAAACCTTTAAAGGGGAAAATACTAGCGAGACAATATCTAAAAGGGGGCGCGACATTTTAGTAAGCCCCTTAACTGCTACTAGTAGTAGGACGCTAGAAAGAAATAATGAAATAAACCCATAAAATATGGGTAAATTGTTAAACTAAACCAATAACGACTCTAATAATAGGGAACTACCGTCTAAAATAAAGAACGTATACTTAGTACCTAACGAAATATTTTAAAGCTACCTTAAGCTGCGAATTTTAACAAAAGTAACTAAAGGCTAATACTTAGAAGATTTAATAAGGAGATACATCAGGAAATTTTTTTTTGGGGTCGTTGTTGCGGTTTGCGGCAAATTGCCGCAAACTGTACGATCGCGGCAGACGTATATGGTCGATAGCAATTTGCGCAAAACGCACGTTTTGCAACAAGTTTGCAGCACCCTAATAGCAAATTGCGCATTTTGCAACAAGTTTGCAGCATCTAATAGCAAATTGCGGCAAAACGCTACCTTATAAATAAATAGTGCGCAAACTGTACGAATTGTAAAAACTGTACGAATTGTAAAAACTGTACGAATTATAAAAACTGTACAAATTGTAACTATATGTAACTATATAAATTATAATTATATTATATAATAACCAAATTATCACATATTCCCATAGATTTCTATAATATACTTTTAAATATATTTATATTATAACTATATAAAATGTAGAGCTATCTACTTTGGGCGCCAAGGGGGAAGCCTCTCGCAGAGGCTCTAAATCATCTACCTACCTGCCTGCCCTGCCTGCCTGCCTACCTACCTACCTACCTTACCTGCCTACCTGCCTGCTTGCCTACCTACCCTACCTACCTACCTGCCTACCTGCCTGCTTGCCTACCTACCTGTCTGTCCGTCCGTCTATACCTACCCGTCTATGCCTTACCTATCTGTGCCTACCTGTCTATGTCACCTTGATTCGATCGATCGATCGAATCGTTTATCGTGTTCGCTGGCTGGTCGTTTGAACGGTTGTCGTGTGGCTCTGGCGACGGTCGTGTGGCGATGACGACGGTCGTCTAGCTCTGGCGACGGTCATCTGGCTCCGGCGACGGTCGTCTAGCTCTGACGACGGTCGTCTGGCTCTGACGGTCGTCTAGCTCTGGCGACGGTCATCTGGCTCCGGCGACGGTCGTCTAGCTCTGATGACGGTCGTCTAGCTCTGGCGACGGTCATCTGGCTCCGGCGACGGTCGTCCAGCTCTGGCGACGGTCATTCTGGCTCCGGCGACGGTCGTCTAGCTCTGGCGACGGTCATCTAGCTCCGGCGACGGGTCGTCCAGCTCTGACGATGGTCGTCTAGCTCTGACGACGGTTGTCCAGGCTCTGACGACGGTCGCCTGGCTCTGACGACGGTCGTCCAGCTCTGGTGACGGTCGTCCAGCTTCTGGCGACGGTCATCTGGCTCCGGCGACGGTCGTCTAGCTCTGACGACGGTCGTCTAGCTCCGGCGACGGTCGTCTGCTGGCTGTCGTTCTGGTGTCTTCCTAGGTAGGGAGGATGTAAGGAAGGGTAAAAAAATGAGGTGGCTACCTAGGTATATATAGGGGTATACTTGGCAGAGGCACGTGTAGAGGCTATCGGGAATATAGCGGGGACCCGATAGTAGTGTGTCCTGCGCACACCACAAAGGCTTTGTGTAGAGCTTCGTGTAGAGCCTCCGTACGCAGAGCTTCGCGCAGAGCCTCGTGCAGAGCCTCTATATTTAGAGCTTCGTGTAGAGCTTCGTAGAGCGTAGAGCTTTGTGTAGAGCTTTCGTGTAGAGCTTACGTAGAGCTTTGTGCAGAGCCTTCGTGTGTATAGAAGGCTTCGTGCAGAAGCTTTGTGTAGAGCTTCGTGTAGTATTGCTTCGTGTATATACGCTTGCTGCAGAGCTTCGTGTAGAGAGCTTCGTGCCTAGAGCTTCGTGTAGAGCCTTCGTGCAGAGGCTTCGTGTTAGAGGCCTCGTGCAGAGCCTCGTGCAAAGCTTCGTGTAGAGCTTCGTTTAGAGCTTCGTGTAGAGCTTTGTGTAGAGCTTTGTGTAGAGCCTTCGTACAGGAGCTTCGGGGCCTCGTGTAGAGCCTCGTGCAGAGCCTCTAGTGTGCAGAGCTTCGTGCTAGAGCTCTCGTGTACAAGCCTCGTGCAGAGCTTCGTGTAGAGCTTCGTGTAGAGCTTCGTGTAGAAGCTTCGTGTAGAGCTTCGTGTAGAGCTTCGTGCAGAGCTTCGTGCAGAGCTTCGTGCAGAGCTTTATGTAAAGCCTCGTGCGGAGCTTTATATAGAGCCTCATGCAGAGCCTCTGGTTATCAGGAAAAAAAAATTTGGGCACGTTGTTGCAAGCGAAAATTGGGGTCTGCGTAAGTCGTAATTTTGGCAATTTGCTACAAACACATAGATAGGCCAGGCGCGTGCATAGGTAGCCTATGTGTTTGTAGCACATTGCTGCAAATTGCCCGCAAATTGCCAAAATTGCGACTTACGCAGGTTTTGCAGACCCCGATTTTCGCTTGCAACAACGGGGCCAAAAAAAAAAATTCCTGATGCTATATGTTTGTCGCAGCGCTCCTAGGAGCAGTAAAAGCTATAACTAAGCCCTTTAAACCAAAAACACTGCCATAAGCTAGGGCTAATATCTCTTAGAAATAATAGCTTGTAGCTATAAAAGATAAAAACAAGTCCCTACTTAATAATATTATATAGACCCTAGTTAACCCTCTTCCAAACAGATGGGTCTTATAAGGGAAATAGGTCTATAAACTTAAAAGAGGACTAAATGGTGAAATACTATAGTATAAAGCCCGCTAGGTTATACGCGGATTTAAATAATAAGAAGGCGTTAACTATAATAAGATATTTGCATTAATAGTTAAACTAATAAGCTATAAAACAATCTTCGCTATAGCCGCAGCCCTTAACCTTAAAATTAAATAAATAGACGTTAAGACAGCCTTTCTCTATAGAGTAATTAACGAAGAAATATACGTTAAGTAACTAACGGGGCTAAAAAACGGGATAAAAAGAGTTTATTAACTAAATAAGGCTCTCTACGGACTTAAATAATTACTATAAATTTGGTACTATACTCTAGCCCTCTTCCTAAAAGGTCTAGGCTTTTTACCCCTCTTATCTAACCTTAGCGTGTTCGCTAAAGGTTATATCTACTTAGTAGTCTACATAGACAACCTACTAATAGTAGGCCCCGATAAAAACGGAATATAAAAAATTAAAAACGCCCCTAGTAAACGCTTTTAGATAACCGACCTAGGGCCTTACACCTACTACCTAGGAATATTAGAACGTAGAGACCGACTAACCCGCTCCCTTTAACTTCACTAAAAGGGGTATATTAAAAAAGTACTACGGGAATTTAATATATAGGAGTATAAACTAGTTCTAACTCCTATAGATACTAATAAACTAGAACCCTCTAAGGAAGGCTTTATAGCTATAGAAATAGACTAGAACTAGTACGCTAAGGCAATTAGGTCACTAATATACGCTATATTAGGAACTAGACTAGACATTATATACGCGGTGTTAACCTATAGCCGCTATATAACTAACCTAGAAGAACCCTATATTAAAGCTATAAAATAAATCTTTTAATACCTTTAAGGCACTATTAACCTAGAACTAAACTACTTCGGCTCCTTAGAAGAGCTAGTTAGATATACTAACTTAAACTAGGTGGGAGATATTATAACTAGACACTCTACCGTAGGCTATATCTTTAATATTGGAAGTGGAGCAATCAGCTAGTTATTAAAAAGGCAGCTAATTATTGTACTCTCCTCCTATAAGGTAGAATATATAGGAGAAATATAAGCTACTAAGGAAGCTATCTGGCTTAGGAACCTCCTAATAAAACTACTTAAATTAGAAGAAGAGCTAATAGCGACTATTATCTATAGAGATAACTAAGGCGCTATAGCCCTAGCTAAGAACCCTTAATTCCACCCTAGGACAAAATATATCTTAATTTAACACCACTATGTACGGGAAAGATAGGCTAAGGGGGACGTAGATCTATAGTATATTCTAATAAAAAATAGGTAGCAGATAGACTTACTAAAGCCCTACTAAAAGATAAGTTTATTGCCTTTAGAAACGCACTAGGGTTAAGAACGTATAAATACTAATATTAAAACGCTCTTATATTAGTCACCCTGCCTTATAAATCTACCCTATATAATATAGAGGCGTGTTGGAAATATCTACTAAATTTAGGTAGCGGTATGAAATTCTACCAGGTGCAATTATTAAATAGACTAATTAGGATTTTCCATCCCGGGGATAGGAAATTACTATTCGCCCGGCTAAAGGCGGTAACCGTATAACAAATACAATCCATTTCTCTTAGAAGGGACTTTATTAGGTACTCTTCTCCTATTTTCTTATAAAGAGTTTTTTAAGGTTTAATAAGGCTTAAAGAAGGAAGAAGTCCCCATTATTTTTTATTTACCCATAAGGATTAAGTGGGAGCTATTAATCTACACTATTAGTTTAAGTGGGAGTGTTAAGAATTAACCTTCTGGTAGCGTTAGGAGGCTGGGCACCAGCCTCCTTAATATTATATTATATAGCTACCAGCTTTCACTAGATAGATAAATCAAGCAATTAATGTATCTACTTTTGACATTACAGTTAGAGGTGCAATTAGCTAAGCTATAATCCTATGGCGAGTAGCCATAAAGCCCTGATTTCTAACCAGGCTAGTTAGTAGCAGAGATATCCTGAATAGATCTAAAGACATACACTATTACAGCAAGCTCCATTTACGCAAGGTGTGTTAGCATTGCAGGTGCCTATTAGGAGATTTCAAGTCCCAAGAACCGGAACTAGGTTAGCCCGAGACTCAAGAAAGCAAACAAAATGCATTATGTTGGAAGATGCGTAAATGTCAAAAACACGGATCTTATCATGTTGAGTGCTGAAAGCGCAAGCAGACCGGAATATGAAAAATAAGAGATGATATTGGAGAAAAGTAATAAGCCGGAAAGCAGAACCGACCTCTTTCGGGTAAGCAGATTATCCTTAATGCTTACCCTTTAGTGACTTGCAGGGAAAGCCAATAATCATGGGTGAAGGCCGGTAGGATATTGCTTGGTGATGCTTAATTTCAGGACTGCTAGGATGCGGAAACCTAAAACTTTCCGCAAACTACTTCTTGCAGAGCTGTTCTGCCCCATACCGGCACACGACACGTTCCGGATTATTTCTGCCTCATTCCGGAATAAAGTCGTCCCTAAAGAGCAACAAGTCATGTATCGCTTTTAGCGGGTTAATTCCGGAATAATTGCTTTATTCCGGAACAGGTCTTTTAAAGATTAGGCTAATTGTAAGGTAGTATAGCCTAGTTAAGGCCTACCAACGCTATATCTATACCGATAATCGCAAAGCTATTTAAAATAGTTGCGCCCTATACTCGATATTTATTTTCTTTATAAATAGTTATCGCGTAAGGCCTATAGTAGCCCTAAACTGCGCCTGCGATGCCATACAACGTCCTTAAAGATCTACTTAATAGGTATATATTTAATAGTTAAATAATATTTCGTAATTAAGTGCAAGGCATCTTAGAGAGCTCTCGTGAGCCCCTTATAGTATTGATGCTTAGAAATCGCCTAATTAGGCTTAGCTTAGGGACTTTTAAACTTTAAACTTTTTTAAAAAAAAATCCTATTAATTGCTCCTTAGCTACTACCTTATCTACTACTTAATTAGATCCTTAATAATATACGGGCCTTTTCTTTAAGTTCTAAATATATTTAACTTAATTGCCGGGTTAAACCTAATACTAGAAATAGCGATGTCGGCCTTTGCGCCTAACCCTATACTTTCCTCCGCATCTAATACGACTACCTTACCTTCTATAGCCGAGTTCTATAATACTGCCTAAGCTATTCCTACCTTCTTAGTTATAGTAAGCTTGCCTATCTTTATAAAGTAAAATCTCGTTAAAAACTCGATCTTTTACTTTAAGCCGAATATCGTAAATATGCTCCACTAAATAAACGATTATAATATTAAGGATATGGCACTGCTTAATTTACGCCTAAAATTAGTAAAATTAGTATAAAATAAAAAATTATTTTTTATTTTTTATTTTTTATTTTTTACAGTTATTAACTAAACCATATTGCTTATATTAACTCGTAGAAATCGCCAAAATTTACCTAAAAGCTTTAAATCCTTTCTGGAATGAGGCAATTGATCTGGAATGAAGCTCTAAAAAGTGATACACGACTTGTTCCTCTTTTAGGACGATTTGTTCCGGAATGAGGCGTGCACTGGTATGAAGCGGAACAGGTGCTTCTGGCAGAGCCTTTGGTAGAGCTCCGTGCAGACGTCTCTCTTGTTATTGTATATCGTTATTGAGCGTATTTCTGGCCGTCGCGCGCGGCTGCGTGCTACCGTCGACCTACGTGTGCCTCCCCTGTGATGCATGCATCCTAGGGGTTTTCTTTAGGTGTAGAGAGGGATTTTTGGGTCTTTTTCGTTGGTTGGGTCTTTTGGGCTGAATACAGCGAGTGCTCCTTTTTTTAGTAGTCTAGCTTAGACAATATAATTATTTCAGACCCCCTAACCTGCCGGGTACGCTATAACGCTAACAATATTTAGGCCTGATCTTCTTCTATAGTACTGAAATAATTTTTTTCCTTAGTTAATATTTGTCGGGTCACCTAATATAAGGGACGTGCTTAGGGACGTGCTTACCCCATTAAATTCGCGACCTTACTACCTTATGACCTCGCGACCTTAAATCCTACCCCTTATTACTGCTTAAATACTACTCCCTACCTACCGCCTAAATGCCTTCTAACCGCCCATTTTATACTGCCTGTAAGCAGTATTACTCTTTCGCCAACTTTACAATAAACCGTCATAGGCTTCCGTATAAGACCTATAACTTTTATAGGGTTAATTCTTTGTTTACTCTTTTTAAACTTACTACCTTTCTAACTCTATATATATAGGAGAAAAGAAGTAGACGGTCCCGACGACCTTTAGCGGACCTTCCGCAGCCTATAAACGAAACTGTAGCCGCTACTACCTCCGCCGCTACTTCTCCCTTTATACCGCCCGTATTGATCCAGCCGTAACCACCCGTATTAATCTAGCCGCGACTACTAGTATTAATCTAGTTGCGACCTACTACCGTCCGCCCTATTGCGGAGCAGCTAGATTGTGGTTTTACTACCGTCCGCCCTATTATGGAGCAGCTAGATCTTAGTCCTATAGACGTCGCCTATAACTTCTGTGCCGCCCTACATTGGATAGATAAACGTGTTAGTATATTAAAGCCTAGCAATCTACGCTTTAAAGCCTGCTATAAGCATAGCGACGTAAACCTCCCTCTATTCTAGCCTCCGCTAGACTATCTACGCGACCTTTTAGAGTCCTATAGTACTTCTGCTAGGTAGTTTAGGGAGCGGCTTCGCCTATATAATGTAGCATTAACTTTTACGTTCGTAAACTGTACCGTTACTAACCGTGGTATAGCCCGCGGTGGCCCAAATTGCTTCCAGATATATAGTGAGCTTTACCATCTATAAGGCCCACTAGAGGCTACTACCAACGTTACTCTGCGGTATGCGCAGCTATACTTTTACAACCCTAGTTATGCTATAGATATCTAGCTATAGGCCAATCCTAACGCCTAGCTAGATGCGGCTATCCTATAGTGCCTTACTGCTATGCTATCTAAGGTATAGAACCCTTTTATCACCCTCTATTAAACCGCAAGGGAACGGCTTTAGGCTTAGCCTATAATAACCCCATCGCGGATTATCTTAAACCTATAAATGCGGCTTATCTTAGAGGCTAGTGCTAATCGGCGCCGCGAGAACCTCCTAATAAGTAATAAGGTAGCCGTTATTATACCAGACGAGCACGGTAATACTAGCTTCCGCAATATTATACTTATAGAGCGTCGTATACCTAATAAACCCCCGCAATACTACCGTATTAGCTTAGCGCACGCCGCATATATGCCGCTCTACTACATACTACTCTTCCCCCGTGGTAATATTGGCTAGTACTAGGGTCTCTAGCTACGTAACTCTAATTAAGTCCGCTAGCGAGACCGTTTAACATAGTGGGCGTACTTTCGGTTCTACCTATACGTCTATAACAACTCTAGGTTAGTTCCTTTTACCTACTACCGGCTATTTTAGTAGTATATTATAGATATATAGGCGCTATATAATTAGAATAAGCTTAACTAAATCCGCTCTAACTAAACTAATCTCTATGCAGAGCTATATAACGGCGTTACGGATGCTCTTACCCGCGCTAATCTAGACCCTAAATTGTTAGGCCGCCGCGTAGTCCTTCTATTAAGCTTCCTTAGCGGAGCTCGCTTTATTAGGTAGTGCTTTTAGGATTTAATAGCTATTATCCGCAAGTACAGCCGTCTAAGCCTATTTATTACGTTTACTACTAACCCTAAGTAGGACGAGATTACTCGTAAGCTACTACCCGGCCAGACCGCTATAGATAGGCCCGATTTAGTTATACGCGTCTTCTACCTAAAGCTAAACTACTTTATATATAACCTAAAACGGGTATAGATCTTCGGCTAGTTTCGCGGCTACGTTTAGACTATTAAGTACTAGAAACGGGGCCTGCCCTATTTACACCTACTACTCTTCCTATATCCGTATAACCGCGATAGGCTACTAGACCTAGCCGTTATCGACCGTTTTATATCCGCTAAGCTTCCGTAGCTAGAGGACAATCCTACTAGTTATCTTACTAAGATCGTAAAGTTAATAATAGTTTACGGCCCTTACGGCTCCTAGAATCCGCGAGCTCCCTATATAGTTACGTTGTCACAGTACTGTAATAAAGTAGACTAAATAACTACGTTATAGTATAAAGAGGGGAAGAAGGTGGAAAGGGGGTATTGTATATAAATAGTAGGGCCAGCCGCTAAGTCGCTAGTAGTGGGCTAGCTAATAGTAGGAAACAGTACAAGGCAGTATAAAATAGTATGTGTTAGGTTAGTGCCGTAACAGTACTCCTTTTCCCTAGATGGTTTAGTCCCTAAACTAAATAGATAACTTAAAAATAGGCAGTGTATGGGGTTGCCTATTTTTTACCGCGAAGATATTAGTTCTACTTACTACCCTTAACTAAGCTAATGGCGATTTTCTATACCGGGCATAGAAAATCCTAATTAGTTAGTTTAGTGAGTAAGGTTAGCAGAACTCTATACTACTACCTAAATCGGTCCATATGGCGTTTCTTAGCAAGAATTTAGCTAATTAGACAACTTTAACCGCCGGTTAAAGTTCTATAACATCTTAACTACCACAAATTTTAATATGGTGGTCGGCCGCGACCTTAGTATAACTTTTCCTTATCTTATACCCAGTCTAGGGGTCTTAGCTTCTTAGGGTGTTACTTATAAAAGCGCTATACAGCTTATTCGTAACCCTTTAGGTTTTCCTCTAGCTGCTAGGTTATATCCTTATAATATTTCCATTTAATCTTATAAGTTAGGCCCTAGGGGTCTTCGTTATATACATTAAGGATTTTCTTAAACTCCNATTTNTCTTCTATNTTNCCNTNNTTATCTCTCTCTNNNACTNGTCCTTNTANATTACGGCGCTNTANNNTATTAATATTTGCTTAGCTAGGGATCTCTTTAGTAGCCTAGAGGCGGACCTTAGATATATAAAAGGATTTATTTACTTGGATATAGTCCGGGAGGTTTACTATAACTACCCCTTAGTATACTGCGAGTATAGGGTACGGGCCGTCCTATTTATCGTCCTATTTCTTCTTAAGTCTATTTATCTTTATATTTTCTAAGCTAACTATAACTATATTACCTTCGTAGAATAACACGCTCTTATCCCTACGGGTATTAGCATTATTTTTATAGCGTTACTATAAAATCCGGGCTAGGGCCTTAAGCTATATTAATATCCGCTTAAAGCGGTTGGCCATAGAGTCTACGCGGAAGAACTCCTTCTTTGCCTATACTAATAGTGTTAGTAGGCGGGGGCTAGTAGGCTTAATTCTAAGGTGAGGGTTAAAGCCATAGTTTGCAAAAAATGGGGAGATGCCTATACTCTTATTAACTTAGTTATTTATAGCAAACTTAGTAAGCGGTAGGTAGTTAACCTAGTTGTTCTATATAAAGCTAATAAAAGTATAGAGGTATTTATTTACGGTAGTGTTAATAATTTTAGTTTAGCCGTCCGTTTTTAGGTATTAGGCTAAGCTTAGTTATAAGGTTGTCTTAAGGCGTTTACTTAGTTATCGCTAAAAGTTGCTAATAAATTATATACCGCGATTGGAGATAATTATACTTAGTACACTGTAGAGCTTATATACGTTATTAATAAAGCTATTAACTAGCTCCTTTATTAAGAGTCCTGTTACTAGAATAAGATATTATATTTTAGTTAGGCGGTCTATAATAATAAGGATATATTTATATACCTTACTATAGCATTAGTATACCGGCAGTGTTATAATATAGTTAATTAAAATATTAGTCTACGGGCGAGTAGGTAATTCTAGTAGCTTTAGGAAACCAGGTAGGGTAAAACGGGGGGTCTTAGTATAAAAGTATAGGGCATAGTTTTTAACGAAGGTAGCTATAAACTAGGAGATTCCTAGCTACCAGTATGTTTAGTTTAAAAGGTTTAAAGTCTTAACCCGGCTAGGGTAACTAGTGGGGCCACTGCTATAAAAGTAATGGGTAACTTCTAGGCGGAGGTCTAGGGCGTTAGGGATAAAGAGATATTAGCGGAAGTAGATCTGTCTGTTAATAATACTGTATTCTAACTTATTATAATAAAGTAATTTTCTAATCTTCTTTAGTTAATGGCGAGCTTTCTAATTATATAGGGCTGCTACTATATCTCTTATAAGTTCGTTCTTCTAGTATCCTAGCCAGATTAACTTATCTAGTAACTTTTAACTATTTTAGGGTCTAGAGCGGCTATAAACTCCGCGTTATTAGAGTTATGGGACTTGTATAGTAATTCTTTTAAGATTATAGGGTTAACTTTCTAGGGCGGTATAACGACTTAGGCTCGGTAGCGGAGGCGTTTATTATTAGCGTCCTTAGGCCTTATTCCTAGTAGCTAGCTTAAGGCATTAGGGAGCGTGGCTTTGCTGCTAGGTCTATATATAATTATAAAGTTAAACTATAAAAGGAACTCTACCTACTAGACTTAGCGCTAGTTTAGCTGCTTAGTAGTTATAAACGTCTATAGGTTCTTATAGTCGGTAATAATTTTAAACGGCTTCTTAGTCCCTTATAGCTTAGGACGCTATTCCTCTAAAGCCTTAATAATAGCTAAGAGTTCTTTATTATAGATCTTATAGTTACACTTTAGCATAAAGTGCTTTATAGAGAAGAATACAACCGGTCTTAATTTTCTGTTATTATTATACTGGGAAAGAACTCTGCCGGAAGCCTAATTTAATATATCTATCTCTACTACTATTTTCTTTGTGTAGTTATAGTATGCTAGTACTAGTACTAAAGTAAAGGCTCCCTTAAGGGCCTTAAATAATTTGGCTTATTCTAGTCCCTATAGCTATCTAATATCCTTCTTTAGGAGTTTTATTATAGGTGTAATAATAGTAAAGTAGCCTTAGATAAATTATTAATAGAAGTTCGCGAAGCCGAGAAATTGTTATAGTTCTTTAATTAATATCGGGTCTTTCTATTCCTATAAGGCCTATACCTTCTTAGGGTCCATAGTTATGCTATTAGTTAAAATAATTAAGCTAAGGTATTTTGTTTTAGTAGAGTAGAACTTAAACTTATTAATATTAATTTAAAGTCCAGCATTGCCGAGTCTTTAGATAATTTTATTTATATACTTAGTATGCTTAGCGCGTGTTTTAGAAAAGATAAGGACGTTATTAAGGTAGGCAGTATAGTAGTTGTTAAGGGCGTTATATAGAATATGGTTAATATAGTTTTAGAATATAGCGGGTATATTATAAAGGCTAAATAGTATAACTAGTATCTTATAGAGTCCGAACCGGGTAATAAATACTATAAGCTACTTATAGCCCTCTGTAATCCAGATCTGGTTAAACGCAGTAATTATATTAAGTTTAGTAAAGTACTTAGCACTATAAAGTGCGTTAAGTATCTCGCGGATTAGTAGCAGTGGGTATTAATTTTTAATAGTAACTATATTTAGGCCTTAGTAGTTATAGTAGATTTATATACTACTACTAGGCTTAGTAATAAGGAGGAGTAGTACGGCAGCTAGTAAGGTTAATTCGCGGATAAAACCCTTATCTAGCATCTTATTAATTTACTTCTTTACACACCTAAGTTTAATAGGTAAGAGTGGTCTATTTTTATAGTACGGGGCCTAGTTTCTAGGGATAATCTTAATTTTATAGTCCTATGGTTAATAAGGGGGCAGCTTATCTACATTTTTAGGGAGGAAGTGCTTAATATATTTACTAAACTTCTTTAATAGGCGTTGTAGAATGTCTTCGCGGGTTAATCCTAGTTTGCTTTTTAGGAATTTTTTAACATTAGTATTAACTATCTTCCGACATAAAAGCTTAGGTTTAGTTTTTAGATTTATCTTAAGGAAGTCATAAAAATAGGGGGGGAGTACTTTATAGGCTTTCTTTATTATATAGTCGCCTTCTACTAGCCAGCAGAAAGACCTTTCTAATAGGTTCGGTACTTCTATTAGGCCTATAGGCAGCTCTTTAAGTAGCTGTTGGTGCTTATTTTATTTAACTAGTTTTACTAGCTCCGCTATATAAATCCTTATTACCTTTATATCTTTTTATTTATAGAACTGGGTAAAATTAATAGCATAAGTGTATTTAATATCGTCTAGGTTAGGGCGTGTCTAGTTCTCTGGTGCTACAGCTAGGCTAGCACGGCTTAGTCGGCCTAGGGGGGCGGAAATAAGGCGGCGGCCCTATATAGTACGCGTGGGAGATAGGTATAAGGTTAGGCGTTACAGTGGCGCGATTTCTATTATCCAGGTCTTAGTAGTTCTATAGCCAGTCCTTGCTATAATATAAGCTATAGTGTGCGTATATAGCATATAGCTTAGTTCTAGGTATTAGGCTATTGTACGTAGTATAATATAACGGATATAAAAATAAAAAAAAAAGGTGTTAGGCTAGGTGGTTGGGGTTTAAATAGTGCCTAGGTTAGGGTTAGATTCTTAGTAGTGGCGGTATAAAGCGGACCTTCTTCCTTAGTCTTAGCGGGGCTGGCTAGCCTATTATTTTAGTCTTAAGTACTAGGGTAGTCCAGTCTTCTACTATCTTGTTTCTTTACAGCTATATAGGCTCCCCTTTATTAGGAACGTCTTCTACTATTAGGGCTTTATATATAGTCCTAGGCACTAGGCTTAATAGTGCTAAGTATCTATATAGGGCGTCCCTACTAACGTCGGTTATCCCCTACGGGAGGTAGTGCCTAGAGTAGTAGTCTAAGTTAAAGCGGATTTTAAGTTTCCTAAAGCTGGGACGGGGCTTATACTTCTAAAGCTAGGGCATACCTAAGATAATTAGGGTAGTAGACAAAAGTTTAGTAATAAAAAAGAGTATGGCTTTAGTATGGAGGCTAATTAACATTTAGGTGGTAAAGTAGTCCGTAATAAGTGAAGTTAGGATACTATCTGCAAGGCGTAGTGGCCTAGGTACTAGCAGCTTCTTAATTATAACGTTATACTTTCTTATAATAGACTCTACATTAATAAATGCTATTATAGTACTATTGGAGTCCACTAGGCTTACTATATTAATATAAACTTAGGGGTATAGGTTATATAATAAGGAGAGTTAGGTTTAAATAAGGATTAATTTCTTATTACTATTTGCTAATCTAAGATTAAGTAGTAGTTTACTAATAGAAAGGACTAATTAATCTAGTAATAGGGACCTAATCTTCTCGTCTTCCTCCTTATATAGTTTAGACCCTTAAACGCGACTTAGTTTAAGAGTTTACCTTTTAATAACTAGGGTATAAGGCTATCTTAGTGGGGCAGTCTAGTGTCCGTCTAGCTGGCGGTATTAGTCTTGATTTCAGTTAGGGTATAGAAAGATAATACCTCGCTAATAACATGGCCGTGTTTGTATTTGCTAACGCGAAGTCGCTAATACTAGGCGTTATTAACGGGTTAGGCTCCCATATAGGGCATAGTTTAAAGTAACTAAGCCGTAGGGTTAAAGGGGGGGGGGTTATCCACCGCGGCTATAATAGGCTCTACGGTCACCGCGTCCGCGGTTATTAGTTCACGTTATTTAATAGGGTAGCATTAGGACTAAGTTTACTATCTTAGCGGGGTTATAGGCATCCTTTTAGTGGCTAAGTAGGCCACAGGTAAGGCACAGTCTATTATTAACGCAGTGCTTACACTCCGTATCTAAGATTCTATTAAAGTCTATAGGTTCTTTAGTTACTGCTAGGGTTAGGGTTAATATAGGGGCAGGGGCTTAGGCAGGTAGGCGGTAATTAGCGTTCTTCTTAAGGTTAGCTCGGTATGTATAGTTCGCAAGGTTTTTAGCAAACACATCTATCTACTTACTCTAACCTATATAGTCGCTGTTATTAATTTTATAGGTAAGTCCAAGTACTAGCTCTTCTATCTTTAGAAAGATAAACTTTTAGAGTAGGTCTACCTTCTATTCGTTTGTCTTTTTAGCGCGGACTATTAGCTTATTAAGCTCTCCCTTTTAGGACTAGTAATTACGCTCGCCCTAGGGGAAATAGTTAAGCTTATTCTTTGCGACCTAGGTTATATTAAGGACCTTATAGTAGGCAGTAAAATCTTTAAGTATATTTTCCTTAGTAGGCCATTTCCACGCAGATATATTGTTTGGGTTCTTATATATAAGCTCTAGGCCCTACTTAATAAACTTATAGGCCTTGTCCTTTAGTATATCCGAGATATAAAGGATCTAAGACTAAACTATATTAAAGTAGTCCTAGTCCTAGTTAAAGACTCCCTTAATCTTAATATACTAGGTCTTAAAATTAGCTTATCATTCTAGCGGGGTACCTTTTCCGCTAAATATTGGCGGGTCTTTAGATCTCTGTTTTTTCTACTAGATTACTACCGTTATTATAGGGGTTAATTATTTTAGAATGGTAATAGTCTCTATTTAGGAGTTAATAGTTCCTATCTAGAAAGTAATAAGGGCACTAAAGTTTTTATTAGCTTTCTTATTAGCGGTGTTTATATTATATATACACTATAGTCCTACTTTAATATTGCTAAGGAACTTATTAGTATAGTTAATAAGGGTAAGGTAAGCTTTACTAGGCTTAAAGGTCTTAGGGTATAGTAGGGAGCGGCGGATTATTTACGCGATATTAGGGTATGTCTCTATAAAGAGATCTATAAAAATGTCACGGGGGTTCTAGGTTTTAGCTATTTCGGCGTTATTAGTATCGCCTATCTAGGCGCTAGGTAAAAACTAAGGATCGTTCTAAAACTATGCTAGGGACGTATCAGTTTTAGTAGGGGCGCGCGTAGGTCGCGATTGCTCTAGGGCGGAGGTTAATTAGCTAGGGTATAGGGAATTAGTAATTACGACGGGGCGCAAATTAAAGATACTATAAACTGTCACAGTGCTGCAATAAAGTAGACTAAATAACTACGTTATAGTATAAAGAGGGGAAGAAGGTAGAAAGGGGGTATTGTATACAAATAGTAGGGCCGGCCGCTAAGTCGCTAGTAGTAGGCTAGCTAACAGTAGGAAACAGTACAAGACAGTATAAAACAGTATGCGTTAGGTCAGTGCCGTGATATATATTAAGGCTAGGCCTTCTGCTAACCTACTTAAAGCGGTACCCTAAGCCTTTTAACCCTACTACTATTATACATATAGACGGCTATCTAGAATACCGCTATTGCAATAATTTATAGTTGTGGTCTGTCCGCTTACCAAGGCCTATTAGAGCTACGTTTAAAATAGATAACTACTAGGTTATTCCGTACTACCTATATTTAACCATAAAGTATTATACGTATATAAATATTAAGGTCTACGCCTCCGTAAAGTCCGTTAAGTATATCTATAAGTATATATATAAGGGGAACAACCGCACTACTTTACGGCTTATAGACGGCGATAAGGTAAGCTAGTATTTATAGGGCCGTTATATTGGCCCGTCTAAGGCTATCTAGCGGCTATTTAAGTTTCCCATTTATAAGGAGTACCCCCCTATAATCTAGTTTGCGGTGCACCTTCTAGGTAAATAGCCTGTATACTTTTAGCCTAATTAGTCCGCTAATAAGATTTAGCAGCGCCTTAAGCTCTCTCGCTTTATACTAATAGCCTTCTTTAAGTATAATACGGAGCATAAGGATGGCTGTAATTGCCTATATTAAGACTTCCCTAAGCAGTATACCTTTCTTTTAAAGTAATAGGAGTGGCGTTTACGCCAGTAAGGCTTTGCAATAGGCCGTATATATTACTATAGTCCCATTATAGGCGAGAGGTTTTACTTACGGCTACTGCTAACGTCCGTTTCTAGCCCTACCTCCTTTAAAAACCTCCGTACTATTGCTAGTATAGTTTATCTAACCTTCTAGGCCGCCTATATCGCCCTAGGGCTACTAGAGGATAATTATAAGTAGATTAATTACTTAACAGAGGCCGCCGTTTTTACTATTAGCGCCTAGCTACGCTTCTTATTTATAACCACTTTAGTTTACGGCCCTATTATAGAGCTAGTTACTTTATAGGACCGCTTTAAATAGTCTATCTACGATAACCTGCCTCGCTTTCTAGCCCACCAACCTAATACTCCTCCTACTATCGCTAAGGACGACAACGCCTATCTTAATTATAGCCTATACCTTATCTATTAGATACTTATAGATTACTAAAAGACGCTTATAGACTATAGCCTGCCCTAGTTCTAGCACTAGTAGGGTGTTATTACGGAGGGGAGTAACCCGCTTCTTATAGCGGAGCTACTATAATATAACCCTATAGAGGAAGGACGCTAATTTACTAAGCTACGCTAATAGCTAAATACGGATTAAGTAGCGTGCTTTAATACTATTATTACCGCTATAGATACCAATCTGTAGACGGCCCGCTTCTTCCTCTAAGGCCCTATAGGCACTAGTAAAACGTTTCTCTATTACTACCTTTGCCACTACTACCGCTTACGCGGTAAGATTATTCTTTACATAGCTTCTTCTAGTATTACGGCCCTTCTACTGCCCGGCAGCTATACTGCCCACTCCCGTTTTTATATACCTATTAATTTATACAAAGAGTCTACTTATAATATCTCTAAAGGCTTAGATCTAGCTAAGCTTTTACACTATACCTTTTTACTTATCTGGGATAAGGTGCCAATATAGCACCGTTACTACTTTAAAGCTATACACCGTATACTTACAGACGTCCGTTCTGACAACTCTACCTTTAGCGGACTCCCTACTATCCTAGGCGGCGACTTTGCTTAGATACTGCCTATTATCTTATGGGGGAACCGCGTAGCTATTATAGGTGCCTGCCTATAACGGTTATTCCTTTAGCCTACCTTCCGTATACTATCCCTACGGTTAAATATACGTGTCCACTAGGGTAAGGTTAATTAGTAGTTTACAGCTTAGGTACGGAGCTTATTCTATAATACATCCCTATCTAGTAGTATTACTCTCCCGCCTGGTATAGGCTAGTTCCGGTCCTAGGAACCCTTCTACGGGTATATATACCCTCCGTAACTGCTTATACAGGTATATACTACTCTTAATACCTTCTATAATCGCGCTATCCTAACTATACACAACGATACTATAGCTGAGATTAATAAGGCTATCCTTATACGGCTCTACGGCTCCCTAAGTACCTTTTATTCTATAGATACTATAGAGTAAAGTAGAGAAGAAGATAATGGTAACGTTATACTACCGCCGCTAGAGCTTCTGCAAACACTTAATCCTAATAGCTTACCTCCGTTAAAGCTTTCCCTTAAGGTAGGCGCGCCCATAATTCTTTTACAAAACCTCTACCCTAAGGAGGGCCTTTATAACGGCACCCGTATAGTTATTACGCGCCTAGGCCGGCGCTATATTAAGACTTAAATCCTTAGCGGTACCTTTTACGGGTAGCTACGGCTAATCCCTTATATTAAGCTTACCTCTACGGAGGAAGAACTGCCGTTTATTATTAGTAGAAGGCAGTTTCTAATCCGGCTATGCTTTGCTATAACCGTAAATAAGTTGCAAGGGCAGTCTTTTAACTTTATTGGGGTTAATTTACGTATACCAGTCTTTATATATAGGCAGCTATATATTACACTATTAAGAGTAACGGATATAGGTAGGCTTTCGCTATTACTGCGGCAGGGAGGCGATGCTACTACTACTAATATTATATATCTGGAGGTATTACTAGCCGTTACGGGCTAAGACGTAGGGGGATAGTATAGTAGTAGGGCAGTAGCAGGGCAGTAGGGCAGTAGTAGGGCAGTAGGGTAGTAGTAGGGCAGTAGTAGGGCAGACTAAGTTTAGAAAGCTAAAAGCCCGCCACAGTATCTATCTAGAGGTTTTGCTTTCGTAATAAGGTATATTATTTTATTATATAACTACTTCTATAACTGCCCTATAGGGCTAGCAAAACTTTTATAAATGCCCTATAGGGCCCAGTAAACCCCCCCCTATACCCCCCCTCTACCCCCCCTCTACCCTCCCTCCCCTACTCCTTATCCTTATCCTCTAACAACTCCTCCTTAAGCATAGCTACTAAACGGCGGAGTAGCCCCGTAACCCGCCCGCGCCGCCTAAGATAGGGGCAAACGCGGGCAGGCAGGGCCTCTTCCTCCTCCTTATTATCGTCATTATTATCGTTATCGTCGTCATTATTAGCGGCGGCGGCGGCAGTGGGAGGTACGTGGGTGTGGGAGCGGGAGTAGGAGCGGAAGTGGGCTGCGGCGGGGGAGGCGGAAGCAGAGGCGGTAGCAGACGCTATTATCTCTATTAGTTATACTTTTTACGGCTTACGTTACTAACTTACAGACTTAAAAGGAGCAGCGCGCCCCTTTACTGCTATAATAGCAGTTGGCACAGCTACCGCGCAGCTAGCTAGCGACTAACACATACTCCGTAAATGGGCCACCGCCTACACGCACGACATATAAGCCTACGGGGCTATTGTACCCCGGCTTTACGCTAGGGCGGCCTCCGTATTTAGGGCCCTAGCCTCTAGGCGGACCCCCCAGTAGACCCTAAGAGCTCTACCTAGGCTAGGAGCCTACCGTAAAGACACACCCTAAACACGCGGCAGGGGACGTAGCGCCCGCATTATAGCCATGTTGGCAGCGGCGGCTTCGGCGGCGGTGGCGAGCGCGGTAGGCGAGGGATTCTAGGGCGAGAGGGCAGTGGGCTAATTTACGGCCGTAAAGCTAGCTAGGGGGGAAGCAGCGGCAGCGGGGGCAGTAGGAGTGGCGGCGGCAGCGGGAGCAGCGGTAGCGGCAGTGGTGGGAGCGGGGAGAGGTCTAGCGGTAGCGGCAGCTATAGCAGCTATTTACATATTAGTATCTTCTCAAATTTTTAAAATTCTTTTATAGTACTAATACTCACTAGTACGCTTATCTGCTAGGACTAAAGTCCCACACGCAGGTACCTTAGCCCGAGACGGCGGCGGCAAGGGCGAGAAACGGCGGCCGGGCGCGGATATAGCGGCGGCAGCGGCGGTAGTGGTGACGGTGGTAGTGGTAGTGGTGGTGGCGGCAGCGGTAGCAGTAGCAGCAGGAGCAAGAGCAGAAGACGCAGTAGCAGCAGCAGCAGCAGTGGTGATGGTGATGGTAGTAGTAGTAGTGGTGCTGTTACTTAAGGAAGAAGACGACGATGATGACAACGACGTAAATAGCTATTGTCAATATACGTTACGTAATTAATTATATAAATCTATATTACGCGATTATTATATAAAGGCAGTTTTATATTACCATAAGGTAGCTATATAAATTCTATAGTAGTAAGGTAGTAGTGCGGCAGTAGTAGGGTAGTAGTAGGGTAGTAGCAGGGTAGTAGTATAGCAGTAGTAGGTAGTAGAGGGCAGTAATAGGTAGTAGAGAGCAGTAATAGGCAGTAAAGGGCAGTTAAAGCTTTAATACTTTATTTTTTTTTTTTTCTACTCTTATCTTATATAAATATATATAAAAATATTAATAGTCTTTATAATAGTCCTTATAGTAGGGTCTTTAGTATATATAATTATCTTATATAACACTTTTAAAGGAAGAATTTAATTTTAAATATAAAATGTATTCTATAATATAAAGTACTCTTTATAATAGTAAAAGTACATCGGCAAAATATGGTACCCTTTTAATGGCCTCAATGGTTGGTGGTTGACGCAATTGGCGCGCAGTTAAGGTCATTTAGCAACTCGACCGACTAGCCTATGTCGTGTTTTTTTGACACGCAACCTGCGCGCAGCCTGCGCGCAACCTGCGCGCAACCTACCAGCAATCTGCGCATTTGGCAACTATAATTATATTTACCTCTTTTATACTAATAGCATATTTTAAATAAATAAAAGCTATTTTAAAGCTATTTATAAGGCTAGCAAAATAAATATTATTTTAGATAATTTAATATAATATAGCGATGGTTCTCTTCTACCTATCTACTTATTGACTTACCTACCTGCCTATCTACCTACCTGCCTACATTGCCTACCTGTCTACATTACCTACCTGCCTGCATCGCCTACCTATCTGCATTGCCTACCTGTCTGCATTGCCTACCTGTCTATATTGCCTACCTACCTATCTACCTACCTGCCTGTATTGCCTACCTATCTATATTGTCTACCTGTCTGCATTGCCTACCTGTCTGCATCGCCTACCTATTATATCTACCTACCTGTCTATATCTGCCTACCCGTCAGCATCTGCCTACCTGTCTGCATCTGCTTACCTATCTGCATCTACTTACCTGTCTATATCTGCTTACCTATCTGCATCTGCCTACCCGTCAGCATCTCCCTGTTTGTGCCTACCTGTCTGTGCTACCTTGATTCGATCAATCGATCGAATCGTTTATAGTGTTCGCTGGCTAGTCGTTGTCGTCTGGCTCTGGCGACAGTCGTCTGGTTCTGGGCGACGGTCGTCTGGTTCTGGCGACGGTCGTCTGGTTCTGGCGACGGTCGTCTGGTTCTAGCGACGGTCGTCTGGTTCTGGAGACGGTCGTCTGGTTCTGGCGACGGTCGTCTGGTTCTAGTAAACGGTCGTCTGGCTCGGTAACGGTCGTCTGGTTTGGCGACGGTCGTCTGGTTCTAAGCGACGGTCGTCTGGTTCTGGAGACGGTCGTCTGGTTCTGGCGACGGTCGTCTGGCTCTAGCGACGGTCGTCTGGCTCTGGCGACGGTCGTCTGGTTCTGGTAACGGTCGTCTGGTTCCGGCGACGGTCGTCTAGTTCTAGCGAACAGTTGTCTGGCTCTGGCGATAGTCGTCTGAGCTCTGACGACGGTCGGTCTGGTTCTGGCGACGGTCCGTTTGGCTCTGGCGACGGTCGTCTGGTTTTTGGTAACGGTCGTCTGGTTTCGGCGACGGTCGTCTGGTTTACTAGCGATAGTCCATCTAGTTCTAGCAACGGTCCCTGCTGGCTGCCGTTCTAGTGCCCTCCCTAGGTAGGGGAGGATGTAAGGAAGGAAGGGTAAAAAATAAGGCGGCTACATAGGCAGAGACACGTGTAGACGCTATCGGGAATAGCGGGGACCCGATGCAGAGCTTCGTGTAGAGCCTCCGTACGCAGAGCTTCGCGCAGAGCCTCGTGCAGAGCTTCGTGCAGAGCTTCGTGCAGAGCCTCCGTACGCAGAGCCTCGCGCAGAGCCTCGTGCAGAGCCTCTGTACGTAGAGCTTCGTGCAGAGCTTCGTGCAGAGCCTCCGTACGCAGAGCCTCGCGCAGAGCCTCGTGCAGAGCCTCTACGTAGAGCTTCGTGCAGAGCCTCCGTACGCAGAGCTTCGCGCAGAGCCTCGTGCAGAGCCTCCGTAGGCAGAGCTTCGCGCAGAGCCTCGTGCAGAGCCTCTGTACGTAGAGCTTCGTGTAGAGCTTCGTGTAGAGCTTCGTGTAGAGCCTTGTGTAGAGCCTTATGCAGAGTCTCTAAGTAATAAAACTGTGTAAAAATTCATTTGCGTAATTAGCATATAACTTTACCTTAATTGCATGTCAAGGAATATAATAATAATAATAATTCATTGCTTAACGTCCGATACGGATCCCTGTTGGGCCCACGCGGACTACTCCTTATTTACATGTGGGGAGAAAACTCTATTTAAGAAAATGAGAAAACCCCGTAATCCATCTCCCCGCCTTTTAGGACTTAACAACTTAGCGCCTGTAAGTCGCCTATGAGTCGCCTGTGGTGCTCTACTACCTTACTTTTTAACCTCCTTAGGAACCACTGCTGCCGTAACAAGCCTACGGACGCGCTAGTATCACACACTTTACTCTACCACTGTAGAGTCATCAGGGGGCGCCTGCTGCTCGCCCCTTTACCTTCTATTACCATTTCCTTTATAACCTAGAACTGATTTAGCACACTTTAGCTAATAAGCCACTAGGTGACCGCCTTAAGACCTTTTTATGTTAAGAGCAGTGTATTATAGTTCTCTATGCCAGCTACTAAGAGCATTACCTCTTGGTTGGTGCGTAAGGGGCATAACAGTATTACGTGTTTTGGTGTCTATCTTGGCCAGCCACATTCGTATCTCGGGCTACCTACTAGGACACCCACCCAGTAGAGCCAATCTTTTAGTCCTATTACTCCTGTTCTTATAAGTGTTGCCATTATATTTTCTACCTTTATTAGGCCTTTACGGAGCCCTTAAGTATTTACCCCCTATGGCGTTAACTATGCTATGGCTTAGGTTTCTCTTGCCTAAGTTAGCCTCTAAACCTTCGACTCCTATACGCCTCTCTAGCGTTGGTCCAACCAGTATTGCATTACAGTAGATGGTTTCCCGGCCTTCTTCCATGCTCTACTTTGGCTCCTTTCTCTTTCTTACTGTTGTCTTTACTGGCCTCTTACGCGTCTCCCTTCCTCCTTTATATGGGCCTGGGCCCTAAAGCAGCACTATTCTTCTTCTGCTTTCTTTACCTGCTTCTCTAATATATCTTCCCTACTTTAGGGTTATTGGTTTATTCTCCTGCGGGGTGCCCTAGGGTCCCTCCATAGTTTATTTAGGCGTGTCTTAATATACTTTGTGACATTAGAGTTACGTTTATTTTGCGCCCTTTATATTGCAGCGGCTTTAATATATAGTTGTAGGGGGGGAATATTGGCTTCCTTCTCAAGAAGTACTGTGGCCGTTCGCTTATACCCGCCTGTTATGCTCCGGAGGCAGGCTGTTTGGACCTTTTAGAGTGGTTTAAGGAGTGTCAAGGAATATACAGTTAGCTTTTAAAGTTGTTAAGTAGGTTAACTGCATATTATTTAACTTTTAAATATGTTAAGTAGGTTAATTGCNTGTNAAGGAATATACAGTTAGCTATTAAGTAGGTTAACTACGTGTTATTTAACTTTTAAAGTTGTCAAGTTGGTCAACTGCGTGTTATTTGACTTTTAGATGTGTCAAGTTGGTCAATTACGTGTCAAGTTGGTTAATTGCGTGTCGAGTTGGTTAAATTGCATGTCAATTACGCGAAACGCGAAAACCAAAGTCTACTTGAATCTCATCCTGCGAATATTTTCCCGATGTAGTACTATATAAAATTAGAATAAAAGTAAAAATAAAAGTTATAGCTATATCTTAAGTAGTAAAGTTAGTAAATTAAAAGGGAATTAATATAATAATAGTACTATAAATAGAAATAAAGGTAAGAATAAAGATAAAAATAGTTATAAAAATAGTTATAATATGGTATTAAAATTAATAAACTAATATAATAATTATAATAATATAAAAATAGTAGTAATAAAAATAATAATAATAATAAATTAGTAACTAAAGTATTAGTAAAATATAGTATATAAGTAGTAATAAATATAGCTATAAATTAGGAAATAAAGATATATTAGGAGTAATAAAAAAGAAGTTATTTTAGTATTTAAAAGGGGAGTAGTAAAGGTAGTAAGGGTAATAATAAAAATAGTATAATAGTGGTAGTGGGTAGTATTAGGCAGTAAAGGGCAGTAGGGGGTAGTAAAGGGCAGTAATAGGCAGTAGAGGGCAGTAGCAGGGCAGCAGTAAGGCAGACTGAGTTTAGAAGGACAAAAGCCCGCCGTAGGCGCGAGAATTCCGTTAAATTTCCCCAAGGAACCAAATTGCTAGCTATAAGTCAGCAATTTAGAAATTTTCCTTAGAAAATTTAACGGAATTCTCGTCTACGCTATACTAAGTTTGGGTTAAACCTAAGTGTCTAATTGGTTGAAATTCGTTCGGGTTACCTAATTTTTCACGTGTTACCCTATTAAATCGCGACCTTATAACTAGCCCTTCTGCATCTGCGATATACCCCCTAATATTACCTAAATAAAATTTCTATTAGTATAGATTTATAGAGCTTATAAAACGCTTTAAAATAACACTACTTTTGTCTGTATATCTTAAGGCTAAATAATATTATACTAATATAAAGGTTTAAAGCTCTACGGCAGACTTACGGGTAATAGGCTTAACAGCCCTATTAAACAGCCAGCCTATTAGCTGACAGTATTAAGATATTATTAGAACAGGGTCTAACAGCCTAAGCTATAAATGGAAATTTTAATTTATTATTATCTTAAAACCCTCTACCAGCTACTATACGATAAAGAAACTATAAAGGGATACTCAGAATTCCTTAATTAGTCCAGTCCTTTAAGCATTCTATCGCCTTAAGCATTCGTATATTTATTTTCGTACGATCCTATAAAACTCTACGTCAAGAGCCTAAAAATACTCTCTCTGGTTTATTACTTATTCCAGGTATAAAGAGAACTTTAATTATAAGCTATAAGAGTCGTTTATATCTCTTACACTGCTAACTCCACTATTAAATAGCTGTTATTTTACTATCTAGCATAATTAGGTTCTCACTAATATAATTATTAAACTTATCCTAGCTCTATAGACGAGTATACTTTAGAATATCTAGCTAACGAGCCTTATAGAAGGTAGAGAGATTTTCTTCCGGTTAGAGAGTAGATTTGCTAGTACTTTTAGACTTATACGGTATAGTTAAAAGTAGTGCCTTATTACGGAATCTCTTCTAAAGCTTTTATACGGTGTAGAGCTGTTTCTCTCCTTTAATTGTAATATGGTTATTCTTATCTTTAAGAAAAGCCGTACAACATTATGGGTTAAGAATTTGTGCCGCTAGATAGTACGGAGAATTGTCTAGCTTCTTAACGTACTTTATAAGCTTTTCCTAAGCATATTAGAATTAAAGTGCTATAAACTTATCCTTAGCCTTAGTGGCTATTACCTAGTAGGAAAAAATTAGCTAAAGAAACGTTAAGAGTATCGTATAACATACTAATGCGTCTTATATTAGATCTTTAAAAATATTAATTAATTCTAAAACCCTTTCTAATATTGCATAATCTCCCTAAAGAAATAGAGTTGCTTTATAAAAAGACTAAAGGAAGTCACGAATCGTACGAAGATGTACCCATTCACTTATTATAAGGATATCCTCTTTCAAGATACTATCCTGGTAATATTCTACATAGAGTTAAAGCCTAGCCTTCACTCTATCCTCTAGAGCTACACTTAATATATTATACCAACTATTCCATCTTATACGATTATTAAGAGGAATAATCTTAAGTGCACGTTCTTTAAACCATGTTGTATGGTTAGCTAATTTGCGAATATGTATAACAAGGTTATAGAGCTTTCCCATAGGGCCCATAATATCTTAAATATTCTTACCTCTTTCGGCTGATAATGGCTCTAGTTCTTCACCCTTCTTTTTCCTCTTATCTTTTACTATTGCTAGCTACGGTACTAGTTATACGGGCTCTTCCTTATCCTCTTTTTCTTCCTAATCCTCTTTATTATATAACTCTATAAGCTTCTTATCCTTCTTTAATTTAAATAGGAAGGCCTAGACAATAAGATTAATAATATACCCCTAGCAGCGAATTCTTTAAGATATTGCGTTCTAGGTAATTTTATATTTAAGCCTAAGCCATTGGCCTATCATATAACAAAGAACGTCATTTAATCCGGCATTATCGCTAATAAGAGCTCCAATCTTTGCTATAATTCTATACTTAATAAGGATAGGACAAAGTGCCTTTTATTAATCTGCACTATTTTAACTATATACCGTATAAAGGGCAATTAAGATATTTCGGTATTTATCTTAGATATTAAAAAAGCTAGCACAGATTCTAAGGAGAAGAGAATAATTAGGACAGGTCCAGATATCAACGGTAAGGTAGATATTTATCTTTATAGATTAAAGCGCTCTTTATACGATATCCTAACTCTTAATAAAGTACTTAGAGATCCAGTCTAATATTGTTAAATAATATTCAGGGATAAATAAAGGTGCTTCTTAATTTAATGCTTTAATAAAAGCAATAAAACTCCTTCTATTCCACATATAAGAATAAAAGCCGTCATATGATAATAAGATCTTGTTCGGGTCACGGTGGGGGGGGGGTTTTTGGTTTCATTCGATTTCTTCTCTTTCTTTCTACTTCTACAGGTGGAATTTGGTGGATCTCCTGAGCTCGCTTAGCTCACGTGGTAAACCCAATTGGTTATAAGCAACCGTGTCTACTATATTACAGAACCTTATTCAGACAGATCTAAAAGTGCTTATTTTATAGTATTTTTCTATACTATACGTTTTAGAACCTCGCCCTTAAGACCTTATATTTCTCCCTTTACTAGAAGTCTTTCGTATAGTTGTTAAATAGAGCTTTCTACCTTATCTTTTATTGTTATATATGGATTATTCTCCTTTAGACTTTATTAAACTTTATATTTCTTAAGATAAAGTTATAGTCCTTGCGTTAAGGCGTAATGTCCTTTTAGATCTTTAGGAGAGCAATATTTACAGAAATAATTCTTCTTCGTTCGCTTCTTTTCTTCTGCCGTTATTATACGAGTATATTTATGGATTAAGGAGTGGGATCTGGAGAATATGGTCATTTGGCGTGTTAAGGTTAAGCCTATATCAGCATCGGCTTCAATAGGGCTTAAAAGAGTAGAAGGTATATTACTTTTAAAGGAGTTATTACTGTAAAGATTATCAGATAGAATTTCACCAGGGTAGGCCATATTAATAAGGTCGTACGACAGGGAAATCTATATTAGAAAATTTTAGATTGCCAAGCCCTGTTACGACAGCTGTCTGACAGACAGCCCTGTCAGCTGACACCCTGTTTGTTTGACAGGTTTGACAGGATATTCTGTCAGCCGCAAGTCTGCTCTACGGAAAGAATTTTACGCACGGAGCTCTGCACGGAGCTCTGCAAAAGCTCTGCACGAAGCTCCGTAAAAACTCTACACGATACTCCGTAAAAGCTCTGCACGAAGCTCTACGTAAAGCCTATCTAGAGCCCCAAAGCTCTACTAACATGCAGCACTAATATACTAGGAAGTCTTATAATGGTCTCTACGGACGCCCTACAGACGTCTCTACGAACGGCTCTGCATCGTCCTTTCGAACGGCTCTACAACGGCTCTACGAATGACCCTACGGACGGCTCTGCATCGTCTCCACGGACGGCTCTGCATCGTCTCCACGAACGGCTCTGCATCGTCTCTACGAACGGCTCTGCATCGTCCCTACAAACGGCCCTGCATCGTCTCTACGAACGGCCCTACGACGGCCCCGCAACGGCTCTACGACGGCTCTGCATCGTCTGCATAAACGGTTTTACGTCGTCTCTACGAACGGCTCTGCGTCATCCATACGAACGGCTCTGCGTCGTTTCTACGAACGGCCCTACAAACGGCCCTACGAACGGCCCTACGAACGGCCCTGCATCGTCCCTACGAGCGGCCCTGCATCGTCTCTACGAACGGCCCTACCACGGCCCCGCAACGGCTTTACGACGGCTCTATAACGGTTCTACAAATAGCTCTACGAACAACTCTACAAACAACTCTACTATGGCCCATACAGTCGCCCATACAATCGTCCGTACAAACGGCTCTGCATTATCTACGATCGGCTCTACGACGGCTCTATGACGGCTCTACTATTGCCTATACAGTCGCACGTACAATCGTCTGTATAAACGGCTCTGCATTATCTCTATGACGGCTCTACCATCGCCCATATAGTCGCCCATACAATCGTCTGTATGAACGGTTTTGCATTATCTCTACGAACGGCTCTACGAACGGCTCTACGAACGGCCCTACGATGGCCCCGTAATGGCTCTAGAACGGCTCTACGAACGACCCTATAAACGACCCTACGAACGACCCTATAAACGACCCTACAAACGACCCTATAAACGACCCTACGAACGGTTCTGCAACGGCGCTACGACAGCTCTACGACGGCTCTACAACGGCTCTATAAATGGCTCTACAACTAGCTTAGGGGGAGCCGTGTACGGAGCTCTTCCCTATCTAGATACTGTCACGTGCAGAACACCAAACTTTCGCGTATATACCTACCGCGTATTGCGTACACAACCTATTGCTACTACTGCTCTATAGATCTCCCCTTTATAACGGCCTCCGTAGCAGTCTCCGCAGAAATCTCCGCAGTAGCAATCTCCGCAGTAGCTTCCTCCGCTATAGCTTCCTCCGCTGTCTCCGCAGTAGTCTCTATAGCAGTCTCCGCAGTACTAATCTCTGCAGCTGTCTTTATAGTAGCCTCCTTGGCAGCTACAAACCTCTTTACGCTACTATAGTAGTAATATCTAGAGTTATAGAACGGGTAGTAGTAGGAAAAAGAGGAGAAGGAGGAGAAGGAATAGGGTAGTAGCTACTAGAATAATAACGGCTAAGACGGTTACTTACAGCTTAAATAGCAGCTAGAGTATTAGTAGAAGCGGGAAATAGAGTAGTAGGAGTAGTAGTATAATTAGTAAAAGTAGTAGTAATAGTAATATAGTTGTTGGAACCACGGTAGGGGGGTTTTTGGTTTCAATTAATTTCTTCTCTCTCTTCGTAGAGGATCGTAAGGATCGCGGTGCCTAAATAGGGGGGGCTGAGGTCGGACTATCTATCGGGCCGTAGGTGGTTAGGTAACCTACGCTACGCTATACAGCCCCTGCCGCATACGCTCTGCGCGTAACACTATTTACAACCTCTACTTATATAAACACTGGCAATATTTACAAAAAGGAAAGAAGGTAAAAAAAGTATAAAGGAGAAGTATATACGTTAACAGGTACTTAGGGCAGTAATCGCAGATATTTCGGGTATTGTGAATATTGCGGATATTGCAGACATTGCGGATATCGTTATGGATATTGCGGATATTGCGGATATCGTAAATATTCGGATATTGCGGTAGAAACAGGTAGGCGCGTATAAGGTGTTACTAAGGTGTCTATAATCTCTATCCCTCTCCCTTTATAAACTTAGTCCAAAACGCCTCTACCTTAGGGTCGCTGTAATAGCTAGAACAGGGTTCTATATTAAGGTAGAAGTTAGAAGCTCTAAAGGTATCCCCTTAGTTATTATCGTCGTCGTTAGTATTGCCGTTGCTGCCTTTAAAATCGGAGATATATTAACGTATTCTTTAGTTCCTTTCTTCCTTTATATAGTTTATAGACCAATATTTAGATTTACTATATACAAAGCACTTTTTGCCCTTATTGCGGTATTAACAATTAGGGGGGTAATATCTTTAGTTAGAGGAGCGGTATCGTCGGTTAGTATAGAATGATTTAATCTCTGGTTCTTGTTTACCATATATTGCAATTAAGGACTTAATGTCGCTAATAAGGCTAGTAAGGGTAGTAGCGGGTCAAAAGCAGGCTAGTTTATAGGCTGGTACGTCTTAATACGCAGTAAGGAGCTTATTATAGAATATCGTGTTATTTTAGAGGTCCTTTGCTAACCTATATTATAGCTACCATATCTCGTTAATTAATATCTAAAATACTTGGCCTGTATCAAGTCCTTTTTAAGTAGTAACTTATTTAAGCGTAATTGCATTCCACTTTAATAGGATATCGCGTTTATATTCGTCGCCTTTAAAGTATAATTTAAGGCCTATGCATACATTCTCAAGAAGGTTAAGGTCTTTAAGGTAGGTGAAGTAGTATTTAAGAGCAAGGCCGCGAAGTATAGTAGGAATAGCAATGATGTACGCTTGCTTAGGGACGCCGGCTTAAAGGCAGTAGTTTTGGAAGATCTTAAACTTAAAATTAAAGTTATCTTGTTTGCTAGAGTATTTAGCTTCGTCTGTATAGAGCTTAGCTAAGTTAGTAATCTCTCTTCCGAAGCTTCCTTATAAGGCAAGCTGGTCTATAGCTTAGGTAATTCGTGCTAAAGTCGGGGGGGTAGTTGCTGGGGTTGGCTGAATAATTTAAACGGGGGCAGTCGATAGTGATGGTAGAGCTAGGGTAGGGTCGTCGATAGGGTCGTCGGTAGGGCCGTCGGTAGGGTCATTAGTAGGGTCGTTAGTAGGGTTGTTAGTAGGGTCGTCAGTAGGCCATTTTGAGGGAGTTGGTTCGTGAATAGCTCCTAAAAGGCCGTCTGCAATTAACTTCCTTGCCTCCTTCCGTATATATACGCCATTTTCACAGAGGTAATCCCTGATCTTTTTTAATCGATCCTTGCCAAGGTCATTAAGTATATCCCTTGTAAATGACTTAAAGTCGTCGATAAAGCTCTCCTATAAGTCGAATCCCTTCCATCTATTCTCCTTATATATCGATAAACGCCAATTAACGAATGCTTTGACTTCCTTAATATTGGTTATGGTCGCGTTAATTCCAGTCTCCTATTTTTCGGTATCTATTGCGGAGGTAGATTTTTCGGTGTCTATTACGGAGGTAGATTTTTCGGTATTCATCGCGGAGGTAGCTATCTTTTAGTTCCGCAGTTAATTTGACAGTTGGACTAGAAGCGTGGAAATAACTATAAACTAATCGTTCTAAAGGCGTAATGGACGTAGGTTAGAAGCGCGAGGAACCTTATAAACTGGCCTTTAGGCTTAGCAAGCAATAGCTTAATTTTTAGCCTTTGACGAGAGGTCTAGAGAATTAGATAGTGCCTCTCTTCGTTATACCTTGCTGATTTATATAGCACTGATCAGTGTTGGAACCACGGTAGGGGGGTTTTTGGTTTTAATTAATTTCTTCTCTCTCTTCGCAGAGGATTATAAGGATCGCGGTGCCTAAATAGGGGGGGCTGAGGTCGGACTATCTATTGGGCTATAGGTGGTTAGGTAACCTACGCTACGCTATACAGCCCTTGCCGCATACGCTTTACGCGTAATACTATTTATAACCTCTACTTATATAAACAATAGTAGTTAAAGCTCTATGTTTATTATATATTATTCTTATTTCTACTTTATAAAATATATATAGAAATATTAATAGCTTTTAAGAGGCCGCTACAGCAGTAGAACACGCCTATTACTTATCTAATAAAGATATAATTACTCCTAATTAAATCTACGGCATAATATGCCCTAGAATCAATGCACGCACTATAGCCGGAAAGCCTGCGCGACCTAGGAGGGTCGCAGTAGACTTAAAGGTGGGTCGAAACGTAAAAAAACGCGACACTATAATAAACCTAATAAGGGGCGACCCAACCATAATAACTAAAGGACAACGACCAGAAATGGTAGAAACTCGTGGATATCCTAAAAGACATTGAGGAAGACCTAGGGAAGGGAGAAGACGAATACCTACGCGTAGGGGTAGCGCGTGCGGCTTAATAGGCTAGATATATCGCTTAGGAACTATGGATAAGGCATAATAGGAACTAGAACGCGGTAGAGGATAGGCTTAGGTGTATTAAGGACGCTATAAAACTATAGGGAATACTAACAACGTATATAATAAAGCCCTTATAAGCTAACATCGCCGCTAGCGCCCGACCAGTGCCTCCCTAGCGCCTCCCTAGCGTAGTACCCGTAAGGTCCATAGTTAGGGTCCAAACGCTAGAAGCAGCAGCAGTAGAGCTAGAATAGATTCTTATAGTAATTAGGATATATATACTAAAGGCAGTGGCAGTAAAGGTCCTATACAGCGGCGATATAGAGGTTATGCTCCTGAACCAATAGGCAAAGGACTAGGCTATAACCTAGGGAGACACCCCTAAGTATAAGATACTCCGCCAGGACTACCCAGTTAAAGTACTTGGAGTACCCATTAATATATAAGTAGAAAGCGGATAAGGCGCCATAAACTTATAACTTATCTAAAGGATTACAGAGGCCACTAAGAAATTAGTCCCAGGAATTATAATATCTAAAGTCGCATGGCTCTATAAAGTACGCACTATATATATAGGCGTATTACTAGGGTTCTAAAAGGTTAAAACACGTAGCACCTTAATTATTAATCTACCGACCTAGGAAATGTAGGCGGCAGTTGTATGTAAAGGAATAGTTATAGACAGCCTCTGGTATAAAGCCCGGTTATACTACCGCGTAGTCTAAATACGCTAATGCTTTAAATGCTAGCAGTGGGGCTATACCTAGAGCGCATGCGGGAGACAGGGAAGGTGTGGGCTATACGCCGATATATATGAGACGAAAGACTGCCCTAAGGTTAAGGGAGTTAGATACGTAAACTGCGGTAAAGAATACAAAGTATAGCAGAAGACGGCCTATAAGACCTTCTAGGTATACCTAGAAGCTACTAGGAAAAGGTAAGCTAAATTATACTAGGCTATAGCTATAGTACGGGGAAACGCATATAAGGAGAAAGAGCTAAGTATAATAGGTAATGGCGGGTAGATAGTTGCATAAAGAAAGAGATTTAGGGTACCCACCCTAATAGGAGCACTCTCTACCTAACTAGCTGCAAAGCGGAGCGTAGGACGCCTATAAGGCAGCACTAATACCTTTAGAGACCCATCCTAGTAAAGAATCCTAATTGTAATAGCCCTAGCTAAGACGCCCTAGAGGAGAACGGAAGATACCTATAAGTTACTAGACCAACTAATACTATAAATAGATTAATAATAGTATAATATAACTGCGGATATTTAAACTATAAAGTAATACGGCTACTATTTAACAGCCTAGACCTAGAAGAGTACCAGATAATAGCTCTATAAGAACTGGTATATAATAAGTAAATACGCAAAATATACTAACTAAAAGGATACTACCTCCTATATGAACCAAACCTAGCTACCTATACGTGCTTCCTAGTTAGTTAACGCATTAATATATAGGCATGGAGCTACTATAATATTAGCCCTAATATTAATAAGCTATAATTAGCTACTAATTAAGGCTAAATTAGTATTATTAACGTCTATAACCTAAGCGATAATAAACCCTAAATTGCTATATAGGGACTACTTTAACAGACAATTAACACAGCGGAAGGCGAGGTAATTGTCTTAGGGGACTTTAATGCACACCATATATCATAGGGAGGGTAGTAAGCTATAGTTAAAGCATAGGCGACCTATCTACTAAATGAGCTAGAAACGCGGGGCCTTACACTTACTATCCTAACTGGTGAACCTACCTAAAAAAGAGGGACCTAAGAGAGTATAATTGATCTTATATTTATTAAAGACACACTTATAGACTGACTAGAGTTTTGCGGACTAGAAGATATATAGGCAATTACTGCAGACCATATACCTATACGGATAGCGCTTAACGTTACCGCACTAGCGTAGCGAACCCGCTAGAAATACGCCACTAAGAAACTTAACTAGGAAAAGTATACTTAGGAAATCACCAATAGGCTAGCAGCTATACCTTAAGCATCGCTAGAGGATATTTAGAGAATTATAAGCAACTGCCTAGAAGAATACTGCCTAAAGGCCCAACCTAGCAAACACGCCTGCCGCGAATAGTCGCCAGAGGCGGCCTAGCTACTTACGGGCGCCAAAAGGGCGAGGTAATAGTATAGCGCAATAGGCGAAGCTTACCACTAATAGAGCTTTAAGGCCCTTAAAAATAGGCTTAAGAAGATAATTTGGAAAGAGGGTAGAAATAACTGGCGCCGATTCCTTAAAGAAATTACCTTAGACCCTACTAAACTATATAATAAGGGACTATGGCATATATTAAAGTGGAGTAGACAAGCTGCTAAAGAGACGCCAGGGGACCCCCACCTACCCGTACTACGCTGGTCAGAACAGGACCAGTACACGAATAATAATAAGGAAAAAATTAAAATACTAGCAGAAAGGTTCTTCCCTGGCGCAGGCTAAGCGGACCTATAGGATATTAGCAGCTAATCCCTTCCCGTACCTATTGAAATAAGTTATATAATATTAGTAAAAGAAATAAAGGACGCTATATAAAAGCTCCTTACTGGTAAAGTGCTAGGGCTAGATAAGATCCTAAATAAGGCAATTAAGGCTGTAGTAGAAGCGATAGTAATACTATTTGCTGATGCTGTAACCGCCTGTCTCTAGGGAGGCGAACTACCCGAAGGCTTTAAAGTAATAACCACGGTTATCTTACGAAAGGCAAAGAAAAAAGACTATTCCCTTCTGGGAAGCTACTGCCCGATCGCCCTAAAAAATACCCTAGAAAAGCTCCTAGAAAAGATAGTTATAGAACGTATATAAGAAGTGGTAGAAGTATAGGAGCTACTACTATGGATACAAATAGGCGCAAGAAAGAAACGATTGACCCTCTTAGCCCTCTCCCTAATTACCTCTAGCGTCTAAGCGGTATGGCAAGCTTACCTAGGATGTACCGTATTTATGCTAAGCCTAGACCTAAGCAGAGCCTTTAATAACGTATTATATAAGAGACTCCTATAGATCCTAAGAAATAAGGGCCTACTAGACTAGATAATTAAGTTCTTCTATACCTTCCTAACAAGGCGTACTATAAAAATTATAATTAAGGGATATGAAAGTGAATTAATACTAATACCTATAGGCATCCCATAGGGATCACCCCTCTTACTAATCCTATTCCTCTTCTTTATATCTAAACTACTAGAGACATTTAATAATAGCAAGGATACGATAGCCCTTGGATTTGTTAACAATATAAACCTAATTATATAGGGAAATATAGTAGTAAAAAACTGTACTAGGCTAAACCAGGCGTATAATAGGTGCATTATATAGGCAAAACAATACGGCGCTAAATTCGCATTAGATAAATACTAGCTTATCTACTTTATAAGGAAAAAAAGGGCAAGTAGCGATTTAGCCTTAATAGTAAATATCTAGGGCTGCGAAGCAAAACTAGAAGCCACCCTTAAGATCCTAGGGGTCTGGGTAGACTCTAAACTAAACTAGAACGAGTATATCGCACAGGCGACTTATAGGGGAGTAGCTGCATTCTTGGTAGCATTACGAATTACTGCCTTAACATAGGGACCCTTATTTAGACTTACACGCCTACTATATACAGCAGTCGTAAGGCTAATAATGCTATACGGCTCCTAGGTCTGGGGCTTAGGACTAAGCGGCAAGGTACAAGTAAAGAGCGCCCTGGCGCTATTAGCCAAGCTATAAAATAAGTGCCTGTGTAGAACTATAGGGGTATATAGGAGAACACCACGCGCCGCACTTAAACGTGAAGCGGTAGTTCTACTACTAGACGTATATATTAACATAACTGTAATATAGAGAGTAGTTACAGTATAAGGCCACCTAGTAGAAGAAAAAATTCGCTAAATACTAAAACGTATATAAGAAACGAGATATATATAAAGAGCGAGGGCTCCTTAAAGGGGAGATACGCCCAAGTATACTAGCCAGGAAGCCCTCTACCTGTAAGTAGTAAAGAGAGAAAAGGAAACGCGGGAACTACTAGCCTACTAGGCAGAGACCTGACGCCATACTAGTAGAGCGCTATAACGGCAATAGAGGATAGAAGGCCACTAATATAAGTGGAGATCTACTACACTAATCGCAAGATAGGTAGATCTTAAATGGAAGTAACGATAGAAGGAAGTAGCGGAAATATAAGACGCAACCATATGGAATACCCTATAATTAACACTAACTCTCCCCCTATATAAAGGACTAACGAAAGTGGAGTCTATAGCCGCCTTCCTATTACGGATGGAGGTCCTAGGCCTAAACGCATGGCTCGCGGGCGTCTATGTTCTAAGTACTATACCTTAGTGCACATGCGGATGGCCCGCTTAGACAGTACGCCATATACTACTATTTTGCAGCTACCGCTTAGCAAGGGACCAGCTACTCGCCAGCGTAGGCACAAACGATATTAACTGGATGCTCTCTATAAGTAGAGGCCTATAAGTAGCAGCAAAATGGCTTATAAGATAAGGAGTCCTCTAGCAGTTCTAAACTGCATATAAGATCTAACAGGAGGACACTATAGGACACGCCCCTCTCCAGCCCCTTAGAGACTGGTTACCCCCCGCCTAGCCATAGGCGGCATACTAGCGAATCGCTAGACCCTCCTACTACTCCCTCCCCCTAGATCTTCTAATATACCTAGGAAGTATGGTATATAAGGCAGATAAAAGATATAAAGATATACTAGCTAGGCGAAGGCGGAACGCGTATTACTAGCGGCAAGGAAATACTTAGGTTTTTCCCTCTTAAGGGGATTTTTTCCTATATAGATAGGTAGTAGCCTGCATGAACCTGAAAAGGGACCGAATCGGGCAATAAATAGAATTAATAATAATATTAATAGCTTTTATAATAGCGTTTATAATAGTCTTTATAATAAGTTTATTAACAGTCTATTTATTAACAGTCTGTTTGTTAACAGTCTATTTATAAGCATCTTTTATAACTTTTTTTAAATCTATATTTTAAAATCTATTCTTTACAATATATTTTATAAATATAATATTCTTTATAATTCTCTATAATATAAGGTGCTTTTTATAATAGTAAAAGTAATATTATATAAAGTAGTAATAAAAGTAATAATAAAAGTAATAGGCTAATATAAGGTAAAAATATAAATAGGGAGCTTAATAATAGAATAATGGGGTATATTATATAGATAGATAAATTCTTAAGGAAAAAGGAGGAGTTTAAAGTATAAGGTAAAAAAGTATTTTTTAGGTATATATATAGCGTATATACCTTATAGCTATATAATTATCTACTTAGTTTTTATTTAATAGCTAAAGGTAATAGAAATAAATATAAATATAAAAGTAGGTGTAAAAATAAAAGTAAAAGCTATAGCTAAAGTAGTAAAGTTAGAAAATTTAAAAATTATTAATATAATATGTAAAAGATGAAAATAATAATAGAAATAAAAATAGTTATAAAAGTAATTGTTGGTTACACAAGGGGATATCACGTAGCTACGGTTCGTAGATAGTATGATGGTTGTTATTCTTGATTGATGTAGAAAGCAAAGGATCGTAAGGATCGCAGTGCCTAAGTAGGGGGCTGATGAGTCACCATAAGGGTGACTAATCAGAGACGCGCGACCGCGTACCTCTGTCCATATATTCTGACATATACATTCCGACAGTAATAAAGAAAGGAATAATAAAGGAGTAACTAAATTAGAAATAGTAAAAGCAAAAGTAATAAATAATAAGTTAAAAAAATATTAAAAATTAATATAAGTAGTAATAAAAGTAATAGCGGGGGAAGTAGTATAATAATAATAGTAGAAGTAGAAGTAGTGGTTTAAATAAAAGTAAGAGTAGTATTTAAAGTAATAGGTATAGCAATAACTAAAGTAATAATAAAAAATAGTAAAGTAAAGTAAAAGTAGCGATAGTAATAAAGGTAAAGATTAAATAATAATAGAGGTAGTAGTAATAATATAGATTAAAAATAATAATAGAAATAGTAATAAAAATGGTAATAGTAATAGTAATAATATAGTAATAAAAGTAATAATAAAAGTACTATTAAAATTAATAAACTAAACTAATAATTAATATAAGAGGTAGTAGTAGTATATAAATAATAACTATAAAATTAGAAATAGTAGTAATAATTAATATAAAAGATAGAGAAAAGAATAATAATAACAATAATAATAGTATAAATAGTAGTAATAGTAAATAGGAGTAATAATAAATAGTAATAAAAGTAAGAATAATAATTAAGTAACTAAAGTAGTAGTAGGAAATTAGTATATAAATAATAATAGAGGTAGCTATAAATTAGGAACTAAAGATATATTTATAGTAATAAAAAGAGTAAATTAGTAAATTAGTGAATTCGTAGTAGGGCAGTAGTAGGGCAGTAGTAGAGCAGTAGTAGGAGTAGAGGGCAGTAATAGGCAATAGCAGGGTAGCAGTAGGGCAGACTAAGTTTAGAAGGCCAAAAGCCCGCCGCAGGCGCGAGAATTCCGTTAAATTTACCCAAGGAACCAAATTGCTGGCTGTAAGTCAGCAATTTGGAAATTTTCCTTGGAAAATTTAACGGAATTCTCGTACCATAGTACTGTGCGTTGCCGTATCCATTGTCTCCAAAGCCTCGTGTTTGAAGATCAGTTGCCGTGTCGAGAATTGCAAACCCCTGTTTGCCAGGACCGTGCGACTATTAGCACCTGGTCACCCCAGTCTATTTCTGACTCGCGAGCCCGTATTTAGATGTAGATCCCCCATTCAAGCTCAACGTCAGACCGCCAAGACAGCATCCTCGAATCAACGGCTCCGTTGATACGGATCCTGAGATTTGATAGAAGATGGAGTACCATCCGTCTCGTGATTGTATGCCCTTCCCCAGGGGCCCGGAATAATAAAACTAGGCCTGGCGTTCTGTTAATCAGTTCTTCGCAATTCTGAGTTGCTCCAGGAATTTTGTCGAGTAGCTGCAATGGCTCACCAGGCAGGTCCGCTTGATAAACGGTTGGTCTTCACTCCGAACCGTGGACCTTTAACAACTGTCTTTACTCCGCCTTCAAATTGCTTGGCAACGACGACGGCTGTCGATACCAACTATTTCGTCGGATCACAACCGAATGGGGATTTGGGTGGCATCCCTAGTTGTTACCCCTCAAGCACACTATCAGTTGCTGCAAGCGATGATGTATTCCAGCCTGCCGTATATTCTCCAGGTGTTTGCCCATTTGGCTATACATACGCATTCCCATGTGAGTGCCTACCGGATCGCGACTCGGCCTTTTTTAACATTCGATGCTTTCTCAGATACATCCCAAATAGACGGAATCGGCGAGGAATATAGATCTACAACGTACACCATACCAGTCACCAAATACGTCTGCTGTCCATCGTAGGGCTTACACTCGGCAAATGCTCTCCATTCAGTACTAACCAACCATAGGGGCTTTTCGGTCTCCGATATTGACATCTTCTTGGGCGAATGTTCACAGACCGCAACGAGCATATCAAACGTTTGGCAACTGACGCCAGGATGGCCGAGCTCGACACCGTCCTCATACAGTCTCACCACGGCAACCGACTTCCTATTATTCGTTTATGCCAAGCCCATAGTAGTTGTTTGGGCGTCCACGGATGGAGCGGTCTTGAAGCTGTTGAGCTCGCAAGGCCTCACTGGCTTCACCATGCCGACATCGTCTGGGCAGTCGATATCAACACTACCATCCGGATTCGGATTCAGCGGCACTTACCCGACGAGTACCACGGCCAGCCCTGGAGCGACCGTAACTGGTACAGACGCAACACCCACCTCGACCGCAAGTAGCGGCGGCATGCCCACAAGCTCCAAAGTTGGCATTGGAGTAGGTGTACCTCTAGGCGTAGCAGTGATCGGGCTCTTAGCCCTCTTCCTCTGGCTGCGACGTAAAAATCAGAAAAAGCAAGCGCCACCACCGCCACTAATGGAACACCAACTACCTCCACAGTACAGCCACCAGCCACCTCAACCCTACAATTCAAACATGGCCCAATACCCGTATCAGAACAACATGATGTATCAGCCTCAACCAATGCCTCCTCAACATATGATGTCACCCGATGGTAGCAACCTAGCCCCGGGCGGGTACTCCGTCCCCAATCCCAACATAGAAGCCGACTCCAGCCCCGTCGCCGAACTGAGTACCCAAAAGGCCGGCCTAATTTCGAATCACGAAATGAATGCCACGTATCCGCCCACAGTAACTGAACTACCCCTGCCCGTTTCTACAACCCAACACCCGCCTCCTAGCTCCATCTCTGAAATGAGCTCGGAGAGCAATAGCGCGCTAATTTCTGTATCGCCAGCCAGTCAACCAGCCATGGCTGTGGAGAGTTCTGATAGGACCGGAGCGCAGCAGCAGGGTTTGCTAGCACAGCTGGCGAATGTGAGGGCGCAGAGGGAGAGGCTGCAGAGGATTCAGGAGTTGGAGCACCATGAGGCGGCGTTGCATAGGCAGCTTGGAGGCCAGAGTTAGCCCGGCCTGGTCTGTTTACTTGGTTGTAGTGTGATTTTGGTTTGGGACGCTCTATTTTAGATGGCTGGATCTAACCAGAGCTGGTGTTCGAAGGAGAGCATGTGCTGACAGTCCGGTTGGGTCGGGTGGGAGGCGACGGCAGTGGCCGGACGAGCTGAATCGCCTTGGTGACTGAGATATAACTCTGCAATGCGCTTGCTTTGCACGGATCGACTGGGCGAGCGACAAGCGTGGTGCAGAGAGATATCCTGTATACTTCCGCATGGAGGCAGTAGACAAGGGGAGAATGCTACGTAATTGGTATTCGTTTGAGAAGTCGTACCTGTATAAGTATTGCCCATTACAGTTTAGATCCTACTACTAGAGTAATTTCAGCTATTTTGAAGCGTCTTAATATCTCAAATGGCTTTTATGCGACATCAAGATTACATTAATCACATGGCCGGCTACGGTATATGTAACATTGCTAAACAAGTAGAAGGAGATGGGAGTGGTCTTCAAGCTCTACGCAGTAATACTTTTCTGCTGCCCTATCCTTATCAATTATATACTTTCAAATAATAATATAATGTTATTCTAATAATTAATTAATTATATTAGTTTTGTTACTATAGTTTATTAAAGTAACCTTAATCGAAACGGAAGAAGTTTTAAGAGAACAATAGGCTCTAAAATCTAATTCTTAAAATTTACAAACTAGTACTAGATATAGTGGTTAAAATAGACGTATTGAACTTTATATTAGGAGTATATTACTATAAAGGCACTAGGGCGCATAGTATCTAATAGTATAACTACTATAGTTAGAAGATAATACTACTAGAACTAAACTGTAACATCTATAATAAGGAGATATTAGGTATAATTATAGCCCTATAATTAGTTCTAATAATAGATAATCCTAAAAGCACGAAATTTAGCCCTAAGCATACTACCTATAATAGAGTTAACTATACCTTAGCTTTATACCACAGAACTAAAGTTACCTCCCAAAATTAATAAGCTTATTATTACGGCATGTAGTACCTCTATTAACCCATTACTATATTAACTTATTACCGTAGGGACTGCTAGCGCTTATACGCTACCTACTAACCTCAGAGTGGTCGATTAAGCGGCCAGTCCGTAGACTAACCGTCACCCGATTGATCGCCCAAATTTTAGCTGCCCAATCCAGTCAGTCCATAAAGTTATCCGTCTTAATCCGGACTGGATCCGACTGATAGAGCTCTTAGTACCCCTGGATACGCGTAAAAGAGGGGTAGATGGACGCGTTCGCGTTGTTTTTGGTCCGTGCATGATCCGTGCATTTACTATTTCCCCCTAAATTCCCCCTAAACTATGCCTAAAAAGGCTTAAAACTAAGCTATGCTGCCCTGTCCGTCGTCTGTAGACGTTTGCAATCGGGCCTTATTAATCAGGCCAATCCGGCAGCTCTAATTAAGAGGCCAATCTGGCCGTCTGAACCTTAACGATCCAGACGTCGGGCAACTAACCACGCTGACTAACCTCTAAAGCTTAGGCTAGATTAATATAGCAGCCTTAGAAGTAAAAGAGAATAGGCTCTATTATAGAGGTCGCCTATTTATCCCTAACTTAAAAAATTTATAACGGCAACTAATTTAAATAGCCTATAACCTCTAATTAAGCGGCTACCTAGGTAGAGGAGGAACCTATAAGCTTTTTAGCTAATACTACTTTTAGCTAAAAATAATAGACTTAGTTAAACACTTTATAGGCGCCTGCTATAGTTATAAGCGCGTTAAGGCCTTTAATATAAAGTACTAAGGACTATTATACCCTCTACTAGTACTTATATAACAATAGGTAGATATTGCTATAGATTTTATTATTAACCTACTACCCTATAAACGACATGGCTATACCTATAAGAACATCCTTATAATAATATACTAACTTATAAAAGAGCGCCACTACGTCCTAACTAAAGGTGTAGCTATTAGCAACGTTACTAACGCCTTCCTTTATAAAGTTTACCAACTATATAGGTTACCTAACTTAATTACGTCCGACTAAGGCATATAATTTAACTCCAATATATAGAGATGAATCTACTAACGCCTTAGTATCTCCGTTAAGATATCTATATTCTTTTACTATAAAACTGCTGGGTAACTAGAAAACGCTAATGCTAGTATAAAAACGTACCTATAATAGGTAGTTGCCTATAGTTAAGATAACTGGGTAAATTACCTCTTACTAGGTAAATTCGCAGCAAATAATTACGTCTTAACTACTATAGGACTTATACTATTCTTTATAAATAAGGGTTATTACTCCTAATCTAGTATAGAGCTACTAGAACCTATTAATAAGAAACTGCCATATAGAAAACGCCTTAAGATACTACTTACCGACTAGTATATAAACCGTATAAAAAATCTACTTAACTACTATAAGGGAGAAATGGCTTAGGCTTAAGCAAAGTAGGCCTACTTTACTAACCGCTATAGAACGCCACTACTAGAGATATGTGTTGGCGACTAGGTATAGCTAGATATACGTAATATCTCTATATAGAGGCCTATAAAGTTACTTAATTATAAAAACCTCGGCCCCTATCTAATTAAACGAGTTATTAATAGGGAAGCTGTATATAGGCTAAAACTCCTACCTACCCTAGCCACCCGTGGGATATAGCCTATATTTTACCTATAGCTACTATACCTTTATTAGCCTAACCCCTTACCGGGGTAGATATAGCCTAAACCCCTATTAGTACTAATCTAAGATAAGAACAAAGATAAAAACTATAAGGAGTGGACCGTTAAACAAATTATTAACTCTAAATGCTTTGGCAAAGGTAGAGGATAACGGCTTTACTATAGAGCTATATATATAGGATTTAATATAGATTAGCCAGAATAGCAACTATAGGAAGACTTTAAAAACGTAAAGGATTTAATTAGCGACTTTTACTATGCGAACCTATAGAAATTGGGCCTAAGCAGAGATTTTATACCTAATCCTCTATAGGAGCCCTTATAGAGTTAAACCGTTATATATTACTACATAAGGGCAAATTGCCGTTAAATTGCGGTAAAGTGTAATTATATAACCGGAATATTGTTAAGATGTCTAGGAACTTTAACCAGCGGTTAAAGTTATCTAATTAGTTAGATTCTTAGACGCTAAGCCTTATTATATAACATTGTTTCAAACCTTTAGCGATACCCCCCTTTCTTCTTTTCTATACCTTAAGTGTCCCTTTTATATATATATAGTAACCACAGCGTCGCTAGAGCTCCGCCTTTATAGGAGGGGGGGTAGTATTACGGAACCCTACCGCAGGGGCCTCTATAGGAGAGCCCCGTGCTCTTACGTACACCTTATATATAGCTTATGTCAGCTACGCGTAAGTATATTACCTCCTTACGCCCTCGACCCTTATAATTAATCGCGCAACGTTTTATAGACTTCTTAAATATATATGCTCTATAGCCATTGCCTACGTTCCGTAACAAGCTACTATATAAAAATTTTAAGAGTTAATAACTAAGTAAGAAATTATATTACGTTATATTAGGACCTTTTAAAATTATATAAAGGATTTTACTGGTTATATATAAATTAGAACTACTAGCTAAAATAAAGATCTACTTTATATGGTATATTATAATACTAAAGCTAGTATATAGGAATATTAAGCTACTAGTTTATAAGGTATATATATATAGAGAATAAGAGGAAGATAAATAGTAAGTTTTAAAGATTATTAGTTATAAAGATATTAATAATAAAATATAGTATAAAGTTAAGTAGATAGGCTATAATAAGATTACCTAGAAACTATTAGGGAATTAAAGAAATGCTATAAGAAAGGTAGAGGAGTATTAGAAGAAATTGGGTTAAGTAATATTAATAAAAAAGAAATACTAAAGAATAAGTCACTTAAGGGGGGCCTAAGAGGAGCAGCTACCGAGATACTTAGAGTTATTTCCTTCTCTATTAGACTAGAACCCTTTTTAGCCTCCCCATACTTAAGTTTAAGGAGACCCTACTCTATAAGACGCTACTCCTTTTTATAAACATTTTTAAAATAGGTTAGCTAAGTAGGTATAGTTACCTAGGCTTAAAGGGCCCTTTACTTAGTATTATAAGAATATTTAAGCCCCTTAAGAGCTAGGGCGAGTTTACCCTTAAGGTGCTTAGCCTTAGATTAAATATAAGACCCTATAATAAATTAGATAAGGTACTAAACGCCTATAAAGAATAAATAAATGCATATATAACGGCTTGTATAAATGCCTCTAAACCAAAGCTTGTAGAATGCTATCTTATAAAGATACTAAGCTAGGGAGTAGAAGAAGGTTAAGGAAAGGATAAGTCTATATACACGAGCCAAGTCTCTAAGCGAGCCCCTAACTAGGCTGCATGTAGACGTTATAGGGGTAGTGCCCTAGCGCCGTTATATATATGCTTAGCATTAGAGATAGATTAAATATTATAGGACGATTGCATATTTAATTTTATATACTTAGTATATTAAAAAAGTTAGCGACTAAACGAAAATATAATCGCAATATATACTAACTTCTTCTCTATATAATAGGAATAAAATAGTATAACTATACCTAATAAGAAGATAAACGCAATAAGCTAACTATAATAATTAGAGTATAAGGATTTAATAGGAGATATTAGAAATAATAAAGGTTATTAAATTAAAGACGGGAATACTATACCTTTAATAAATAACTTAGAGATAGAAAAGATCTTTAAGGATAAAGGTAAAGAGGAGGGGGATAGTATTACGGGCCTTATATTAGCGGTAGTATAACTACTTAAAAAAGATATAAATAATTTAATTAAGATAGTACGAGAGGTATTAAAACCAATTAAGCTATAGAATAAAAGGTAGCTAAGTTATATAGCTAGTTATATTTACGTTATTAACTTCTTATTTACCTATATACCTAGCCTATTAGTAAGTCTACTATATTATTTCCTATAAGGCCTTATTATAAGGCACCCTAAATAACTACCGTTTAAATATATAGCTAGTAACGCCTATAGAGAACAGTTTAAATTAATATAATTAATTAAATTAGTAGTAGTAGATTCTTTGATTAACGTCTGATACGGATCCTATCTAGGCCCACGCAGACTACTCCGTACACAAGGGGAAAGTAATATTAATAGGAAAAACCCCTTGCTATTGGGGGGGAGGAAAAACCCTATGAGCTACCTCAGTCGGATGAAAAACCCCGAATTGCCATATTTGCACGTAGTGCGGCCCTGCAGGCCTACAGCTACGTCCTCTTCCTTGGATGTTTTGAACTCCTTGGGAACCACTGCTTCCTTCTCTAGCTTATCCCAGCTAGGGTTCACTACATCCTAGCTAGGCCTTGCCAATTGATTGCTGTACTGTTGTTTCCCATATCTTGGCCATCCCCTGTGTGCTATCTCTTATCTGACCATTGCCATATACGCCATGCCTCCCCCCCCCTAGGGCCTATTGAAGGCGTAAGGGGGATTCATCCATAAACTACCACTATACCAAAAGGCGAGCGGGACGTGTGTGTGTATGCCTGGGTATCTTTTGTGCCTAGGCCCCAGTCACTAGGCCCTCGCCAAGGGTTACCACTCCTTGAGAGGAGACAGGAAAACCGTACGGTGTTGTCCAGGCTGCCAGGTAGTACTCGATAGTTGATGGCGAGTGACCGCATGCTCCGCGGGCGATCGCCCTGGGGGTTAGGAGGGGCCGTATATTTGCTCGTTCGTTCGTTCGCGTTTGTTTGTTCGTCGATGTGAGGTCGTCGATGCTTTCTACTGGGGGTCGGGGGATGTTATCGAATACTGTGCATCCATGTTGGATCGTACAGGTGCCCTGGATAGGAGAACAGCGTAGTAGTCGTCGTATGTAGAGGGCCGACAGTAGTGTTCTTCAAGATCTCACCATCCGAAAATTTTTCACCACCGCCCTCGACGCCCACAACCACCACCAGGTCCTGTCCGCACGCTGTGCGACGTCTCTGCGTTGGCTCTGGATCTGAACTTCGAAGACCAGGTTCGTAGCCGTCACCACGTACAGGTGCAGAGTCCGATTTCGACGGCCAATTAATTAAATTAGGTAAAGCCTTTAATTGGCCTAACCTCCCCTAAATTATAGATATAGATAGGTAGGTATTAGGCCTAATTAGGAAATTAGTATACGGCTAGTAGATTGTTAGGATTACCGCTAATTAACAATTTAGAGCCTCTATAAAAGGCTTTCCCCCTATATAGCTACCTTATTCCTTACCTTTTCTTTATATTATGCTATATATAATACTGCGTATACAGCCTCTAGGCTAGATTATATTATAGCTTATATAACGTATTCTACCACTAAGCCGGCCACTTTTTCTTAGCACTACGAACATTATATATAAAAGGTAATGCATTAACAAAGCAACGCTATTTTATCTTAGCAAGAAGGTAAAATTGATTTTGCACTTTAAGCCTATACCTTAGGCCAATTTAAGAGCATACGACGCGCTGCCGCGGCCTTTAATGTATAACATCAGCGGCTCTTTAATCGGCTTAATAGAATTGTGTTTTGACCCTAAATACAACCTAATTACCTAAAACTTACTATAACTAAAGAATAGACAATTATACAATATATCCTTAACCTTAATTCGCGAGGATTTGCGCCCTAGCTATATAAAGTAGCAGATATAGTAGATAAACTATTAGCTGCGCGTAGTGGGATATTAGTAGGCAAAAACTAGCTTAGGCGATTTATGTCTTATACGGAGGAGCTTAAATGGCTTTTAATTAAGTAAAGGACCGCTAGAGAGTACTCTAGGAAGATTTAAAGGTTATTAACGCGTGGTTTAAGCTTATATAAGCAATAATAACAAAGTATAGCGTTTATAATAATAATATCCATAACTTTAATAAGACGGGCTTTTAGATGGGTATAATTGGCTCTATAAAGGTTATTATCGGCTTAGAGAGATATATAAGGTCTAATCTTATTTAGCTAGGTAATTAGAAGTAGGTTACAGTTATCTAGGGCATCTATACTGCTAGGTATACAACCCTACTATTTATTATCTATAATAGACGCGTTTATATCTCTATATAGTATAAGGAAGTAAATATACCATATAATTAAAAGCTCTTAGTCTTTAAGAACGGCTAGACAAATAATAAGCTTAGTTTTAAGTAGTTAAAGTACTTTAACAAGCATACAAAAGCGCGTTAGGTGGGGTCGTATAGGCTACTTATCTTAAATGGCCATAAGAGCTACCTTAACCAAGATTTTAAGGATTATTGCCTCGAATAAAAGATCCTTATACTCTATATACCTGCACATTTATTATATATACTTTAGCCACTTAATATAGTGTACTTCTCGCCATTAAAGTTAAAGTACTCTTAGCGTGTATAAGACTTGGCACGCTAACGCGTCTACTATATTAATAAGGAAGGCTTCCTCCCAGCCTTTAAAGACGCGTTTTTTAACGTGTTTACGTACAAGAACTATCAGACGGCCTTTAAGGCATCTAGATTAGTTCCTATTAACGCGTAGGTCGTCCTTAATCGTCTTAAAGTTTAGTTATATATACTCAGTGCTTTCATCAAACCGGACCCTTATCGACGGTTGTTTGGTTTGATTGATTTGGTCCAATCGAGGTTTGTTTAATATAGATCAAACCAATTAAACAAACTGATTGGACCAAATCAATCGTCTATTGGTTTAATAAATTGCTGGAACAGCCTTCCTGCCCTTATTATAAGCTAGTTACCTTAGAAACTGATCTCTTAGTGGAAATAAAGCTCTAGCAGGATAGTAGAGAGCCAGTAGCCATAGATATCAGAGGCGTTAAAATCCTTCAAGCCTCGTGCCAGTGCTAGGTAGAAGGCGCCCATTGCTAGGTGGGAGGCGCCCGTTGCTAGGTGGAAGGCGCCCGTTGCTAGGTGGGAGGCGCCCGTTGCTAGGTAGAAGGCGCCCGTTGCTAGGTAGGAGGCGCCCGTTGCTAGGTAGAAGGCGCCTGTTGCTTGGTATAAGGGTGCCTACGCCATATGGCGTGGATATTATTATAATTAAACCAATTAATAATAATTAATAATGATAATTATATTATTAATAAAACTTTGTTAGATTAATAGGAGCACTGCACGAAGGTTTACAGCTATAGGCTTGCAGCTAGAGTAATATAAACAATTAATTATCAAACTAGATCAATCGAGTTTGGTTTGATTGATAGTTATTAAACCAAATAAACTCAGTTTGATATCAATCAAACGTCTGATAAGATGGTTTGAACCGTTTGGGTTTGGTTTGATGAAAGCACTGTATATACTACTACTAGTACCGTTACTAGAAACACCCTAGTAATCTAAAACCCTAAGTAATATATACGAATTTAGATCGTAATTAAAGCTTATAAGAGAATAAATTATATAATTACTAAATTTAGCCTAGTAAGGGTTCTTATAGCTAATTAAAGGAGCTAACCTAATGCTATATTAAAACGCGCTAATGAGCTCCCGGATTACAGAGCTTAAAGAGTAATTAGTAGAGGTAACTAAGCGTAAAAGGCGCAAGAGAAAGCGGATCCAGTACGGCGGTATACTTAAGTATAGTATAGCAGCATTATACGTAGCTACTAAAGCGCCTACAGCGTCTTAGCCGTCTAAGAAGGCTTATAGTAGTGGTGGTAACAAACAGGCTCTACTAGCTTAATGGCGCTGTAGGAACTATAAAGAGACCAACTATAACGCTCGTACGTGTAAAAAGGATAAAGAGGTAGCTTTTAAATCTAATGTAAGTGTATTATACGCAAGTTCCTTAGTTAGTTGCGAATAAATTAATATTTTGTATGTGATGTTCGTGGTGCTAAGAAAAAGTGACTGGCTCGGTGGGGTGGCCGGCTTGGTAGTAGAATACGTTATAGCTTATAGTGTAAAAAGCCTTTTTTTTATATAAATAATAATAAAAAACTGGCTATAAATACTAGGGTATTGTTAACTAATTTTTAAATTTAAGATTTTTTTATTGTTCTAATTATCTTAATAGTACTAATAGTCTTAATAGTCCCAGTAGTCTAGGTAGTTTAGTTAACCTCTTAATAGCCTTTTAATAGAAAGCTAAGTAAAAGTATCTTCTAAAGCTCCTAATAGCCCTAATAAAAGATATTAGGAGCCTATTAATACTATTAGGAGGTATTAAACAATGCAGTTAAGAAGAAGAACCCTATTAAATTAATATAGGCTATTAAGCCTTAATATATACAGTTAAGTTAAATAGCCTAAACACCCCTAGTTTATACCCTTAAAGGAAATAAAACAACGATCGCAATTAACGTGTCGTCCGATAGGAGGTATAAACAATTTCCTAATATATAGAGTAGCTACATATCTACTTAATTAGATACTTAGTAAAAGATTTAGATAGTAGATACCTTTTAAGAAGATCTAATTAGTAATAGGTATATTATTACTAAAGCTAAATATAGGTTACTTATAATTCTATAGCTATAGGGCCTATATAGGATATCTAATAGGGTATAATTTAATAAATATCTTGTAAATCTATATGCCTAGTTAGAAGAAGGTTATTAAAATAAGAGACGTAAAGTTTAATAAGCGGTTGCTCTATAATAACTTATAGCTAGATTTTATAAATATTCTCTAAGTAAGAACTAACAAAATACTAGAAATTATTAATGTCTATTAAATATAGAATCTTTAAAATAAATTGAAGTTATTATCTAATAAAAGCGATAAGACTTAAGACGAGATTTTAGTAGAAATTAAGAAGAGCCTAATATTAAAAGTGGTAAGTAACTAGACTTAAATATCTTTAAGAACGACTTAGCTTTAGGGCTTTCTACCCTAAATAAGATATTAGAACCTAACTTACTAGAGCCTCTACTACTGTCCTTAAATATCTTAGTAAAGAAGAAGCCGTACTATATAATAGTTCCTGCTAAGGAAGCTTAGCTAACGAAGAAAATTAATAGTAATAGAGGAGAGTAAAACATAGTAAAAGGAAAGAGACTTAAAAGATAATTAAAGGCCTACGTAGGCTTTCTTAATAACGTTACTAGAGATTAGAGCCTTCTAGCTTAAAAATTAGCCTTTAATATAGGGCTTATATTTTATAGGAAGCTATACCGCAATTAGCTCCTATTACTGCCTAAAAACTAAAAGGAGCTTTAAGGATATCTATATAAGGAAGATTTTAAGTTATTAACGAGATAATTATCTAGGTATTTACCTATAAAACTAATACTAATAGATATCTAACGAGGTTTAAGGCTTGTCTTTATATATAAGGTAATCTATAAGAGTTAGTTTATAAGGACACCTATACCATAACTCTAGCCGTAAGATTATTTAGAGCACTAATAGCTATTATCTTAATGTTTAACCTAGACTACTAGTAGTGCGACGCCGTTAATATATTCGCAAATAGTCTAATTAATAAGGTTGTTTATATTAAGTGCTTAAATATATTTATAATTAATAGTAAGTACCTACTCCTTTATAGAGCGCCTATAGATTACAACGATTACCTCTACTATAGTATAGCGATTTTACTATAATACTAAAGGAGGGCTTAAAGCCAGTAGTAGAGGAGTCTTACTTACATTATAACGATTAGTTAATAATCTTCTTCTACTTATAGAAAGAAAGACCTACCTAAGCTTAAGACCTTTAAGGGGCATCTTATAAAAAGTACGAGATTAAGGTAACTATATAGAGGATTTCTTTAAGTTAACGCTAAATTGGTATCGTGACTTCTTGTATTTCTACAGCAGCCTAGAAGGTTTTGTGCTCCCCCGGGAGGTGTTGACTTAAATCGGTTTTACTTACCACCGTCTTACTACTGCCTTAGTTACTACTCCTTGACTCGGTCATCGACTTGGTTACCGACTCAGTCACCGACGTAGTCTACTACCCCTTCCTTATGTATATATAGAGGCTCTAAAGCCACGTTCAATAGACAGAGTTCTCATTCCTGACCATCCGTTCAACACAATAATAGTGGGTGTCTGTGAAGAACGATTCTTCTCCTGGCTAAGGTGTATTCTAAGCATAGATATAAAGGCTAGCATTAGGTTTAAATGTATATATATGCCATTAGCTAAGAAACCTTAAAGGATCGGTAGCAGCTGAACCAGTCTTAGCGCAGAACCTGGTTTGCAAAGGAGTCATCTAAAATGCTAGCGTATAGAGGATCTCGAATATCGACCTCGGAGAAAGTGTGGTTATGAAACTGGGCTGATGAGTACATTTTAGCAAAGATTCTCGCGACGTATGGCCTTTGCGAATACATACTGGAAGAAGGAGCAACTTTTATGCCGAAGCCATCGCATTTGAGGCGTGCATCGCAATGCTGGGCTGTACTGGGTATGTACTCCGAGATATCTAGTGGTTTGAGATCGCCTTGGGAACGCAAATGAATGTTTCTGAGTGAAGAGGTGGCCACGAAGTCAATCAGCTTCAAAACTACGGTCTTATCGAGCCTTTGATTGGCATCTACGTTAAGAGTCCGCAGGGAGAATCGATGGTTCTCCCAAGCTTGGATCATTGGCACGGTGAGATGCTCTGATGCCACTCCAGAGGCCATATGCCAGATCTGAAGAGACCGCAAGGGTTTCATGCTGGCAATAACTTCTGCTGTCAAGGACAAGTGCTTTGGGAGATCCGCAGTGACAATTCCTTTTTCACGATCATCAAACTCCGGGTATCGGTAGATACTGATAGCATCAAGACTTTTCAAGCTTCTTAGGATTTGCAAAAGCTCTTCAGGCGTGGATTTGGAGTACCCTGTGAAGCGAAGCATGCGAAGGTCGCGAAAGTGACGAAGGAAGTCCATTGAGACAAGTGGGGAGAAACACGAAAAGTTGCGTATAGCTGGGAAGGCAGCAGGTACCATCCGTAGTAAGAGTTGGATAATAGGTTGGATCTTTGGATCCTCGTGGGACAGTTTGATCCAGCAGGACTGGACGTTGTCAATAGCCTTCAGAGCTGACCAGAGCTGATGGATCAAAGATTTTCCTTGATCTTGGGTTGACGGGTCAAGTTGCTTGGATCTAAAGACGGTTTTAAAACGTTGTGGAATCAGCCGGGTTCGGAATGAGGATTGCGATTGCTCGGAAACGGGAGAAGCAATATCAGGCAAAGTGTGCGCATCCATTGCGAATTGTGCGGCCCACCAAGCATCTGAGTAGGGTTCTGTGTCTTGCATAGCCTCTTCTTTCGCCGCCTCGTGGGCGGCAGATAGGAGTGAATCCCAGTCGACAGGGTTGTTGTTGAGGAGTTGGATCGAGATATCCTTCACATGACAGAGTAGATCAGGATTGCCTGTAGATGTCCACCTGATCAACTTCTCAAGCGTTGAGAAGTATCTAGTACATTCAAGATACAACGGGATTGCTTCTGTCCGAATTTGACGGCATACCAGAAGGATGTTGGGCTTGTAAATGCCGTCATACCGATTGAATAGCAGTTTGTAAATGGGGAAGCGGAGCTCCACTGGAAGTCCAAGAAAAGAGGCAGAGCTGTGCACCATGGTGAAAGCAACTGAATCCCAGAAATTACGTTGCTACGGGAGATAGATGAGTCGAGACGTTGGTAAACTGTACATGTGTTGGTTAGAAGAGGGATTTGGCGTTGTTGCAATTACAAGGTCATAAGGTCACAGCGGAGCTGTCTTGAGGGGTCAATTGATGATAGAGATGACGCAGACGATGAATATTGATTGATTCGTAATGCAGTAGATGCGGCTGATGTCTATATAGATTGCATGCGGACTTCGTCCTCGCAATGTGTCCAGAGCTTAGTCAGCACATCTCGCTTAATTCTGACACTCCCCCATGCTGACGACGCTCTTCTCGTCTGCTCGTCTGTTTCCTAAATAGGCAATTATAAAGCTATTCCCAAATACCTTGCAAGCGCCATTTGGCCTACGTATGGAGGGAAAACCTATAGTAGGCGAAAAACCTCTGTTACTTGCTTCGTTAGTTACTGATTCCTAGCGTTATATAGTGCTTTATAAATTGGTTAATCGGTAGCTATTTTATAAGTATATCTCTAGGTTAATTTTTACCTGGTATATATACCACTTTAAGTTAATCTTATTAAACTATGTTGTTTTGTATGAAGAGGTATTAAGTCTTAATATACTTGGCTTTCTGGTAGTGATTTATATTATATAAAAGGTTAACTATACCCTTATTATTATAGTAGAGCGTAGAAATAAAAGGGTTGTTATTGTCGTCTCTCCCCCTGTTAGGAATAAAGGGAAGTGGTCACCATATGAGGCATATTGCCGTCACGTGTAGCAAGTTGCCGTTACGTGCGGCAAGTTGCCGTCACGTGTCGCCGCGGCACTAGCGTGGCGAGGAGCCTTAAGCTCCTTGCCCTCCCTTATTAATACAACAGAATAATTATTATTATACTATCTACAAACCGTAGCTATGTAATATCACCTTGTGTAACCAACACTAATTAGTAGTTAACTTCACTATTATACTATAGAGTAGCTAGGTATTCCACTAAGAGGAGACAAGTTACTATACTAGTGCTACTTATGCTAAAGGGAGCTGTTTTTTAAGGTTAGAACTGGTCCTAAACCTTAAATAGAACTCTTCTATAAATCTAAGGGATCTAAAGGCTAGAACTAGTCCTAAGCCTTTCCAAGATTATAGATTCTTACGTCTATTACGCAGAATAATATACTTTACAAGTCTTTGCAATTTAAGGCTAGAACTGGTCCTAAGCCCTATAATCGCAAATATATGTTATAAACGCGTACTAAATAACAATCCCTATACTAATAATACTTCCCTTTCTCTAAAAGTATGGCTACGCTAAACGACTGGAAAGACTCCTTACTATTAGGGGTAGCTAAGTACGCGAAACTTATTAATAAAGATTAGGACGAATTCGCCTTTAATATAATAACTTATACCGCAAATAAGTTAACGGCTTTCTCCTATACTATATTATATTCTACCGAAATAGACACTATACCGATTTATAACTGTAGGAGTATTTTAGGGAGGATTTTATAGGATAGACTGCTGATACCTAGGCACTTAGCAACGTTAATATTGTTTAGGATTTTTAAGACTTCCTTTATAGGAATAGGGTATATATTACTAAGAACGGTAACCTAATTGCTAGTAATATTTAGGCCGTTATTATTAGTATAGAAGAACTAGTATAAACGGAAGCTAAGATTATATATTAACTATAGAAACCTAAAACTAACCCATATTCTTTAGAAGGCAACTTTAATTTATATTAAAACCCCTAGAACGCTAATCCCCTACCTAGAGGTACTCTTCTACTAGGAGGTACTCTCCTACCTAGAGGTGCTCTTCTGCTACCCCCTTTACTATCTCTATCCCCTCTATCCTAGCTAACTAGTAAGCCTCTACTATAAGAAGTCACGAATCTAATAAAGGTATATTTAGACGAAGAGAAGAAGTTTAAAGGAGAATTATATAATATACTTAGAGCAAAACTATAGGTCTTCTATAACTGTTATAATAAGGTTAAAATTTAACGCCACTAGTACCACTATGCTTTCTCTATTATATTAAAGGGATGGGCAGTAACATTTTATTATAACCATATTACGGGTGAAAACTATAGCTTTAATATAATGCTTTAGCTTACTAGAGCCCACTTTAAGACTAATAAGAATTGCTAGCTTTATATATCCGAATAGCAAAAGACTATATTTTAAAGAGTTATCGCTTCTAACCTAATAAAGATTTATTTAGAGTGCCTTTAACTACTCTTTAATAAACTCTAAAAAATCTAATATAGCCTTACTAAAACTTACTAAAATAAGAACAGCCTAAGGGACTAGGTTATCTTAGTATGCTATAGCGTTCCTAAGTATAACTTAGCGCTATATAAACCTATAGATACGTTTAAAGGAGTATATACTAAGCTACGCTCTGCTATAAGTACTATAATGTAAATATAAGAATTTTAATAGTTCTATACTAAAAACCCTACCTAACTAAGTATTTCTAACTAATATAATTATAACTAGACTAATTAAATATATAGTAGCCGTAGTAGGGAATATAGAAGAGGGTATAATTAATATTAACTATAAGGTAATTATAGAGGTCCTTATAGAGGCTTACTTTAAAGTAATTGCTAGAAGAAGTACTACATTTATAAGAAGCTAAATTGCTAATTAACTAGATACTCCCTTAATAAGTAAAAGGAGGTATATAATAAGTTCCGTTAAAGTATAAGAAATGTTAGAAATTATAAGGTTACTATAGCCTACTTTTAAAGCTTCCTAGTTTAATATAAAGGCGTAAAAGATCTTAAGGGTAAGGTTAATAAGATTAAATAGCTCCTTATAGATATAGAAATTAAGGACTACTTACCTAACTAATACTTTATTAAGTATAGTAAGGTAAATAGTATATAAACCGTTGCTGTTCTTAATAACTAATCTACGCTTTATTCTATTACGAAATTAAATATCTTTAATAAGCTAAAGAAGAGTTTTGCGTTTTTCCTTAATAATAAATACTTAGCGTATATCTTTTATAGTATTATACCAGATATAGGAGCCGTAGGAGTATCTATAGTAGAAGAACCTTAAGTTTAAGCTCTTTAGTAGCTTAATAGCTCTATTTAAATCGACTAATTAATGGCAGGCTAATATACGATTTGCTTTAGTAAAGGTACTATAATCTCTCTTAGTATAATTAGGGTTTAAACCCCCTTAGGATATATTACTTTCTATATTATTTCTATAACACTCCGTTTCTATTTTATATTAAAGATATAAATAAGTTAGGCGTTAGGCTTAATAACCTTAAGAATATACTTATTTAGGGAGACAATTAGGTGCCTATTATACGTAAGTAGGGTTACCCCTAGTTACTCCTTTATTAACTAGAAAAGAGTATTACTTAAAGCTATTTAACTAAGTTAGAGTTACGTTAACTATACTATTGTTTTAGCCACCTATCCGTTTACTAATTGCTTAGGGTTCTTTAGTAAGTAGGCCATAAAGTTAAAGTTAAGGCAATTAAGCATCTTATAAAGTATTACTATTACTACTAAATAAACCAGAAGTTCCCTAGCCGATTTAAGTTTACCCTTAAGGATAACTACAACTTTAACTTCTATATTATTATTAACGTTATATATCTTAGCGGTAAGCTAGTACTCTAAGTTATTAACTTTTTAACCTCCTTTTAAGCCGTATAATTTTTAAAGGATATATTAGCTAGGAACGTATAGGATACCCTTTAGTTATACTAGATTAATATTTACCTAGAACCCCCTAATTAAATCGTCTATAATATAAAAAAGAACTTTTTATCTATAAAGTTCTAATAATAAATAAAGGTAATGGCAATTAAGGTTAAGGAAGTCCCTATTAAGGCATATAATAGTATTAAAAAAGTAAAGCGATATTATACGCCATTACGCCGCGTATATAAGATTATCTCTTTAAAACTAAAGGATGCTAGCGAAGAACTTACCTTATAAATAGCTGTTAAAGCTATTAATAATTCCGCTGGCCTAGATAAACTTATACCTATATTACTAGTCTTTAGTACCTACCTATAAATAACTAATAATTCTCTACTATCTCCCTCTATTATATAATAAGCTAAGGCAATTTATAAGGCAATAAAGGAGGTATAACGCCTCTATACTATACGCTAGGTTAATAATATACTAGGAATAAAAAATAGCCTAAATACCTTAACTATAATTAATCTGCCACTTTAGTCTAAGGTACGCGTATAGCGTAAAAAGGGAGAATAATTAGGCCTACATTAACTTATTATAATTAATAGTTAAACTTATACTATTTAGATGCCTTATAAACCCACTTAATTCTATTTAACTATTATTAAGCCTTATTATAAAGATAATAATTCTAAGCCTTTATAGGATGCCCTAGAAGATGCCCTAAAAGAGAACTATAATTAATATACTTTAGAAGGCAACTACAATCCTAATATAATTATAGTAGATGCGCTATAACTATAACGCGGTAGAGGTCGCCTAAAGGGATTATAAAATTGCTAATATCTTATTAATTTTAAAGAACAATTTATTACCGCCATTAAGAATAAAGTTAAGTTATTAATGGCCTTTATAACAGCTAAAGAGAAGGCTAACTTTAAGCTCGCAAAACAGCTTTAAAAGGAAGGTTATATTATAACCCTAGGAGCTCCTTTTTAGGCATTTAATAAGTAGGAGATTAACGGTCTTATTATAAGAGGAGTTTTTAAATTTAAAAAGTATAACCCTACTAAGTTTAATAAAGTTCGCATCTTTAAGTTAAGGATAGTTAATAAGATTAAGGGCAAAGCTACTAACGCCCTATTTAAGAAATTAAGGCTTATTATCTAAGGTTATAATAATAATAGTAAAGAGATAATTCTTATATAATCTCCTATAATTTAACAAGCTAGTTAGCGAGTTATTATTATATTAGCTCCCTCCTTAATAAAGGATAGAATAGCGGTTTATTTATAAGATATTACTTAAGCCTATACCCAATTAGAGACGCACCTTTAGCGCTTAATATTAGCATACCTTCTGGAGTAAATTTGCCACTAGTATTCTAAGGATACGGTTATAGTTATACTTAAGCTATTATATAGAATTATAGAGGCAGGAACTTACTAATAGGCTACCTATAGTAAGCACTATAAAGAGAAGCTTTTAATAACTACTTCTATATTTAATCCCTACTTCCTTATTATAACTATAGAAACCCTATTTAGAATTATTGGTATATAAACTAATAATATAATTATCTTAAGAGACGACTAATTTTTAGCTCTTAAAGAGGATAAGCTAGTAAAGGCAAATCTTATAGCAAAGCTAAAGGAAAAGCTTAATTTAATAATACTATTACTTTTTAATAGATATATCCTCTCCCTAAATAAGGATTCTATTGCTTTACGCTAAAAGGGTTAAGGTAAGAAGATTAACGTTATTAATATAAATTCCCTAAAGTAAGGATATGTGGAGTAACGCGCTTATAGAGTTTATATTACTTCTATCTATTAACCTAAGGCTTTATTTAATCTCTCTATTACTGCCTAATACTAGAAACTAATTAAGGACGACGTTTTTACCCTAAATAAACGTCTTTCCTAGCAAATAAACTATCTTAATTAAGGACTACTTTATATACCTATTAATCTTCCTACCGCTAAGCTCTTTATATTTATTAATAGATCGTTTATAAATAATAAAGATTTTAGCTTCTAGTTAGGATATAAAATTATTATAATAAATAAATTTACTAGAGAGAATAACTTTATAATCTATAGCAATCTTATCTATTAGAGCTTAACTAAGAGTAAGCGCATTACCTAAAGTGTTTTAGCGTTAGAGATATATAGAATAGTTAGTGGAGTTAATATAGTAATTACAATTAGAACTACCCTAAAGATAATTATAGATTAACTTAAACTTCCCGTTATCCCTATGATTATATACACCGACTTATACTCCCTCTACGAGTATTTAGTTAAGCTTAGTACTATAAAGAAGAAGCGCCTTATAATTAATATTATAGCACTTTAGTAATCCTATAAGCGTTAAGAACTCTTTAAGATTTAATAGATTAATAGCTAAAATAACCTAGTAGATATAATAATAAAGGTAAACCCAAATAAGGCACTAGAGACGTTTATTAATATAAATACTCTATATATATGAGTTAAAGGTTAGGTTAAAAGGAAGTCCTTAAAATTTTCTTAGTTATGTAAGGTCTTAAAATATCTAAGAACTTTAACCAGCGGTTAAAGTTATCTAATTAGTTAGATTCTCTTACTAAGACTTTTTTAAAGGGGGAAGTATAATATTCTATAGACCCTAACTTAAACTAGCTAATTAGGATTTTCTATCTCTAGAATAGAAAATTACTATTAGCTTACTTACCGCTAGCGCCTTAGCGGCCCTACTAATAAGATACCTACCTATAACTTATAAGTAAGAAAGCACTATATGCTAAGAGGTAAATTTTAGGACAGTAAGACTTATATTATAATAGCAATAATAAGTAAGGAGGATTAATATTTATTATACTAGTCGAGCGGTATATATATATAGATAGTAACTATAAAAGAAGAGTTGCCAGTGTTAGGAATAAAGGGAAGTGGTTACTATATAAGGTATATTGCCGTTATATATAGCAAGTTGCCATTATATGCGGCAAGTTGCCGTTACGTGTTGCCGCGGCACTAGCGTGGCGAGGAGCCTTAAGCTCCTCGCCCTCCCTTATTAATATAATAGAATAACAATTATTATACTATCTACGAACCGTAGCTATGTGATATTACCTTGTGTAACTAACACCCCCTTAGATCTCTTATTAGCTTTTTAAGCTATACTACTAACCTTGCTCCTTATAACGCTGCCATGATCTCTACTTCTATTAAACTTAAGGCCGTTAACTTCTACCTTTAAGCCATCTAAATTATGACTCCCCTATAGTGTATAACTACTATGCCTTAGAATAATATCCGACCGTGTTCTGTTCCCTATATAGCGTTAGTAAAGATACTATCGCTAATAGGTAAGTTAGTTAACGTAAGCTTATATAAGGTAAGGTAGATCTTTTAATTTAAGTAGGTAATTCTAATTTTAAGAGTGCCGTTTATATATTGTAGTAGCTGCTTACTTAAGCGGTAATGTAATTCTTTTAGTGCTGCTATAAACCTAGCTAGCTAACTAATAGTATAGCTAATATTAGGACGTATGTAGTTTAATAGGTAGATTATAGAGCTAATAATCTATTAGTATACCGTCGCGTTATTATACTTAAGGAGACTTTTAATATTAGGCTTTAGAACAGTACCTATTAGTATTAATAGCTTAACCGGATTATAATTGTCCATTTTTAGCCGTTTAAGTAGCTTCTTAGTATATATCGTCTGATGTAGTTTAAGGGTTTAATTTATACGATCTTAATTAATTTAGAAGCCTATAAATACCTCTATAGGACCTAGGTCTTTATATCTCCATTTTCTTAAAATTCTTATCTTTATAATATTAAGGTGTTAGCGCTTTTCTGCGATTAGTATATCGTTAATAAATAATAAGATATATACTCCATTTCCTATAAAGAGATTAGGGTTAGCCTTAGCTGATTTTAAACCTATACTATTAAAGAACTTCTTAACCATCTAAAACTATTCTCTTAGTGCCTGCTTTAGGCCGTATAGTAACTTATTTAGCTTTAAGTAGGCGTCTTTTACCCCCTTAAGGTTAGGTTTAAAGTCTCTTAATAGGTTAGGAATTTATATATAAATCTATTTTTATAACGGCGGGTTTAAGAATATAGTTTTAACGTTAATATGGTTAAGCTTAAGGTCTTTAGCTACTGCCTTTACTATTAGGAACCTAAAGGTGTTATATTATATAATAGATATAAATGTCTTAAAATAGTCGATATTAGGGGTTTACTTATCTCCCTAAATATATAGTCTTGCCTTTTTGTGAATTACTTCTTCCTTAGCGTTATACTTGTGCTTTAAAACTAGCTTACTTAGGAGTAATAACCTTCCTTTTAGTACTCTCCCTCTTATAATAGTATAGGTGTGCATTCTCTTAAAAGAGAGAAAATTTTAAAGATAGCTTTTATCTAGCTAGGAGCGTCCTCCCTTAAGGCCTAATCCAGCTTAATAGCGTTAAATAGTGCTGTAGGCAGTGGTCCTAGTGATAAATAGATTGATATTTTGACTAAATATTAATTGTTATCATTAAGGGAGCTAAAATATCGCGATATAAATGGATATTCGCGATATGGCTTATATAAGCTACATAACCAGTCTTAGCATAGTGTTGTAGTTATTTGTTAAGGTTGACGGCTTTCTAGAGGCCCTTACCCCTCCTTTTATTACGGGCAAGTATTAAAAAAATTTCTCTTGCGTATATACTAGAATGTAGAGCGTATAATTAATACTACGTATACGCCTTAGTATCCTTTTACTATACTATAAGGCTTTAACTTACCTATATATTTATAAGCTTATAGATATTCATTTATAAGGATCTTAAAAAATCTAATCGTTATTATTGCTTATAAATGAATATATTGTTAAGAAGCGATGGATATAAATATTACTAGGACTACTAGCTATAGATACTCCTAAGGAGGTAGTATTCTTAGCTTTTAAGTAGATAGCTTTTATAGCTATTACTAACTAAACTACCGTATTGTTAAAAACCCTTATATTTAGTAACCTTTTAGACCTTATTCTCTGCGTATAAGGAATGCGTATTAATATGATTTATACGTCCCACCCTTAGTATTACCTTATAGATTTAAGCGTCCCGCTTAATCTTAACCTAGGCTTTTAATTTAATTTAAGTAGCCTATTTAGTCTTAACCTAGGCTTTCTATTTAGCTTAAGCGGCCTACTTAGTTACTATTTGGCCTACTCTTGGTTCTCGCAATTAGAGTCTCTATTAGCCCGTTTAAGGTAGTAAGGGAAAATTTAGGTTAGTTTGCAGCTTAGCTTATAGCCTATACTATATATGCTCTATAAGGGAACCTATACTTATTTACTTTAGCATCTCTATAGAGCTTAATTACTTGCGTATATAGGTTTATTATCTTAAATTAACTACTCCCTTTTAATCTTATAAAAGCGTAGTTAGGTTTTATCCTTAAGTTATACTTCCTAGGGTATTTCTTAAGCGTATTAATTAGGTTAGTATAACACCTAAAGATAACTAGATTCTTAAGGTTAGGGACTTATTAGGTATATGCCTTATAGGGTATAATAGTACCACTATACTTATCGTTAAATGGAAGTGTTAAGGTTGGTACTTAATTTTTGATCTAGATAGCGTATTTAACTATATAGCACTAGAGTTTAACTAGTATATTTCTTTAAAATAGAAGTGACCTTATTTTATAGTTAACTGTGTAGATCGCGCGCTTGATTACGCTATTATATAAGCGCTTATATAGCGGGTAAGGCTTAAAATTAATACCCTAGGGTATTAATTTGTCTTAAAATTTGTGGCTAAACTCCCCCTTTCTATTCTTTACTTGAATTTATACAGCTTTAGTCCCTATAAACCTCTCTACCCTTATAATAATCTCTTTAATATATAATAGTACCTCTTTAGTTTAGAGGGTCTTAAGAGGAATAACTTAGGTATAGTGTGTGGCGTTATCTAGGGCTAGTAAGTAGTAGTTATAGCCTTTAATTAATGTCACAGTGCTATAATAAAGTAGACTAAATAACTACGTTGTGGTATAAAGAGGGGAAGAAGGTGGAAAGGGGGTATTGTATATAAATAGTAGGGCTGGCTGCCAAGTCACTAGTGGTGGGCTAGCTAATAGTAGGAAACAGTATAAGACAGTATGAAATAGTATATGTTAGGTCAGTGCCGTAATAGTACTCCTTTCCCCTAGATGGTTTGGTCCCTAAACTAAATAGATAACTTAAAAATAGGCAGTATACGGGGTTGTCTATTTTTTACCACAAAGATATTAGTTCTGCTTACCGCCCTTAACTAAGCCAATGGCGATTTTCTATACCGGGCATGGAAAATCCTAATTAGTTAGTTCAGTAAGTAAGGTCGATAGAACTCTATACCGCCACCCAAATTAATCCGCGTAGCGTTTCTTGGCAAGAATTTAGCTAATTAAATAACTTTAACCGCTGGTTAAAGTTTTATAATATCTTAACTACTATAAATTTTAATATAGTGGTCGGCCGCGACCTTGGCGTAACTTTTCCTTATCTTATACCTAGTCTAGAGGTCCTAGCTTCTTAGGGTGTTGCTTATAAAAGCGCTATATAGCTTATTTATAACCCTTTAGGTCTTCCTTTAGCTGCTAGGTTATATCCTTATAATATTTCTATTTAATCTTATAAGTTAGGCCCTAGGGGTCTTTGTTATATATATTAAGGATTTTTTTTAAACTCCTATTTATCTTTTATGTTACTATTATTATCTCTCTTTACTACTCGTCCTTGTATATTACGGCGCTTTATAGTATTAATATTTGCTTAGCTAGAGATCTCTTTAGTAGCCTAGAGGCGGACCTTAGATATATAAAAGGATTTATTTACTCAGATATGGTCTAGGAGGTCTACTACAACTATTACGGCACTGGCAGAACTTGGCAGAACTTAACTAGCAGAACTTGGCAGAACTTTAAGGTCACGTGACTAGAGGACCGCATAAAAGAACCCTACTTCGACCAGCGCTGCTCTTCTTCTCCTTTCCTTTCTCTAGCTTTAGATCCTCGTTTATAGACTACCAATTATACAGGCTTACGCGTCTCTCTTGTCGTGCTCGTGCCTTGATTAACTAAGTCGCTAATATTATCTAAAGCTCATCTTACCCTTTCTTCCTAAGAAGGAACTCAAATATATCTATAAGGCCACGAAAAGGACAAGGACATAGAACAGGACCCTAAGGATATTACCAGGACCACAAGGACAGGACAGAACCCCTAGAACACGAAAGGAACATAAAAAGAACCCCAAAAACCAAACGCGCACAGACCAAAACCCCTAAAGAAATTACCCAGAATTACCTAACACCTATACCACCATGCCAAGAAACACAGCAGCCAGTAAAGCAGCTATAGGACCCTTAAATACCTCAGATAAAGAAACAATAACTATCTTAACCCCCCAGGCGGAGCTTGCGGCAGCTAATGCCGAAATTAAACGGCTATAAGAACTGCTAGAAACTAGGGACACCCCTACCTCTAACGATAACCTATCGGATAGACTTGCTACGGTTCTTAAGGCCCTAGCCTAAAGCACCGCATTATCACGATCTGCGAAGGTTGCGGACCCCCTATTACTTACAGACGGAACCGACCCTACATTTAACAATTAGAAGCTTTAACTGCAAGATAAGCTCGAAGTTAATGCGGACCACTTCCCCACTACTTAAGCTAAAATGGCCTATATCTTTAGCCATACCGGCAGGGACGCACAGACGCATCTACGTCCGCGATACGCCGCAGACTCTATAGACCCCTTTGTCTCTAAAGAAGAAATAATTAACCACTTGTCTTCTGTTTATAAGGACCCCTTTAAGATATAGAACGCCCGCCTTAATTATAAAAGCCTAAACATAAAAACAATGGAGACCTTTTTAACCTTCTAAACCCGCTTTCTGCACCTAGCTAGCCAAGCCTAAATTCCCTATAAAGACCTACTGCCAGACCTCTTTAACAAACTTACCCTAGACCTACAGCGCGCCGTACTACCAGTTTTTACTACTATATAGACGCTAAAGGTACTTACGGACCACTATCTGGCCATTAACTAAGGCCTCCGTTAAATTAAGGCACGTGCTAAGCGGTATAAAGCCAGGAACTCTTTAAACCAGACTACAAGCACTACAAGAACAGCTAATAGTACCCCTATACGGACCGCAACTCCCGCGGCACTAACCGTTCAGCCTACCGTTAACCCAGCAGCTAGTCGTGCAGCTAGTCCTGCCGCGGGCCCGGTATATACTCGGCCTACTTACAGTAACCCCCATAGACAAGCCCTTAGTAATTAAGGAGCTTACTTTTTATACGGCTAAAAAGACCACTTTGTAAGGAACTACCTAACAGCGGCGAAGACAAATAAGGTCCTGTTAATTCAGGAAGATAGTACAGAGTCAGAAAAAAAGGAACCCTAAAGGAAGACTCCTCTCTAGGGTTAAAAGGAATTAATATGTCACATATTAATCTGGGTTGGCTAGTTAGTAAAAGAAGCTGCACTATCCCTTATACTTTATTCCGCAATAGATATTAAGTTTTAACCTCTACTTTAGCTAACTCTAGAGTAAATGCCTTTGCCTTAATAGATACCTAGTATACTATAAAGCTAGCTAAATTTCTAAATGCACCCCTTAAAGAACTACCCAAACCCATTCCTATTCGCGGGTATAACGGACGGATAGGGCCACCTATTATAACTATCTTACGGATCCACCTCCGCGTTAACGGACGAAGGTAGTATAACATCCCCTTCCTAATTACGGACCTTAGAAGCCATAATATAATCTTAAGAAGAAAATGGCTAGCCTATTTAGGCTTACAGCTTAACATACGGAATAGATAGCTTCTCTAGCCCGAAACTATGCCCCCAACGCCTTCCTTTATAAGAGAAATTAGTATCACAATAAAAAACCTTATACGGCCGTAAATAAACCCCGTTTACCAGGCCGATACAATACATAGGGACTAAGCTTTTAAAAAGGATATACAGCTTAATCCGCAAAGGATCCGTATACTACGCCGCCCCTAGGTTACCTATACTACGCCACCCGCATAAGAGACCTAGGAAGTCAGTAGTGATCTACCTAAGTTCCCTAGGGAGAACTTAGGCCCTATAAAGCCACAAAGGATAGCTAGGAACATTAGACGATATACTAAACTAATAGATTAAAAGGACAACTTATGGAAAATAGAACGTAAGCTAAGGAAGATTATAAACTCTATACCGCAAAATACAGCCTAATAAAAGTCCGTAAAAAAACCTATGGACCTTCCCCCGGTTAATATCTGCTACATTAGCGCCGTAGGATTCTACTAAAACTTAGTCCAACCTAATACCGTTACCTTTACTACTAGCTTATATAAAATTGATTAAATAATTAAGGAAAAGGAAAGTAAGCTTAGCGGATAGGAAAGCGAGCTTATAGATAAGGAGCTGGTTGAACAGAAACTGCCTTATTAACACTAGAAATTCAAGGATGTATTCTCCAAGGCAGTATCCAATATACTTCCGCCTCACCGACTATATAACTATAAGATTAAGATTAAGCCAGACAAGGAGGACACCCTTAGCTATAGCCCCCTCCGTTAGCAGTCTACTACCAAATTATAGGCTATAAAGCAGTACCTCATCGATAACCTAGATAAGGGCTTTATTAAGCCTAGCTAAGCCCCTTTTAACTCACCTATTCTCTTTGCCAAGAAGCTAAATAAAGGACTTTGTTTCTATATTAACTACCGCAAACTCAATAATATAACCCGCAAGGACCGCTATCTACTGCCCTTACTTAACAAGACTCTAGCCCAAATAAGTAGAGCTAAAATCTTTACAAAGCTTAATATCTATTAGGCTTTTTACCGGATTAGAATAGACCCTAGATTAGAGAATCTTACTATATTTCGGACCCGTTACGGAACATATAAATATAAAATACTTCCTTTTAGGCTAACTAACGGACTGGCTACATATCAGCGGTATATAAATGACATACTATTTAACTACCTTAACGACTTCTGCACAGCCTACCTAGATAATATTATAATCTACTCTAAGAATAAATTGGAGCATTAGGAGCATGTCCATAAAGTCCTACAACGGCTCCAGAAAGCTGGCCTCTAGGCCGACATTAAAAAGTTAGAATTTAGTGTCAAGCATATAAAGTACAGGCAAAACTCCTTAGTACGATACCGGGTATATAACGATACCATTGGTATTACGATCTACACGCCCTGATCAAGCCTTTTTTGGTGTAATTAACGATAATCTAACTTTTGACGATATCGTTAGGTGCCTCTACCAAAATCGGTATAACCAGTTTTAATTCGTCGGATTTGGCCTCACCTTACCGCGAGTTCAGCCATCAGCTTTCATCACACAACGATTAAAATCTATCAAATTGAACCTTAGATCTTACTCTCCATACTTAATTCTACCTTATTAATTATGGGTAGGTCTCAAAATTCTGAGAGGCTACGCCGTTATAGATTCTCTGACTTTAAACGCCAAAAAATACGCGCCTACCACCAAAAACACCCCAGTCTACTACAATTGGAGGTTACTCGCTGGGTAAGCAACTTCCTCCGTCAAAAAATTAACCAATCCTTAATATTAGAAATACTAAGCGATAAATTTAAGCAGCTTAATCTAGCCAAATTGCCTCGCGGGTAAGGCCTCAAGAGCGGAAGAGGCCTGGTAGTTATTGTAACTCTATTAAGGCACAATCATCAAATTTAAGACCAACGGCTTCAAAACAGCAGGCAAGTGGCAATCACCTCTTTTTTTGGTAGAGCCAGTCGCCCAATTACGGCTTCGCGCATGTAGATACACAATACATACTATAATTTTGATTTTTGGTGTATCTTACATACAAAACCTGAATACAACGATACCATTGGTATTACGATACGCTCGGCTGCAGAAGCCATATCGTACTAAGGAGTTTTGCCTGTACCTAGGTTTTATTATCAGTACGGACGGAATTAAGGCCAACCCAGAAAAAACGGCCGCAATTAACTAGTGGACACCCCCACGGACCGTAAAAGGGGTATAATCATTTTTAGGTTTCTGTAACTTCTACCGACGCTTTATTAAGAATTACAGTAGGATTGCCTAGCCTCTTAACCGCCTTACTAGAAAAGACCAGCCCTTCTACTTTAACGCTATATATATGCAGGCCTTTACTAAGCTTAAAAAACGACTGGTATCGGCTCCCCTACTTGCCCATTTTAACCCAGAACGGCCCTTAATATTAGAAACTAATGCCTTAGACGGCGCAATAGCCGGTATTTTTTCCCAGAAGCAACCAGACGGAGAATGGCACCCTATTATATACTATTTAAAGACTATAATAGATACTGAACTAAACTACCACATCCATAATAAAGAAATACTGGCTATTATCTCTAGCTTCTAGCACTGGCGTGCACAGCTAGAAGGGACCCCTAAGTCTATTAAGGTAGTTTCGGATCACAAGGCCCTAGAATACTTTATAACAACTAAGGCCCTTACGGCCCAGCAGGCATACTAGGCAAATATCCTATCTTAGTTTTACTTCTTAATTATATATAAACCAGGCGCTATAAACCGTGCGGATGCTCTTATAAGGCGCGAACAAGACCTAGGTAACCAGACGGCTGTAAAGATCTCATTACGGACCTAGATACTACTACAACCAGAGCACCTTAACCCCCAGATATAGGCAGAACTAGGTATAGACTCCTTAGGCGCCAAGATGTATCCTATTGACCCTTTAGGACTTAACTTAATCGACGAATTACTACAGATAAACCGTACGGCCCCTTCTCTACAGGAGTACCGTAAAAAGGCAAAGAACGTTACTAGCCTATGGTCCCTTAAAAACGGATTACTTAAGCATTAGGAACGGCTAGTAGTAGCAGAGGAACAGAACTTACGGACTCGGCTTATTACCAAAGCACATGCCTAGGTTTTTACGGCCCACCCTAGAAAGAATAAGACCCGCAAAATTATTGGTAACCGATATTACTAGCCCGGAATGGTTACGGACATTAACCACTATATACAGAACTGCAACGACTGCCGTAGGTCTATAATTCCGCGAGATAAGACCCCAGGACTATTAAAGCCACTCCCAATACCAGAACGCCCCTAACAGTATATCTCTATAGACTTTCATAAGCTGCCTATAGACCGCGACGGATATAATATGGTTATAATCCTAGTTAACCGCTTTAGCAAGCGCCCGTTCTCAATCCCCTATTATAAAAATATCGACGCCAAAGAGGCGGCCCGACTATATATCTATTACGTCTACCAAATTTACGGACTACTAGATACTATTATATCGGACCGCAGACCGTAGTTTATATCGGCTTTCTAGAACAAGTTTACCCAAATCCTAGGAATTAGGCTAAAGCTTTCTACGGCGTACCACCCCCAGACAGATGGTTAGACAGAGATTATAAATTAATACTTAAACCAGAGACTCCGGCCCTTCGTTAACTACTTCTAAGATAACTGGGGCGAACTACTACCTTTAATAGACTACGCCTAGGCGACCCTACCCCATAACTCTACGGGATTTGCACCTATCCAACTAAAAATAAGGTATCTACCCTAAACAAGCTTTAACTAGAATAGGCCAGAAGGACCACAGACCGTACGTAAGAAACTATCTTATAAGGAAGCCCAGCAGTACACCAAGCGCTTAGAGGAAGCCTAGATGGTAGCCTATACAAACCTAGAAAAGGCCCAAAAATTAATAAAATAGCAGGCAAACAAGCATAGGCGCGAGCCCGACTTTACTATAGGTAATATAGTTTAGGTTACAACAAAGAACTAGAAGATGGAACGACCTAGCCATAAGCTTAATTATTAGATAGCAGGACCGTATAAGGTCCTTAAGAAAATAGGCAATTTATACAAAGTAGAGCTCCCAGATTTAATTAAGGTTTACCCTATCTTCTTACCGGATAAGCTACAGAAGGCTATAAATAACCTATTACCTAGACAAAAGAACGAACCCCCCCTACCGATTTAAGTCAGTGGCGATAATAAATAGGAAATTAAAGAAATACTGGCCTATAAGCTAGTAAGGAAAACGCTAAAGTACCGCGTTAGTTGGAAAGGCTATAACCCAGATCCTACCTAGTACCCTATATAGAACTTTGTTAGTAGCCCCCATAAGCTTTAAGAATTCTATAGCCGTTACCCTAATAAACCGGGACCGCCAAAGTACCTAGACGAATGGATGGAATACTGGCATAATAAAGATAATAAGCTACCGGAAAAGTATAAAGATAGAAACGCCCTATAGGCATAATACAGACATACAAAGCCTAAGGGCAGGCTTTTGCGGAGGGGGGGGTAATATTACGGCACTAGCAGAACTTAGCAGAACTTGACTAGCAGAACTTAGTAGAACTTTAAGGTCACGTGACTAGAGGACCGTATAAAAGAACCCTACTTCGACCGGCGCTGCTCTTCTTCTCCTTTCCTTTCTCTAGCTTTAGATCCTCGTTTATAGACTACCAATTATACAGGCTTACGCATCTCTCTTATCGTGCTCGTGCCTCGATTGACTAAGTCGCTAACAACAACTACTTTTTAGTATACTGCGAGTATAGGGTACGGGCCGTCCTATTTATTGTCCCATTTCTTCTTAGGTCTATTTATCTTTATATTTTCTAAGCTAACTATAACTATATTGCCTTTGTAGAATAATACGCTCTCGTCTCTATAGGTATTAGTATTATTTTTATAGCATTACTATAAAATCTAAGCTAGGGCCTTAAGCTATATTAATATCCGCTTAAAGTAGTTAGCTATAGAGTCTGCGTAAAAGAACTCCTTTTTTGCTTATACTAATAGTGTTAGTAAATAGGGGCTAGTAGGCTTAATTCCAAGGTAAGGGTTAAAGCTATAGTTTATAAAAAACGGGGAGATGCCTGTGTTCTTATTAACTTAGTTATTTATAGCAAACTTAATAAGCGGTAAGTAGTTAACCTAGTTATTCTATATAAAGCTAACAAAAGCACAGAGGTATTTATTTATAGTAGTGTTAATAATTTTAGTTTAGCCGTCTGTTTTTAGGTGCTAGGCTAAGCTTAGTTATAAGGTTGTCTTAAGGCGTTTACTTAATTATTGCCAGAAGTCGCTAATAAATTGTATACCGCGATTAGAGATAATTATGCTTAGTGCACTGTAGAGCTTATATATATTATTAATAAAGCTATTAACTAGCTCCTTTATTAAAAGTCCTGTTACTAGAATAAGGTGTTATATTTTAATTAGGTAGTCTATAATAATAAGGATATATTTATATACCTTACCGTGGCGTTAGTATACTAGTAGCGTTATAATATAGTTAATTAAGATATTGGTTTATAGGCAGGTAGGTAATTTTAGTAGCTTTAAGAAACCAGGCGGGGTAAAATAGAGGGTCTTAGTGCGAAAGTATAGGGTATAGTTTTTAACAAAGGTAGCCATAAACTGGGAGATTCCTAGCTATTAGTATATTTAGTTTAAGAGGTTAAAAGTCTTAACCTAGCTAGGGTAACTAGCAGGGCCGCTACTATAAGAGTAATGAGTAACTTCTAGGTGGAGGTCTAGGGCGTTAGGGACGAAGAGATATTGGCGGAAGTAGATCTGTTTATTAACGATACTGTATTCTAACTTATTATAACAAAGTAATTTCCTAATCTTCTTTAGCTAATAGCGAGCTTTCTAATTATATAGGGCCGCTACTATATCTCTTACGAATTTGTTTTTCTAGTATTTTAGCCAGATTAACTTATCTAGTAACTTATTAGCTATTTTAGGGTCTAGAGCGGCTATAAACTCCATATTATTAGAATTACGGGACTTATATAGTAATTCTTCTAAGATTATAGGGTTAACTTTCTGGGGCAGTATAACGACTTGGGCTTAGTAGTGGAGGCGTTTATTATTAGTGTCCTTAGGCCTTATTCCTAGTAGCCGGCTTAGGGCGTTAGGGAGCATGGCTTTACTACTAGGTCTATATATAATTATAAAGTTAAACTATAAGAGGAACTCTGCCTACCGGACTTAGCGCTAATTTAGCTGCTTAGTAGTTATAAACGTTTATAGGTTTTTATAGTTGGTAATGATTTTAAACAGCTCCTTAGTCCCTTATAGCTTAGGACGCTATTTCTTTAAAGCCTTAATAATAGTTAAGAGTTCTTTATTATAGATCTTATAGTTATACTTTAGTACAGAGTGCTTTGCGGAGAAGAATGCGACTAGTCTTAATTTTCTGTTATTATTATATTAGGAAAGGACTCCGCTAAAAGCCTAATTTAATACGTCTGTCTCTACTACTGTTTTCTTTATATAGTTATAGTATGCTAGTACTAGTGCTAAAGTAAAGGCTCCCTTAAGGGCCTTAAACGATTTGGCTTGTTTTAGTCCCTATAGCTATCCAATATCCTTCTTTAAGAGTTTTGTTATAGGTGTAGCGATGGCAGAGTAGCCTTAGATAAATTATTAGTAGAAGTTCGCGAAGCTAAGAAATTGTTATAGTTCTTTAATTAATATTGGGTCTTTCTATTCCTGTAAGGCCTGTACCTTTTTAGGGTTTATAGTTATACTATTAGTTAAGATAATTAAGCTAAGGTATTTTATTTTAGTGGAGTAGAACTTAGACTTATTAATATTAATTTAAAGTCTAGCATTACCGAGTTTTTAGATAACTTTATTTATATGCTTAGTATGCTTAGTATATGTTTTAGAAAAGATAAGGATATTATTAAGGTAGGTAATGTAGTAGTTATTTAGGGTGTTATATAGAATATAGTTAATATAGTTCTGGAATGTAGCGGGTACATTATAGAGGCTAAATAGTATAACTAGTATCTTATAGAGTCTAAACCGGGTAATAAATGCTATAAGCTATTTATAGCCCTTTATAATCCGGATCTAGTTAAACGTAGTAATTATATTAAGTTTAGTAAAGTACTTAGTACTATAAAGTGCGTTAAGTGTCTTGCGGATTAATAGTAGTAGGTACCAATTCTTAATAGTAACTATGTTTAGGCCTTAGTAGTTATAGTAGATTTATACACCACTACTAGGCTTAGTAGTAAGGAGGAGTAGTGTAGTAGCTAGTAAGGTTAATTTGCGAATAAAACCCTTATCTAGTATCTTATTAATTTACTTTTTTATACACCTAAGTTTAGCAGGTAAGAGTGGTTTATTTTTATAATATAGGGCCTGGTTTCTAGAGATAATCTTAATTTTATAGTCCTATGGTTAGTAAGGGGGCAGCTTATCTATATTTTTAGAAAGAAAGTGCTTAATATATTTATGAAACTCCTTTAATAGGCGTTATAAAATATCTTTGCGGGTTAATCCTAGTTTGCTTTTTAGGAATTTTTTAATATTAGTATTAACTATCTTCCAACGTAGAAGCTTGGGTTTAGTTTTTAGATTTGTTTTAAAGAAGTTGTAGAAATAGGGGGGGAGTACTTTATAAGCTTCCTTTATTATATAGTCGCCTTCTACTAGCTAGTAAAAAGACTTTTTTAATAGGTTTAGTACTTCTATTAGGCCTATAGGCAGCTCTTTAAGCAGCTATTAGTGTTTATCTTGTTTAACTAGTTCTACTAGCTCCGCTATATAGATTCTTATTACCTTTATATCTTTTTGTTTATAGAACTAGGTGAAATTAATAGTATAAGTGTATTTAATATTATCTAGGTTGGGGCGTATCTAGTTCTTTAGTGCTATAGCTAGGCTAGTATAGCTTAGTTAGCCTAGGGGGGCGGAAATAAGGTAGTGGCCCTATATAGTACGCGCGGAAGATAGGTATAAGGTTAGGCGTTACGGTGGCGCGGTTTTTATTATCCAGGTCTTAGTAGTTTTATAGCTAACCTTACTATAACGCAAGCTATAGTATGCGTATATGGTATATGGCTTAGTTTTAGGTGTTAGGCTAGGTAGCTAGGGTTTAGATAGTGCCTAGATTAGGGTTAGATTTTTAGTAGTAGCGGCGCAAAGCGGACCTTCTTCCTAGGTCTTAGTAGGGCTAGCTGGCCCGTTATTTTGGTCTTAAGTACTAGGGTAGTCTAGTCTTTTACTGTCTTATTTCTTTATAGCTATATAGGCTCCCCTTTATTAGGAACGTCTTCTACTATTAGGGCTTTATATATAGCCCTAGGCACTAGGCTTAGTAGTGCTAAGTATCTATATAGGGCGTCCTTACTACCGTCGGTTATCCCCTATAGGAGGTAGTGCCTAGAGTAGTAGTCTAAGTTAAAGCGGATTTTAAGTTTCCTAAAGCTAGGATGGGGCTTATACTTTTAAAGCTAAGGCATGCCTAGGATAATTAGGGTAGTAGGTAAGAGTTTAGTAATAAAAAAGAGTATAGCTTTAGTATGGAGGCTAATTAATATTTAGGCGGTAAAGTAGTCTATAACAAGCGAAGTTAGGATACTATCTATAAGGCGTAGTAGCCTAGGTGCTAGCAGCTTCTTAGTTATAACGTTATACTTTCTTATAATAGACTCTATATTAGTAAATATTATTATAGTACTACCGGAGTCTATTAGGCTTACTATATTAATATAAACTTAGGGGTATAGGTTACGTAATAAGGAGAGTTGGGTTTAAATAAGGATTAATTTCTTATTACTATTTGCTAATCTAAGATTAAGTGGCAGCTTACTAATAGAAAGGACTAATTAATCTAGTAATAGTGACCTAATTTTCTCGTCTTCCTCCTTATATGGTTTAGATCTTTAAACGCGACTTAGTTTAAGGGTTTGCCTTTTAATAACTAGGGTATAAAGCTATCTTAGTAGGGCGGTCTAGTGTTTGTTTAGCTGGCGGTATTAGTCTTAGTCTTAGTTGGGGTATAGGAAGATAATACCTTACTAATAACGTACCCGTGTTTATATTCGCTAGCGCGGAGTTATTAATACTAGGCGTTATTAACGGGTTAGGCTCCTATATAGGGTATAGTTTAGAGTAACTAAGCCGTAGGGTTAAAGGGGGGGAGTCGTCTGCCGCGGCTATAGTAGGCTCTGTGGTCGCTGCGTCTATAATAGACTCTATAATCGCCGCGTCCGCGGTTATTAGTTCGTATTATTTAATAGGGTGGTATTAGGACTAGGTTTACTATCTTAGCGGGGTTATAGGCGTCTTTTTAGTGGCTAGGTAGGCTATAGGCAAGGTATAGTCTATTATTAATATAGCGCTTACGCTCCGTGTTTAAGATTTTATTAAGGTTTATAGGTTCTCTAGTTATTATTAGGGTTAGGGTTAATATAGGGGCAGAGGCTTAGGTAGGTAGGCGGTAGTTAGCGTTCTTCTTAAGGTTAGCTTAGTGTGTATAGTTCGCGAGGTTCTTAGCGAATATATCTATTTACTTACTCTATCCTATATAGTTGCTATTATTAATTTTGTAGGTAAGTCTAAGTACTAGCTCTTCTATCTTTAGAGAGATAAACTTTTAGAGTAGGTCTACGTTCTGTTTATCTGTCTTCTTAGTGCAAACTATTAGCTTATTAAGCTCTCCCTTTTAAGACTAGTAATTACGCTCGCCCTAGGGGAAATGGTTAAGCTTGTTCTTTATAACCTAGGTTATATTAAGGACCTTATAGTAGGCAGTAAGGTCTTTAAGTATATCTTCCTTAGTGGGCCATTTCTATATAGATGTGTTGTTTGGGTTCTTATGTATAAGCTCTAGACCCTACTTAATAAACTTATAGGCCTTATCCTTTAGTATATCCGAGATATAGAGGATCTAAAACTAAACTGTATTAAAGTAGTTCTAGTTTTAGTTAAAGACTCCCTTAATCTTAATATGCTAGGTCTTAAAATTAGCTTATTATTCTAGCAGGGTGCCTTTTCCGCTAAATATTGGCGGGTCTTTAGATCTCCGTTTTTTTTGCTAGGTTACTACCGTTATTATAGGGGTTAATTATTTTAGAACGGCGATAGTCTCTGCCTAGGAGTTAATAGTTCCTATCTAGGAAGCGATAAGGGCACTAAGGTTTTTGTTGGCTTTCTTATTAGCGGTGTTTATATTATATATACACTGTAGTCCTACTTTAATATTATTAAGGAACTTATTAGTATAGTTAATAAGGGTAAGGTAAGCTTTACTAGGCTTAAAGGTTTTAGGGTATAGTGGGGAGCGGTAGATTATCTACGTGATATTGGGGTATATCTCTGTAAAGAGGTCTATAAAAACGTTACGGGGGTTCTAGGTTTTGGCTATTTTGGCGTTATTAATGTCGCCTATTTAGATACTAGGTAAAAACTAAGGATTGTTTTAGAACTGTGCTGGGGACGTGTTAGTTTTAGTAGAGGTGTGTATAGGTCGCGATTGCTCTAGGGCGGAGGTTAATTGGCTAGGGTATAAGGAATTAGTACTCGCGATGGGGCGTAAATTGAAGATACTATAAACTGTTATAGTGCTATAATAAAGTAGACTAAATAACTACGTTATAGTATAAAGAGGGGAAGAAGGTGGAAAGGGGGTATTGTATATAAATAGTAGGGCTAGCCGCTAAGTTACTAGTGGTGGACTAGCTAATAGTAGGAAATAGTACGAGATAGTATGAAACAGTATACGTTAGGTTAGTGCCGTGACAATTAATGTACTAATTTGTCCTATAGTATTAAAATATAGCCCTTAACTAGGTGTCTTATTACGCTTAGTTGTCTTCTTATTTAGTATTTTTTATATCTTCCTAGCTAGATAAGCTTCGTATATACTTTTACTAACTAGTACTACCCTTTTCTTAAGCTTTATGCCTAGTAAGGAGTGCTATAGCTTAAATAGGTCGCTGTAATTTGTGTATTTAGTTTAATAATGCTATAGTTTAGTATCTATTTTATTAAGGCTTGGTTATAAATTATATACTTTTACTGTTATATTAAGTGCTTTATAATGCTCTTATAGTACGTAGAGGTTATTCCTTATAGTGGCCTTAAATATTATACCTAATTTATACTTACTAGTAGCTTAATTGTCTAAGTTAAATGTAATTAAGTAGCCTTCCTAAGTAAGAGTCCTTACTAAGATTAGCTTAATTGTCTTTAATAAAGGTATAAGCCAGACGTCTTTTAGCCTTAGGCTACCGATTTAAACTTAGCTATAGCCTATAGCAGGGATAATAATTTTATTTATAGTACAAACCTATTAAGGTATATTTTATCTCTTTAAGTATACTAGGTCTAATTAGTTACTAATAAAGTACTTAGTTGCTCTTAAGTTGAGAGCCTAAGCTAGTAATATTGTTATAAGTATAGTACGTTTAGGGTTAGGGTTAAGGTAGATTAAATTACTATTGAATTTTTCCTTAGCTATTACTATATTCCCTACTTCCTCTACCTTAGAGGCACCTTAATCTCTCTTCTTAGCGTTATTAAATTGGAATAATCTAAGTAGGGGAGAGTTTTTCTAGTAATAACCTTTTTAATAGTATACTTAATACTTATCTCTTTCTGGTCGTCTTAGCTCTTTACTAACTTAAGATAATAAGCTATAACGTAAGGAATGATTAAATCTACTAGTATAACCTCTGCCCCTTATTCGACCTTAGTTTCCCTTTTCCCCCTAGGTTTGTCTTTCCTCTTATATATAAGTGTAGCAGTTTATAATTATATAGGGAGAGCAGTCTATTACTCCTAAAGAAGGGTAATATAACTCTTAAGGTCTTATTAATCTTATAGGCACTAGGTCTTTGCATTCTACTATATAATATTACTTAGAAGAGCTAAGAGAAGCTGCTCTTTAATATCGTCGTTAGTAAGTGCTTAAGATATTAAGGCTAGATTAATTTTAAATTGATTTAGTATATGGATAAACTTAATAATTTGCATTTTTATAGGGTTAAATATAGTGCTGTAGAACTTCCTGTAAAGTCTAGAGATATAGACCTTATTATTAGCCTTATTAAACTTCTTTATTCCTTCCTATATTCCCTAAATATTATACTCCTTTATTATCGTACGTATTTCTTCCTAATAGTCGTCTTTTATGGAGTTAAAGATAATTTCATTTGCTTTCCCCCTTCTTCTTCTCCTATTAGCTAAATTGACTTAAGCTAGGTCCTCTATACTAGTAATAAAATCCTATCCTTTTGCCATAATTAGGGCTACCTTGTAGGTGCGCTCCTAATCTGCGAAGTTGTCTCTATTAAAGATGACGATTTTACCGGCCTTGTGATTGTATATAGGCGCCGTTAAGGTTAAGGTAGATAAGGTTATTTTAGGGGTCGATTTTCGAGTTAGGAGAGGCGTTGCTACCTAGGCTTATAACCTGTTGCAATTATAAGGTTATAAGGTCACAGCGGAGCTGTCTTAAGGGGTTAATTGATGATAGAGATGACGCAGACGATGAATATTAATTGATTTGTAATGCAGTAGATGCGGCTGATGTCTATATAGATTGCATGCGGACTTCGTCCTCGCAATGTGTTCAGAGCTTAGTCAGCACCTCTCGTTTAATTCTGACAGGCGTATGCGTAAATTCCCGCAATCCTTGGCATGATTCTCCCCGTTTTCCCTTACCAGAAATACGGAGATTTTAACACCTACAATTAATTAACTTTATTGTTAGCAATTACTTAATTTACACGTAGGGCTTAAGTCTATATACAAAATAGAGCTTATATACTAACTTTTAGTATTTTTATAGTTATAGATATCGTTTCTACGCGTCCTCGCCTACGTTAAGGCCTTCCTTTTTTAAAATAGGTATAGATTATTAGATACCTCTAGCTTAGGTAGCGGCCTAATATAATTAATAAGGAGCTTAGTATTAGGCTGCGAACTGTATATAATATAGATAATAATACTATAAGATATAGAAGTGCTATATATAATAAAGCCTTAGAGGAAATATTATAGTAGGCTTATTAATAAGCTGGGTATATAGGTAGAAACATTATAATAAGATCTAACTACGAAGTAGGTGCCTAATAGATTAACTCTAATTATATTCTAAGATTTACTATAAAGAGAGAGACCTATCTAAGGTAGGGACTGTGGTCCTTTAAATACATAATACTGCGGCTAAGAAATGTACTAAGTACGTCAGTGCGTTAATACGTCGGTATGTCCTATATATTTCCACGTTCCCACGATCTTATATACTAAGTTACGTCCCGTAATTTAGATTGTCTATTAATGAAGATTTAGAGCTAGAGAAAGGAAAAGAAAGATAATAGCAACGCAGCTTAGAGTAAGGTTTTAATACTATTCTCTAGTTATGTAACTATAGCTATCCGCTATTTTCTACTAGTACTATAATATATATAATTGTAAAACGGAAACGGAATAGGTATTTAGATAAGCGAGCTTATTAATAGCTTAGCTGCTTTATATTTATAAAGTACTATAGATTCTTATAGTTACTAAGAACCTTAATTAGGAAGTCGGCTCTTTTTAGTTTAGGCCGCTATTATTTAAAGTAGTATATAATCGCTAGCAGTTCTTTATTATATATCTTATAATTATATTTAGCGGGAACTATTTGTTTTAAAAAGTAAGTTACTAAGTATAGCTCTCCTTACTTATTATATTAAGATATAATACTAGCCGTTATGTAGTTAGAAGAGTTTGCTTTTATTACTATATAGAATTCTAGGTTAAAGTAATAAAGAATCAGTGCCGTTATAAAGGCTTACTTAAGGCGGGCGAATGCTATTAAGATAGGCGTTAAGTACGTCAGGAAAACGGGAGAGTAGTTAGGGCTACCTAGGGGCTAGCCCGGGGTCATTTTAGCTAGATCCGCTAATCTGCTTATATATACTTCTTTACGCTAGCCCGGGGCCACTTTAGCAACCTTATATCTTAATATTATAATATTTCCTATAACTGTAATAGTTGTAATATTTCCCACGACTGCAATAGTTATAATATTTCCCACGACTGCAATAGTTGTAATATTTCCCACGACTACAATATTTATAATATTTCCCGCGACTGCAATGGTCGCAATATTTCCTACGACTGTAATAGTTATAATATTTCCTATAATATTTATAATATTTCCCGCGACTATAAAGGTTGCAATAGTTATAATATTTCCCACGACTATAATAAGTGTAATATTTCCTATAACTATAATAGTTATAATATTTACCGCAACTATAATAGTTGTAATATTTTCTATAACTGCAATAATCGCAATATTTTTTATAACTGTAATAACTATAATATTTTAGAAAGTAAAATATTATCTATATACCTTAAAGGAAGTAACTACGCATCTAAGTTATTATCTTTAGGCAATCCTAGCCTTATTTTAATATTACTATTTCCCTTTTACTATATAGACTCTAAAAATTACGTTAAATCTACTAATATCTAGTAGCTTTTCCCTTATTCTAAGAGTATACTAAAGAAAATCTTCTTCTTTAATACCTAGTAAGTTTCGCAGTTTATCTAGTGTTATTATATACAATATATTAAGTATATACGGTTTATTATCTAAGTTATAGTACTAAGTAACCCTAAAGCGAGAAGCCTTATAGTTTTAGATAGGCGGGCTATCTGTTACGGACGCTTTAAGTATAATATTACGACTACTTAGGGAAGAGTCGGAAGAAGCTAGTTAGTTAATTTAAGTACGGTCTAGGATAAAGCCGATAGAGCTATATGATGAGGAATAGTAACCGAGGTTATATAATATAATCTATATAATCTATAGGATCTATATAATCCGTAACAGAGTAGATAAAGTATACGTATATCGCGTACAAGGAGGATTTTATAGGAGTACGGTTGTGTATTTAAGGACCCTTAGTCCCTACCTAGATAGTTCCTTCCTTATAGTAATTCTTAGAATATAATTAGAGTTAATCTATTAGGCAACCACTCCACCAGTTATTATTACGTTATTAACTTTAACTTACTTTACCTACACACCTAGCCTAATAACGAGCCTATTGTAGTTCCTGCTACAAGGTTCCGTTATACAATTACTACCTAGTTACGGTAATAAGTACAGAAAGTTAAATAATATACCACCAAAAGCAGCCACTATAACGCCATTAACGGCGGCAACTACTTTAAGGTTAGGAGGTAATACCAGTATAGCAGATACTAACTTATAATAACCTATAACGGTCGGACAGCTATAAGAGATAGTTAACTAGTTAACAACAAATAATACGGCGCTAAAAGAAAGGGTTAATAGGATAGGAGCAGTAAAGATCAAATTACTATTAATTAAGAGGTACTTAGGAGAAAGATTAAAGCTTAAGGGATTTCTTACGTAAATGCACTTTAAAGTTACATAAGAAGGGGTAAAGCTACCCATACCTATAGATCGAATAGCCTATATAGGACTATTCCTATTAGGAAAAGCACTTAAGTAGTTTAAACCTTATCTTACGGAGATATAGGCGAATAGAATAATAACCACTAACTAAGAAGTGCGGTTTATGTTCTTAAGTTAGGAAGGTTTTGCAGAGCGACTTATATAGATATTTAGAGACCTAGAAGAAACAACTATAGTGAAAAGGAAACTCTAAAGTATTACGTAATAAACCTTAGCAATTAAGTATACAATATAGTTCCAGATATTAGCTATGTAAGTTAAGTGGAATAATAGGGCGCTTATGGCATAGTATAAGCAAGGACTTAAGGCTAAAGTCTAGGACGCGATTATCCTAATAGAAGATGCGGACACTTTAAGAGAGTTAATAGATTAAGCGATTAAGATTAATAATTAGATCTACCAGAGGGAACAGGCTAAAAGAGGTTAAGATAGAGTTCTATAGTTATATAAGGTATAAAGTACGCAACAACCAAAGCTAAGTTAGAAATTATAGTATGGCGTAGAGCTAATAGACCTAAGTAGTACTAAAGAAACCTATAAGAGATGGAGTAAGAAACTATAAAAACCTAAAGGTTAAGGATCTAGTAATTATAGGACTAAGGAGTAGAGGCTAAACTAGGGATCTTAGTAGCAGAAGACATTTAGGCGGACTCTATAGCAAAGTTAATAGTTTAAAGATGGAGTTTATATAAATTGTAGAAAATAGGATTATTTTGCGAGGGATTATAAAGATAGTTAGAGTTATTATGTAATAAAGGGAACTTAACTAGCAGAAGATATATATATATAGAGGGATAATAGTGTACTACGAGGAACAAAAGAATGTTTAATTAGAAGTTTTGCGTTTTGTTACAATAACGTATACTAAATTTATAAAGACGCTAAGTATAGTGTAAGCTATTGGCTATAGGAGCTAAAACCTATAGAGTATAGAGGAACTAATAAACTAGTTTGCAGATCGGATATTAAGGACAATAAATTTAATAAAGGTGAAATATTTTATAATAATAAGGCAATGAAAGCAGCTTACTAGAAGCATGCGGACCTTAGAGATGTTATAATAGAGGTAAAGGATAATTCCACTACAGAATAGGGAACATTAGTAGGGATTAAGACCCCACTAGATATAATGTTTATTGCTTTATAAGATGTAAGAGAAATAGGATAGTAAACCACTTCGGCACTTAATAAAGGTAAGAAGCCAAAGGCTTAAGATTCTTATAGTAAGATAAGAGATAACTAAGATTCTTAAGATAAGATAAGGCAAGCTTAAGGACCTATAATGGATAGTAACTAATAGAGCAGGGTAGTAGCTTAGTTTAAAAATATACAAATAAGCTCGGGATAGAGTTTCCTATAGGTATAAGATTCTCAAGACAAGATAAGTAAGATTTAAGACTCTTAAGATGAGATAAGAACACTAAGTAAGCCTAGTTAGACTAAGGCAGGAGCAAAGCTTAAGTTAGAAGCGAGTTTAGGATTAAGAATCCTATGGAACTAAGACTTTAAAATATAAATAAGGACTATTAATAAGATTAGAGAATCTGTAGCATAAATAGTAACTAGACTGGGAAACAGATATATAGACTTAGAAGACTTACTAGGGGAATATAGTGTTTAGCCTAAAGATTAAAAAGTTAATACCAAGATTAAGAAGTAAGAAGACTTTAAGGATCTACTTGTAAGACACGAAAGGAAAGAAACCATAGAGGAATTTAGAACAAAAATTACCTTATAGCAAGAGTAGAAACTAAATAAGAGATTTAGTATATTAGGACGTATAAAGGATAGAGTACTAGTATAAAGAATTACTAATAGGCCTAGGGTAGGCACACTAAGAGCTAAGTGGCTTATTAAACTGAAAAATAAAGAGGATCTAGGGATTCTAATTAGGTTTAAAGAATAACATATAAAGGGCTGTCATAATATAGTAATAAGAAGATACTTCCTTATAAATAAACCGTATTTACTCTAGTAGCTATACTAAAGGTAGTATAGGCAAAGGCATAATAATAAGTAGGAAGATTTCTATATGTAGTTAGATAAGAAAGTTATCTAAGACTACCCGATTACGGAAAAAGCGATAAGTTACATTAAGGGAGCCTTAATTATAATATTAAAAGATCTAAAGGAGCGTTTAGAGGACTGGAGAAGTAAGAGACATATCTTAGTACCTATAAATAAAGTTGTAATGTTTAGGTTAATATAACAGAGGTTTAAACTTAAGGACGAAAATAAGCCAAGAGTTAACCTAAAGCACTAAGCATATTACATATTGGTATAGATTGCATGCGTGGATAATATATATAATATATACAGAGCACTAAAGGATAAGCATTAAAAATACCCTATAAGAATATATTGGTTGGCAGAAGAATAAAAGTATTAAAATACTAAGTATATACATAGCTGGCATCTAGTAGAAGTTTAGAAGTTAGGAGACTTAATACTTTAGCCAGGAAGATTCCTTATGGAAGAATGCCTAGATGGATAATAGTGGTAGGAATACCTAGAGAATATGTGTTTATAGTATATTAAAGAAAAAAAGCGAACTAAGTATTAGCTAAAGGTAGACTAAGTATAAATAGGATTAAGTAGCTAATAGTTAGGAAAAGTAGAGGCCTATAGGACTAAAGGGAGCTAGTGGTAGAGCCTTAGACCCTTAAAGGAATTTAAGGATAGCACCTAAATTTACGAGTTAAATAGCAAGATTAGCTGTTTAAAGCATTAATAGATAGTGGAGCAATAAGGAACTATATCTTACTAGTAGTAGTTAAAAGAATAGGATTACTATATAGGAAAAAGGAGCATCCTTACCTATTAGTGATAATTTTAGGAGATCCGATAACCTATAGAGGAGGGATTATTAATCTTAAAACAGGACCTATTTAGTTAACTACTAAAGGGAAATAAATTAAGATGTCTTTTAATATATTACTATTAGGAAATAATAAGGTAGTATTAGGAATGCCTTAGTTACAGAAATATAATTTAAAAATTAATTGGGTTATAGGTTAGGTCAATATTAGGGATACTTAACGCCACAAGATGTAATAGTAAGCTAAGTTAGTATAGTACTAAGTAGGAGCGACCTATAAAGAAATAGAGAGAGGACTAAGTTATATACTAAAGAGATACTATAAATATGGCAAGAAACTATAATTACCAAAAAGTAAAAAGCTGTTAGAGTATATAGCATGGGACTATAAGATAGAGTTAGAACTAGGAATAAGTCTAAGGTTCTTTCTAATCTATAAGCTTACTAAAGAAGAAGGTAGAGTATTAAAAGAGTTTATCTAAGAAAACTTATAAAAGGAATATATTAGACCATCGCAGTTATTAGCGGGTTATCCAGTACTATTTATACCAAAGAAAAATGGCAAACTAAGACTGTATATTAGCTATAGATAGTTAAACAGCATTACTAGAAAGGATAGGTATCTTTTACCCTTAATTAGTAAAATCTAAGATAGGATAGGCAACGCGTAAATCTTTATAAAGATAGATCTAAGGTAGGCGTACTATTAGATTAGAATTAAGAAAGGCGATAAATAGAAGGCAGCCTTTAGGTTAAAGGAAGGACTATATAAACTATTAGTTATATAATTTAGGCTTATAAACGCACTAGCAATGTTCTAGAAGCGTATTAATAATATATTAGGAGAATACTTAGATAAATTTATTATAGTATANCTTAATAATANTATTATCTACTTAATAANTAAGGAANANNACNGNGAANACGTTAAATNNGTNTTAAAGAGACTATAAGAAGAATAGATGCTAGTAGCAATTAAGAAATGCGAGTTCTTTACCAAGAAGACCAATTTTGTTAGATTTATTATTAAACTAGGCCAACTTAGCATAGATCCAAAAAAGATTAAGGCCATAGTAAATTGGTAGAAACTAGAGAATGTTATATAGTTAAGATTGTTTTTAGGGTTTTATAATTACTATAGAAGGTTTATAGCATAATGGTTAAAGGATATTAAACCATTTATATAACTTATAAAGAAAGAAGAACTATAGGTATAGGGAAAGGAACAGCGAGAACTCTTTAAGAAAGTCAAAAAATTGTTTACCTAGGAGCCAGTTCTTAAGATCTATTAACTAGGACTAGAGACGGTTGTAGAAATAAATGCATTAGACTATATACTAGGGGTATACTTTATATAGAGATATTAAGATAGATAGCATCTAGTAGCGTACTATAGTCGGAAGATAATACTACTAGAGTTAAACTATAACATCTATAATAAGGAGTTATTAGGTATAGTTACAGTACTTAAGAAATAGAGAGCATTCTTATAAGGCATAGAGAAACTATTTGTGGTTAAGATGGATTATAAGAACCTTAGAGGATTCCTAATAATAAAGGAACTTAATTAAAGACAGGTTAGATAGGCAGAAATGCTTATAAAATACCATTTTGAGATTTAGTATACTAAGGGTATAGATAATATATAAGCAGACGCTCTAAGCTAGAAAGTTAAACTATAGAACAATAAAAAGCCATTAGGGGCTTTACTGCGAAAAGACATAGATAGATTAATTAGGTACAATTATCCAAAAATCGCAGCAACTTAAGAAAATGATAAACTAGAAAGAGTCTATAAGACACTAGAAAGCTTTTAGGTATAAAGAATTCTAGAAGTATAGCTAGAAGATCTACAGACGGATATATACAAAAATTAAGAAGCTAAGTATATCCTAAAAAGTATAGTAAAGCAATTTATAGAAGATTTTTATAAAGGAATAACCTAAGGATATAATGGAGCCATAGGCTTAGTATTAAGACTCTAAGAGGAGTATATTATTAATGGAATCTAGGGCTTAGCACGAAAAATTATAAAGGAATATTTAGATTGCTAAAGGAATAAATTAACGAGGCATAAGCTATACGGAGGGCTATAACCTATTAAAATACCAGAGAGACTATAGGAGGTTATATTATAGGACTTTATTATTAAGTTACTAAAGTTAAGAGATCCTATTACCGGATAAGATTATAACGCGATCTTAGTNATAGTAGANAAGCTTATAAAGTNGGGATACTTNATAGCATNCANAGAAGNNATATNAGCNNAAGATNTCGCTAGAATCTATATTAAAGAAGTATTTATAAGATATAGAGTACTAAGTAAAATTATATTAGACAGAGACCTAAGATTTATAGCAGCATTTTAGGAGGTATTCTTAGCGAAGTAAGGAGTTAGAGCAGTAACTTCTACTAGATATTATCCGCAGATAGACGGTTAAACAGAAAGATTTAATTAAACACTAGAGTAGTATCTAAGACACTATATTAATTACGCGCAGAATAATTAGGTATTGTTATAACTAGTTATATAGTTTATATATAATGCAATACCTTAAGAGGGAATAGGTATATTACTATTTAAGGCGAATTATGGATATAAGCTAAGAATATTATTATTACCATAGTAAGTAAAGAAGATAAGTAGCATAGCTAAAGAAAGAATAAAGATATTAATAAATCTTTATATAGACCTTTTAGAATTAGTAAAAACAGTATAAAAGAGAATAAAAAGGTACTATAATGCTAAGAGATCTAAGGGACTAGATCTTAAGGAGGTGTTACGGCACTGGCAGAACTTGGCAGAACTTGGTTGGCAGAACTTGGCAGAACTTAGTTGGCAGAACTTGGCAGAACTTCGCGGTTATGTGACTAGAAGACCGTATAAAAAGAACCCTACTTTAACTAGCGCTGCTCTTCTTCTCCTTTCCTTTCTCTAGCTTTAGATCCTCGTTTATAGACTACCAATCGTACAGGCTTGCGCGTCCCTCTTGCCGTGCTCGTGCCTTAATTGACTAAGTTGCTAACATTATCTAAAGCTTAACTACCCTTTCTTTCTGAGAAGGAACTTAAATATATTTATGGACCACGAACCAGAATAAAATACAGAATTAGACCTAAAGAATATTACCAGAACCAGAAGAACAGAAAAGAATAATAAGACCTATAGAATACGTACAGACTAGAACCTCTGCAGAATCCTACTGGAGGTTACCCTAATAACCGTACTATGATGCTAAGAAATATAGTAGCCGGCAAAGCAGCCGCAGGACCCTTAAATACCTCCGATGGTAAAATAGCAACTGACTTGAACTTCTAAGTGGAGCTCGCAGCAGCTAATGCCGAAATTGAATGACTTTGAGAGCTGCTTGAAGCCAGAGAACCCCCTACGCCTAGTGAGGAATTATTAGACACCTAGAGACTTGCTATGGTCCTTAAGGCCCTAGCCTAATGTACAGCATTAGCATCGTCGCGGTCCGCAAAGGTCGCGGACCCCTTGTTGCTTATAGACGGAACCGACCCTATATTTGACAATTGGAAGCTTTAATTATAGGATAAGCTTAAAGTTAATGCGGACCACTTCCCTACCACTTGGGCTAAAATGGCCTACGTCTTCGGCCGTACCGGTGGGGACGTATAGACGCACCTACGTCCGCGGTACGCATAGGACTTGGCAGAGCCCTTCCTCTCTAAAGAAGAGATGATCGTCCACCTGTCTTCTATTTATAAGGACCCCTTTAAAGTATAGAACGCCTGACTTGATTATAAAAGCCTAAATATAAAAACGACAGAGACCTTCTCGGCCTTTTAGACCCGCTTTCTGCACCTAGCCGGCTAGGCTCGAATTCCCTAGGAAGATCTAATGCTAGACCTATTTGACAAGCTTACCCTAGACCTGCAGTGAGCCGTACTGCTAGTTTTTACTACCGTATAGACGCTAAAGGAACTTACGGACTAGTGCTTGGCTATCGACTAAGGCCTCCGCCGAATTAAGGCACGCGCCGAACGGTATAAAGCTAGAAACCCTTTAAATTAGACTATAAGCAATATAAGAACGGCCCGCAATGCCCCGGCACGATTGGCAACCCCCGTAGCACCACCTGTACAGCCCACCGCCAATTTAGCAGCTAGCCGTGCGGCTAGCCCTGCCATGGGTCCGGCGAATACTCGGCCTATGTACAGCAACCCCCGTATATAGGCCCTTAGTGATTAAGGAGCTTGCTTCTCTTACGGACAGAAAGGTTACCGTGTAAAGGATTGCCTAATAAACGTGAAAGCGGACGAGGTTCTATTAATCCAGGAGGATAGCGCGGAGTTGGAAAAAGAGGAACCCTAGAGGAAGACTTCTCTCTAGGGTTAAAAGGGATTAATATGTTAGATGTTGATCTGGGTTGGCTAGTTAGTGGAAGAAGCTACACTATCCCTTGTACTTTATTCCGTAATAGATACCAAGTTTTAACCTCTACTTTAGCTAACTCTAGAGTAAATGCCTTCGCCTTAATAGATATTTAGTGTGCCGTAAAGCTGGCTGACTTTCTAAATGTACCTATTAAAGAACTACCCAAACTAATTCCTATCCGCGGGTATAATGGGCGGATAGGACTACCCATTATGACTATCTTGCGGATTTACCTCCGTGTTGACGGACGAAGGCAGTATAACGCCCCCTTCCTTATTACGGACCTAGGTAGCCACGATATAATCTTAGGGCGAAAATGGCTAGCCTATTTAGGCTTATAGCTCGACGTACGGAGTAGACGGCTTACCTGGCCTGAAACCCTACCCTCGACCCCTTCCTTTATAAAAGAAATTAGTATTATAATGGAAAACCTTGTACGGCCCTAGATTAATACTATTTACCAGGCCGATGCTGTGTGTAGGGACTAGGCCTTTGAGAAAGATATACAGCTTAATTTGCAACGGATCTGTATACTACGTTGCCCCCAGACTACCTATATCACGCCACCCGCATTAAAGACCTAGGAAGTTAGTAGTGACCTAGAAAAGCTCCCTATGGAGAGCTTAGGCCCTATATAGCCACGAAGAATAGTAAGGGACGTCGGACGTTATACTAAACTAATAGATTGGAGGGATAACCTGCGGAAGATGGAATAGGAGCTAAGAAAGATTACAAACCCTAAACCGCAAAATACGGTCCGGAAAACGGCTGTAAGGAAACCAGCGGACCTCCCACTAGTTGATGTCTGCTGTATTAGTGCCGTAGGATTCTACCGGAACTTGGTTTAGCCTAATACCGTTGCCTTTACGACGAGCTTATACGAAATTGATTGAATAATTGAGGAAAAGGAAAACAAGCTTAGCGGATAAGAAAGCGAGCTTATGGATGAGGAACTAGTAGAACAAAAGCTGCCCTATTGACACTAGAAATTTAAGGACGTATTCTCCAAAGTAGCATCTAATATACTTCCACCTCACTAACCGTATAACTATAAGATTGAGATTGAGCAGGGCAAAGAAAATACCCTTAGCTTTAGCCCCCTCTATAAGCAGTCTATTACTGAATTGCAGGCCATAAAGCAGTATCTTATCGATAACCTAAATAAGGGCTTTATTGAGCCTAGCCAAGCCCCTTTTGCCTCGCCTATTCTCTTTATTAAAAAGCTAAATAGAGGACTCTGCTTCTGTATTGACTACTATAAGCTGAATAACATGACCCGCAAGGATCGCTATCCGCTGCCCCTACTTGATAAGACTCTGGCCTAAATGAGTAGAGCTAAGGTCTTTACAAAGCTTGATATCTGCTAGGCCTTCTACCGAATTAGGATAGACCCTAGGTCTAAAAATCTTACTATGTTTTGGACCCGTTACAGAACGTATAAGTGTAAAGTACTCCCTTTTAGACTAACTAACGGACTAGCTACGTACTAGCGGTATATAAATGATGTACTTTTTGACTACCTTGACGATTTCTATACGGCCTATTTAGATAATATTATAATCTACTCCAAGAACGAGCTAGAACACAAGGAGCACGTCTATAAAGTCCTATAACGGCTCCGCAAGGCTAGCCTCTAGGTTGACATTAAGAAGTTAGAGTTTAGTGTTAAGCGTATAAAGTACCTAGGTTTTATTATTAGTANNNANGGAATTAAAACCNACCNAGAGAAAATGGCCGNAATTAACTAGTGGGCACCCCCACGGACCGTAAAGGGGGTACAATCCTTTTTAGGGTTTTGTAACTTCTACTAACGCTTTATTAAGAACTATAGCAGGATTGCCCGGCCTCTTAACCGTTTTACTAGAAAAGACCAGCCCTTCCACTTTAACGCCATATATAGGCAGGCCTTTAATGAGCTTAAGAAACGGCTGGTATTGGCTCCCCTACTTGCCCATTTTGACCCGGAACGGCCCTTGATACTAGAAACTGATGCCTTAGACGGCTGCGAAGATCTCACTACGGACCCAGACGCTACTACAACTAGAACACCTTGACCCCCGGATACGGGCAGAACTAAGCATAGACTCCTCAGGCGCCGAGATATGTCCTATTAACTCCTCCAAACTTAACCTTATTGATGAACTACTACAGGCTAACTGAACGACCCCCTCTCTACAGGAATACCGTAAAAAGGCAAAGAATATTGCTAGCCCATAGTCCCTCAAAAACGGACTACTTAAGCACCAGGAACGGCTAGTAGTAGCCGAGGAATAGAACTTACGGACCCAGCTTATTGCCGAAGCTCATGCCCAGGTCTCTACAGCCCACCCTAGAAAAAATAAAACCCGTAAGATTATTAGTAACCGCTACTACTGGCCCGGAATAATTATAGATATTAACCGTTACGTACGGAACTGCGACAGCTGCCATAGATCTATAATTCCACGAGATAAGACCCTAGGACTATTGAAACCTCTCCTGATACCTAACCGCCCCTAGCAGTATATCTCTATAGACTTCTATAAGCTACTAATAGACCGCGACGGATATGATATGGTTATAATTCTAGTTGACCGCTTTAGCAAGCGCCCGTTTTTAATTCCCTGTTATAAGAATATTGATGCTAAGGAGGCGGCCTAACTGTATATCTACTACGTCTACCGTATTTACGGACCACTAGATACTATTATATCCAATTATAGCCCGCAATTTATATCGGCCTTCTGGAACGAGTTTACCCAGATCCTAGGTATTAGGCTAAAGCTCTCTATAGCATACCACCCCCAGACAGACGGCTAGACGGAGATTATAAATTAATATTTAGATTAGAGACTCCGGCCTTTTGTTAACTACTTCTAGGATAACTAGGGCAAACTACTACCCCTAATGGACTACGCCCAGGCGACCCTACCCTATAACTCTACGGGATTTACACCTATCTAACTAGAAATAGGGTATTTACCCTAAATAAGCTTTAACTGGGATAGACTAGAAGGACCACGGACCGTACACAAGAAACTGTCTTATAAGGAAGCCCAGCAGTACGCCAAGCGCTTAGAGGAAGCTTAGACGGTAGCCCGTATAAATCTAGAAAAGGCCCAGAAATTAATGAAATAGCAGGTAAATAAGTATAGGCGCGAACCTAACTTTACCGTAGGCAATATGGTCTGGGTTATAACAAAGAACTAAAAGACGGAACGGCCTAGCCGTAAGCTAGACTATTAGATAGCGGGACCGTATAAGGTCCTTAAGAAGATAGGTAACTTATACAAAGTAAAGCTCCCGGATTTAATTAAGGTTCACCCCATTTTCTCGCCGGATAAGCTACGGAAAGCTGCAAATAACCTATTGCCTAGATAAAAGAACGAACCTCCCCTACCGATTCAAGTCAATGGCGACAACGAATGGGAAATTAAAGAAGTACTAGCCTATAAACTAGTAAGGAAAACGCTAAAGTACCGCGTTAGTTNGAAAGGCTATAACCNAGATCCTACCTAGTACCCNNNATNGAACTTTATTNGNANTCCCNATAAGCTTTAAGAATTCNATAACCGCTACCCTAATAAACNAGGACCCCTAAAGTACCTAGANAAGTNGATNNAGTNCTNGNATAGCGAAGACNACAAGCTACCANAAGAACATAAAGATAAGAACGCCCTATAAGCATAATACGGACTATAAAGCCTAAGGGCAGGCTTTTGCGGAGGGGGGGGTAATGTTACGGCACTGGCAGAACTTGGCAGAACTTGGTTAGCAGAACTTGGCAGAACTTGGTTAGCAGAACTTGGCAGAACTTCGCGGTCACGTGACTAGAAGACCGTATAAAAAGAACCCTACTTTAACCAGCGCTGCTCTTCTTCTCCTTTCCTTTCTCTAGCTTTAGATCCTCGTTTATAGACTACTAATCGTACAGGCTTGCGCGTCCCTCTTACCGTGCTCGTGCCTTAATTAACTGAGTCGCTAACAGGAGGGAGATAAAGTGTAGCTACTATACAAAAATTTTAAGAATTAACAACTAAGTAAGAAGTTAGACTATATTAGACTAGGACCTTTTAAAATTATATAAAGGATTTTACTAGTTATATTTAAGTTAGACCTATTAGCCAAGATAAAGATCTACCCTATATAGCATATCGTAATACTAGAGCTAGTATATAGGAATATTAAGCTACTAGTTTATAAAACAGACACGTATAGAGAATAAAAAGAAGACGAATAGTAAGTTTTAAAGATTGTTAGTTATAAGGACATTAATAANGAAATATAGTATAAGGTTAAGTGGATAGGCTATACTAAGACTACCTAGGAGCTACTAGAAAATTTAAAAAACGCTATAGGAAAGGTATAGGAGTATTAGAGGAGATTAAGTTAGGTAGTATTAATAAAAAAGGATCGCTAAAGAATAAGTTACCTAAGGGGGACCTAAAAAGAGTAGTTACCAAACTACTTAGATCTATTTCCTTCTCTATTAGGAAAGAATCCGTTCTTTTATTACTAAGTTCCTATAGACCCTATTTTATAAGTTTCTACTTTTTAGAACGGACCTTCTTATAAACCTTCTTAAGACGGATTAACTAAGTGGATACCGCAAGACGAGATTTAAGGGCCCATTATTAAGCATCGGCAGCTTCTCGTTTAGTATTATAAAAACGGTATAGTTCCGCTAGAGTAATAGATAGTTTATTATCTAGCTATGTAGCAGTAGATTAAATATAAGATCCTAAAACAAATTAATTAGGGAACTAGACAACTATTAAGAGTAATAGGTCGCGTATATTTAGTATTAGAGATAGAGCAAATATTATAGGACGAATAAATATTTACTTTAGTGCACTCTAAATAAGAGGACGGTTATCGTAAAGATAGGTTCGCCAACGCAATATAAACTAACCCCTCTTTTAAATAGCGAGAATATAAAGACGGTATAATCTTACTAAGAGACAATATCGCAGCAACAGTACGAATACGACGAGCAGTTAAAGATAAAGAAATTGCTTTAGGTATAATAAGTAATAATATTAACCAAATTAATTAGACGGATATTACACCTCTAGTAAATAACTTAGAGATATTTAGAATCTTTAAGGACAAAGATAAAGAGGAGGGAGATGGTATTACGGACGCTTTAAGTATAATATTACGACTACTTAAGGAAGAGTTAGAAGAAGCTAGTTGGTTAATTTAAGTATGGTCTAGAATGGAGCCAATAGAGCTATGTAATAAGGAATAGTAACTAAGGTTATATAATGTAATCTATATAATCTATAGGATCTATATAATCCGTAATAGAGTAGATAGAGCACATATATATTACGTATAAGAAGGATTTTATAGGAGTACGGTTGTATATTTAAGGACCCTTAGTCCCTACCTAGATAGTTCCTTTTTTATAGTAATTCTTAGAATACAATTAGAGTTAATCTATTGGGCAACCACTCCACTAGTTATTATTACGTTGTTGACTTTAACTTACTTTACCTATACACCTAGCCTAATAACGAGCCCATCGTAGTTCCTACTACAAGGTTCCGTTATACTATCTATAGTTATTAGCGGCGAAGAGACTAGGGTTAAGCGTAAAGTGCCCTAGTTAAGTTATTAATATAATACTTAGAAATGCGCTTTTGCTTACTATTTAATCTAAAACTAAATCTTTACTTCTTACTAGTGTTACCTTATCTATATAAGCAGAAGAGGAAGAACTAGTAGGCTTTAAGTTATTATTACTAGAGATAGGAAAGCCATCTATTACTAAGAACTTAAACTTATACTAGGTTATATATAGCTTAAGCTTATTTAAATTATTGGTGTTGTTTATATATAGATTATATACTATATACATATTTTTAACTTATAGACTATAAGCAATAGCCTATCTCAGAAGCTCTATCCCTAGAGAAGAAGAAGCCTAGGCGTAAGCTTAATATTATAGAGGCCTATAGGATAAAAGGTCTTTAGAAGAGCGGCTATTAACGTTATTCTGCTGCCGTGTAGGAAAAAATCAAGTCTAAATGACGTAGGAGAGTTTTAGGGGGAGTTTTTAACTTAACACCACGCCAAGACTGGTGATATGGCTTTAATCTGTAAGCAGGCTTAAAGCTAGGGGGGTGTGTCTACCTAGATCAGGCCTGCTTTTTTTTATATTTTTTTTTATATCCGTTGTATTATACTACGTACAATACTGCGNNTGNAGCCTCTAGGCTATNGCGNTATAGTCCTATATACATNAATCCCTTAGGGCAGCTTAATATGTACTAGTAACTATGTCCTAGTAGTTTATAAGCCCCTAAACTAGGGGTTTATAGTTCCTTAGTAAAATACTAAGTTACAAGCAACTACTAGGTAATGAGAAAACGGTAGAAAACTATAAGAAATAAGAAATCCTAACGCCTATCCCTATCCTTTTGTAATTTGATTCTGTCCTTTTGCTTACTAATATCTCTTTACTAGAAGCCTAGTAGGAGTTACCTCCTTCTATAGATCCTGCTGTTATTAGCCACTTTCTAGTAGCTATCCCTGTCCTACTTAGAAATAGGAAAAGCGCCTCTCTTCCTTTTAGTGTACAAAATAGCTTCTTTAGAGAGAGAGAAGAGCTTAGTTTCTTTTGCATTTCTCTTCTTTCTTCTCTATATAGGTTGCAGTCTAGTAGTAGGTGCCTAGGGGTTTGTAGTGCTCTACATTCCCTAAAGCATCTACCGTCTTCATTCTCCCCCCCTAATCAGGCCTGCTTATTCTGCCCTAATGCCTACCACCCTATGACTCTCTACCCTGCTATATATCACCCCTTGCTCCAGTCGTGAACACTCCTGTATCAGTTGTATAACCTTTCCCCCTTATTGTTTACACCTTCCTTACGTATAAATAGAGGCCATATAGCCATACAAAATAGACAGAGTTCTCATTCTTGACCGTCCGTTCGACAGTCATTGAGAATTGGGAGGTCTCAAGGTGCGATTGCAGCAGCGTAACCAGCGCCCAGTGCGCCCTTATTGCCGACCACGATAGCGTCGTCCGTCCGGACTCGCCCTTGGAGTCGACGTCGGCCTTGTCCGTCTCGAGCAGCAGCTTGAGCTTCGAAAAAAAACCCAATAACGAATCAAAAACTGCCAAGTGTTGTGCAGATGCACCATCCACGGCTTCAGCCTTCCAATTCTTCAGGCGGTTGGTTGCCTGAAGACTGCATGGAACTTCTCAGCCTTGCTGCGGTTCTTTCAAAAGAGCACACATACCATATTATCCCACAATACATGCAATCTTCGCAAATCGACCAAGGTTCGCATGTAGAAAGCTCTCCTCGTATATCACTTCTCAGAGTCTGACAAACCTCGCGGGATCTCTTCTGTTCCTTTCCTCAAGGGTTAATTTGAATATGTGTTGAGCCTCACGAGATCCTTTGCCTCTGAAGTGTTTACCACCGACCCGTTTTACACTTTTTAACTCCATCCCTTCTGTTCCAATCTCGATTACCTGCACAGTTTCGGTCTTAGGCTTACGAATAATTCGATATGGCTGCACAATCCAATGGTTTATACGCGGAATGCATTCTGCCTCTTGACGAAAAGGCGATCCGAGTCTTGTACTTGGAGCTAGGAGATGAAAGTGATGAGATTCGGGCACACTTACAGCTTCTAAGTTTGGATACTGACCTACCTCCTCAATATGAGTGCGTGTCATATGTCTGGGGAGATCCTTCGTTTACCAAACGAGCCATCATCAACGAGCAATACATCCAAATCACTAAGAATCTCTATGATGCTCTCTATCACATCAGGTCCAAGATTAAGACGATGGTTATTTGGGCAGATGCTATCTGCAGTGATGTCAGCGGTTAGGTTAGGTTTCAAAAATAAGGCCAAAACCAATCCAAAATACAATTTTGAGGCTTGAACCGGTTACAGAACCGGTTAAACCAGATTAACCAGATAACACGTCTTAAAAATGTTTATTTACGTGTTTTAGCGTGTTTTAGCGTGTTTTTTTTGCCTTGGCAGAGGCTAGCCCTATTTAGATTGTGGCGCTTATCCCTATAGGGTAAGGCTTAATCGGGGCTTATGCAGAGGCTCGTGCAGAGGCTCGTTTTATATTGTGGCCGGAGCTATCTGGTTTTATTGGATAACCGGTTTATCAAAATACCTAATAACCGATCCAAATTGAGCCAATGAAATCGACGAACCGGTTACTCTCAAGATTTTGGTTAAACCGAACCAATCCAAAGAGTAACCTAACCATTGACATCACTGGCTATCTGCATAAACCAGTCGGATGTGGACGAAAAATCACGACAAGTTGCCATGATGGCAGAAATCTATCGTCAATGCTCGAAAGTACACATATGGCTCGGACTGCCTGAACCTGGAAGTCTCATTGGGGATCCATTCGAATTCTTGGATCATTTTGTAAGAGGGAAACATTTCTATGATTTTCCCGGTTTCGATTGCGATGAATCGACTGGACGTTGGACCTGGAAGGAGAGAATGAAGCTTGTGACAACATTCTTAATGATTTTCTCCAGGTTGTCAAAAGTCCATGGTGGACGAGAGCCTGGACCGTTCAAGAATGCCTATTACCGAAAGAAACTGTGGTCATGTTTAGAACTTGGACAGTAACATGGGATTACATTCTCAGAGCCGGTCATATGAAGAATAGCCATGGAGATGGTCCAACAAAGTGTTGTGTGGAAGCTAACACTGTCTTTAATCCTCATCAGTTGGATACAATTAATGGTTGGCTGTGACATCCTTCCTGGTTAGAAAGATTTAGGGACGTAATTCATGGAAATAGCCCACCACCACCATGGTTCTACGAAGTCCTACTGACTTTCTCAAGCCGGCAATGTTTGGATCCTCGCGACAAGATATATTCCTTGCTCCCATTGGCCAGACACCCAATTTATCGTGACCTAAAGCCGAATTACCGCGACCCCGTTCCAACAGTATTCGCCGAGGTATTCACTCGCATGGTTCAAGAAGTCAATGGCAGCTTCGATTGTTTTATGGGAGGAGGATTTGGATCTTCAATGCCGGGTCTTCCATCGTGGGTTCGGGATTTCTCTCAAGCAAGAGCTGCAGGAGTTATCGCTGGCGAAGAACGAAGAATCTGGTATATTGGGCTCTATCAAGCATCTCTCGCATTACCCTTTCCGGTTCAATGGAGCGAAAACAGAGAATTGCATTACAGAGGCACATACGCGGACACAATTAAAGCTGTTGGGCTACATATGTCTACGCCATATATGTCCATATCAAAGCCGGACATTGCTGAAGTGTTCCGCCAATGGCTTGACCTTTGCAAAGAGGTAATGGGCATTTGCGAATCCACAGTATTCCGCAACACATTTTCTCGTATAATTTGCGGAGATGTATGCAAAACTGTTGAAGGAGATCAAGAGTTCAGGAGAGCCATCGAAACAGACTTTCCTGAAAAGGATACTTGGGATCGTCTCATAAATGGTTATCTATATGCTGCAGATATGCGAGCTTATGGCTGGGGCCTGAACTTTGCCATGTGGGGCAGATGTTTTTTCACCACTTACTCTGGCAAAGTGGGATTGTGTCATCCAAATACTCTTCCGGGAGATGAAGTTTGGGTCATGAGAGGTGTTCAAGTGCCATTCGTCGTACGATCTCTTGAGCCCGCCGGTCCAAGATGTGCTGGTAAATATTCCCTTCTCGGTGATTGTTTTCTGAACGGCATCATGGATGGTGAATTAGGGGAAAAGGAGAAGTTAATGGAGCAACCGATAGTTATGATTTAAGCAAACGGCTCTAGACACAGACTAGGCTGATTCCAGTTTATCAGTGCAAAGTATAGTATACTGAACCAATAAACTTGCGCTTTTGCGATATGAAAAAAGTCTACAGCTTGCTAATTAGTAGAGCCACTGTCGTCGTCAGGATCTGGGATATGGACAGTGGTGGGTGCCTGAAAACGCTCAAGGGCTACAGCAATTCTGTTTGGTGGCCTTCTCACATGACTCGGCCAGGCTCGCATCCGCGACGTCCGACAGGACGGTTAGGATATGGGGTGCAGGTAGTGGCGAGTGCCTGAAAAGGCTTGATGCTGGAAAGGCGCTCTTTAAATATATTACTGGATAACAGGCTCATACCATAACACCGAAATTGGTACTATTGCTATCGATGCATCATCAGCTTCAGATATGTCACTTAGTGTAATAGATCCCCAAAATCCATATCAAGGCGTAGCTTTAAGTTTAGACGGCGCCTGGATAACATGTAATTTAGAGAACCTTATATGGTTACCGTCAGAGTATCGGCCGTTACATTCGGCCGTATTAGGGAATAAGATCAGCAAAGGCGTTAGAACTGGAAAGGAATGGATATGTTATGTTAAAGGCAAGGATTATTAAGAAGCTTAGGAGCGTCTATATAGAGGTATCTAATTTACATCTATTAAAAACCTTTATATCTTGCGGCTTATAGGTGTTTTATTTTACTTAAGTACTTATTTTATCTCCTTTTTTCTTATACCTTTATTTTATAAAGGGGTCCTAGGGTTAGGTTAGCTTTATATTGCGGTAATTTGCTACTAGGTAAGGGCGAAGGTTCTAAAGACGTCTAGATTTATATAAGATAATTAGTAATAGGAACGCCTTAGAAGCGTAGAGATTTGTAATACTTAGGTTAATAAAAACGGATAAGTAGTTTTATCCACCTAAATTAGGTTATCTTATTACTAACTTAGCTACCTCCTATTAACTTAGTTATTGACTTAGTTACCTACCCTGTCTTAACTTAGTTACCTACCCCTTATTTCTATTACCACCCCCCTACCCCCTTTTTGTTTTTATTAGTTATATAAGGTAATATTATATAGCTACGGTTCGTAGATAGTATAATAATTATTATTCTTTTTTAAATAAGGGAGGGCGAGGAGCTTAAGGCTCCTTGCTACGCTAGCTCCGTGGTAATATATAACGGCAACTTGCCGTATATAGCGGCAACTTACTATATATAATGGCAATATGCCTTATATAGTAACCACTTACCTTTATTCCTAATACTGGCAACTCTTCTTTTATAGTTGCTATCTATATATATACACCGCTCAACTAGCGTAATAAATATTAATCCTCCTTACTTACTATTGCTATTATAATATAAGTCTCGCTATTCTAAAATTTACCTTTTAGCACGTGGTGCTTTCTTACTTAGAAGTTATAGGTAGGTATCTTATTTAGAGGGCCGCTAAAGCGCTAGTAGTAAGTAAACTAATAGCGATTTTCTATCCCGGGGATAGAAAATCCTAATTAGCTAGGTTAAGTTAGGGTCTGTAGAATATTATACTCCTTCCTTTAAAAAAGTCTTAGTAAGAGAATCTAACTAATTAGATAACTTTAACCGCCGGTTAAAGTTCCTAAACATCTTAAGACCTTATATAACTAAGAAATTTCTAAAAACTCCCTTTTAACTTAACCTTTAACTTATATACGTAGAGTATTTATATTAATAAACGTCTCTAGTGCCTTATTTAGGTTCGCCTTCGTTATTATATCTACTAGGTTATTTTAGCTATTAATTTATTAAATCTTAAAAAGTTCTTAACGCTTATAGGATTACTAAAGTGCCATAATATTAATTATAAGGCGCTTCTTCTTTATAGTACTAAGCTTAACTAAATACTCGTAGAGGGAGTATAAGTCGGTGTATATAATCATAGAGATAATAGGAATTTTGAGTTAATCTATAATTATCTTTAGGGTAGTTCTAATTGTAATTGCTATATTAACTCCGCTAACTATTCTATATATCTCTAATACTAAAACACTTTAAGTAACGTATTTACTCTTAGTTAAGCTCTAATAGATAAGATTGCTATAGATTATAAAGTTATTCTCTTTAGTAAATTCGTTTATAATAATAATCTTATATCCTAACTAGGAGCTAAAATCTTTATTATTTATAAATAATCTATTAATAAATATAAAGAGCTTAGCGGTAGGGAGATTAATAGGCATATAGAGTAGTCCCTAATTAAGATAGTTTATTTGCTAGGAAAGACGTTTATTTAGGGCAAGAACGTTATCCTTAGTTAGTTCCTAGTATTAGGTAGTAATAAAGAGATTAAATAAAGCCTTAAGTTAATAAATAGAAGTAATATAAGCTCCGCGAGCGCGTTACTCTATATATCCTTACTTTAGGGAATTAATATTAATAACGTTAATCTTCTTACCTTAACCCTTCTGGGGTAAAGCAATAAAATCCTTATTTAGGGAGAGGATGCATCTATTAAAAAGTAATAGTGTTATTAAATTAAGCTTTTCCTTTAGCTTTACTATAAGATTTGCCTTTACTAGCTTATCCTCTTTAAGAGCTAAGAATTAGTCGTCTTCTAAGATAATTATATTATTAGTTTATATACTAATAATTCCGAATAGGGTTCCTGTAGTTATAATAAGGAAGTAAGAATTAAATATAGAAGTAGTTATTAAAGGCTTCTTTTTATAGTGCTTACTATAGGTAGCCCACTAGTAAGTTCCTGCCTTTGTAATTCTATATAATAGCTTAAGTATAACTATAATTATATCTTTAGGATACTGGTGGCGAATTTGCTTTAAAAGGTATACTAATATTAAGCGCTAAAGGTGCGTCTTTAATTAGGTGTAGCCTTAAGTAATATCTTATAAATAAACCGCTATTTTATTCTTTATTAAGGAGGGAGCTAATATAATAATAACTTATTAACTAGCTTATTAAATTATAGGAGATTATATAAGAATTATTTCTTTACTATTATTATTATAACCTTAGATAATAAGCCTTAATTTCTTAAATAGGGCGTTAGTAGCTTTACCCTTAATCTTATTAACTATCCTTAACTTAAAGATACGAACTTTATTTAACTTAGTAGGGTTATACTTCTTAAATTTAAAGACTCCTTTTATAATAAGACCGTCGATCTCCTACTTATTAAATGCTTAGAAAGGGGCTCCTAGGGTTATAATATAACCTTCCTTTTAGAGCTATTTTACGAGCTTAAAGTTAGCCTTCTCNTTAGCTATTATAAAGGCTATTAATAACTTAACTCCATTCTTAATGGCGGCAATAAATTATTCTTTAAAATTAATAAGATATTAGCGATTTTATAATCCTTTTAGGCAACCTCTACCGCGTTATAGTTATAACGCATCTACTATAATTATATTAGGATTATAGTCGCCTTCTAGAGTATATTAATTATAGTTCTCCTTTAAGGTATCTTCTAAGGTATCCTATAACGGCTTGGAATTATTATCTTTATAGTAAGGCTTAATAACAGTTAAATGGAATTAAATAGGTCTATAAGGCATCTAAATAGTATAAGTTTAACTATTAATTATAATAAGTTAGTGTAGGCCTAACTATTCTCCCTTTTTACGCTATACGCGTACTTTAGACTAGAGTAGCAGATTAAGCGTAGTTAAGGTATTTAGGCCATTTCTTATTTCTAGTGCGTTATTAACCTAGCATATAGCGTAAAGACGTTATACCTCCTTTATTGCCTTACGAATAGCCTTAGCTTATTATATAATGGAGGGAGATAGTAGAGAATTATTAGTTATTTAAGGGTAGGCGCTAAAGACTAGTAATATAGGTATAAGTCTATCTAGGCTAGCGGAATTATTAATAGCTTTAACAGCTATTTATAAGGTACGTTCTTTGCTAATATCCTTTAGTTTTAAAGAGATAATCTTATATATGCGGCGTAATAGCGTATAATATTACTCTACTTTTCTAATACTATTATGTGCCTTAACGGGGACTTCCTTAACCTTAATTACTATTACCTTTATTTATTATTGGAACTCTATAGATAAGAAGTTCTTTCCTATATTATAGATAATTTAATTAAGGGGTTCTAAATAGACATTAATCTAATATAACTAAAGAGTATCCTATACGTTTCTAGCTAATATATCTTTTAAGAAACGTGCGGCTTAAAAGGAGGTTAAGAAGTTAATAACTTAGAGTACTGGCTTGCCGCTAAAATATATAACGTTAATAATAATACAAAAGTTAAAGTTATAGTTATTCTTAAGGGTAAACTTAAATCAGCTAGGGGACTTCTAGTTTATTTAGTAGTAATAGTAGTACTTTATAAGATGCTTAATTGCCTTAACCTTAACTTTATAGCCTACTTACTAAAGAACCCTAAGCAATTAATAAATGGATAAGTAGCTAAAATAATGGTGTAGTTAACGTAACTCTAACTTAGTTAAATGGCTCTAAGTAATACTCTTTTTTAGTTAATAAAGGAGCAACTAGGGGTAACTCTACTTACGCATAATAGGCACCCAATTATCTCCCTAAATAAGTATATTCTTAAGGTTATTAAGCCTAATACCTAACTTATTTATATCTTTAATGTAAAATAGAAACGGAGTATTTATAGAAATAATATAGAAAGTAATATATCCTAAAGGGGTTTGGACCCTAATTATACTAAGAAAGATTATAGTACCTTTACTAAAGTAAATTATATATTAGCCTACCGTTAATTAGTTAATCTAAATAGAGCTATTAAGCTACTAAAGAGCTTAAACTTAAGGTTCTCCTACTATAGATACTCCTACGGCTTCTATATCCGGTATAATACTATAGAAGATATACGCTAAGTATCTATTATTAAAGGAAAACGCGGAACTCTCCTTTAGCTTATTAAAGATATCTAATTTTATAATAGAATAGAGCGTAGATTAGTTATTAAGAATAGCGATGGTTTATATACTATTTACCTTACTATACTCTATAAAGTATTAGTTAGAAGAGTAGTCCTTAATTTCTATATCTATAAGGAGCTATTTAACCTTATTAACCTTACCCTTAAGGTCTTTTACGCCTTTATATTAAACTAGGAAGCTTTAGAAGTAGGCTATAATAACCTTATAATTTTTAACATTTTTTATACTCTAACGGAACTTATTATATACCTCTTTTTGCTTATTAAGGGAGTATCTAGTTAACTAGCAATTTAGCTTCTTACAAATATAGCACTTTTTTTAGTAATTACTTTAAAATAAACCTCTATAAGGACCTCTATAATTACCTTATAATTAATATTAATTATACCNTCTTCNNTATTCNCTACNNCGGCNACNATATATTTAATNAGTNTAGTTATAATTATNTTAGTTAGGAATACTTAGTTAGGTAGGGTTTTTAGTATAAAACTATTAAGATTCTTATATTTATATTATAGTACCTATAGTAGAGCGTAGCTTAGTATATACTCCTTTAAATATATTTATAGGTTTATATAGCGCTAAGTTATATTTAGGAACGCTATAGTATGCTAAGATAACCTAGTCCCTTAGGCTGTTCTTATTTTAGTAAGTTTTGGTAAGGCTATATTGGATTTTCTAGAGTTTATTAAAGAGTAGTTAAAGGCACTCTAAATAAGTCTTTATTAGATTAAAAGCAATAACTCTTTAGAATATAGTCTCTCGCTATTTAGATATATAAAGTTAGCAATTCTTATTAGTCTTAAAGTAGACTCTAGTAAGCTAAAGCATTATATTAAAGCTATAGTTTTTACCCATAATATAGTCGTAATAAAATATTACTGCCCGTCCCTTTAATATAATAGAGAAAGCGTAATAGTACTAATAGCGTTAAATTTTAACCTTATTATAATAGTTATAGAAGACCTATAGTTTTACTCTAAGTATATTATATAATTCTCCTCTAAACTTCTTTTCTTTATCTAAATATACCTTTATTAGGTTTATAACTTCTTATAATAGAGGCTTACTAGTTAGCTAGAGTAGAGGAGCTAAACGTAGCAGAGGTAGAGGAAGAGTACCTCTAGGTAGAAGAGTATCTTTAGGTAAAAGAGTAGCGTTCTAGGGGTTTTATTCTAAATTAAAGTTGCCTTTTAAAGAATATAGGTTAGTTTTAGGTTTTTATAGTTAATATATAATCTTAGCTTCCGTCTATACTAGTTCTTCTATACTAGTAATAACGGCCTAAATATTACTAGTAATTAGGTTACCGTTCTTAGTAACGTATACCCTATTTCTATAAAGGAAGTCTTAAAAATCCTAAATAATATTAATATTGCTAAGTACCTAGGTATTAGCAGTCCACCCTATAAAATCCTCCCTAAAATATTCCTATAGCTGTAAATTGGCGTAGTGTTTACTTTAGTAGAATATAATATAGTATAGGAGAAAGCTATTAACTTATTTTGCGGTACAAGTTATTATATTAAAGGTAAATTTATCCTAATTTTTATTAATAAGTTTCGCGTATAAAGCTACCCCTTATAGTAAGGAGTCTTTCTAATTATTTAAAGTAGGCATAGCTATATTTTTAGAGGGGGGGAAGTATTATTAGTATAGGGATTATTGTTTAGTACGCGTTCGTAATATATATTTATTATTTAGTACGCGTTTATAATATATATTTATAATTATAGGGCTTAGGACTAGTTCTAGCCTTAAATCGTAAAGACTTATAAAGCGTGTTGTTCTATATAATAGACGTAAGAATCTATAATCTGGGAAAGGCTTAGGACTAGTTCTAGCCTTTAAATCCTTAAATTTATAAAAGAGTTTTATTTAAGGTTTAGAACCAGTTCTAACCTTAAAAGATAGCTTTCTTTAGCATAAGTAGCACTAGTATAGTGGCTTATCTCTTTTTAGTAGAATACCTAGCTGTTCTATAGTATAACAGTAAAGTTAACTACTAATTAGTATTGGTTATATAAGGTAATATTACATAGCTACGGTTCGTAGATAGTATAATAATTATTATTCCTTTTTAAATAAGGGAGGGCGAGGAGCTTAAGGCTCCTCGCTACGCTAGCTCTGCGGCAACACGTAACGGCAACTTGCCGCATATAGCGGCAACTTGCTATACGTGATGGTAATATGCCTCATATGGTGACCACTTGCCTTTATTCCCAACAGTTTTATTTTTTATACCTTCCTTATATATATAGAGGCTCTTAAAGCTATATTTAATAAATAGAGTTCTTATTTTTTTTTTATAATTGGTGTACGGATATTTAATTAATAGGTATAAGCCCGGGTTACTTACTGTATTAGCCCTATATAACTAATTAATTTAATTAATTTATCTAATTAATATGCCCCTTATTAAATTACTACTTATTACTAAATCCTTTAACCTTTCTATAAGCACCTTTTAAAATAACTTCTTAACCACCTACCCAAGCTATTACTATAATAGTAATATTATTAAGCTAAGCGAATTAGGATAAATATATTAACTTTATTATACTTTAAGCCTAAATAGGAGACGTATAGAAATACGTTAGCCCCTTAACTAAACGGGATAAGTTGCCTTAACTAATTAAACCAATCTTTCTTAAGCCTTAAGATATAAAGCTAAGAATAACCTCTTATATAGCTTTCTCTAAGGATAAGAAGGGTAAGCTTTAAATTCTTTATAAGAGATATAAGATAGTAAAAAGAAGTATAAGAAGCAGAAGGTAGCTTCAATTTCTCTATAAAGCTATATTATTAATATAGTGGCCAGATATCTAACTACCTATATACTAGGTATTAACTTAGTATATAACGTACTAGTAACTCTTAAGGAAGGGGTTGCCCCTACTAATACTATATATTAGCTCTACCTATCTACTTAATATGCTAAGATTAAAAAGGGCCTAAAGGACTAGAACTTTAAGGCCTAGTTATAGTAGTAAGAGAAGACGTATAATGACTATTAAAAGATTAAACTATCGGACGTATAAGGCGACTAAGTAATTAGAGACTTTCTACTAATAGTAAAGCTAGTATTACTAAATTGGGCCTTAATGTAGAGGGTTAAATTTAATAAATATAACTAGGCCAATAACTATATAATATTTATATATCGGCTAGTCGATATATATTAAAACTATTAATAATTAAAGACTCTCTAGCAGAAGGATAAAGTTTAGCTTAGTGTTAATATAATAGGCTTTTAGGGCAAGCCAATTAATAAGGCTCCTAAGGACGAGGCTCCTAAAGATAAGGCCCTAACTACTACCCCTTCCAGAATGGTATAGAAGGAAAATACCCTAACGTACTACTGTGGAGCTGTTTACTAATTTTAAGGTTGTCCTTATATTAATAAATTAGTTTAATTAAAGGACTAGAAATTAAACAAAGCTACGGCTAAGAAGGTTAAGGAAAATATTACTAATACCCTAGAATAGTATAGGTAAACACTAAAGAAGGTTAGAAAGTAGTTTTAAAAAAAGGAAACTGCACAAAGCCTAAACGGAAGTTAGAAGGAAGATAATAGTACCTTATATATATATTAAATAGGCGCCTATAAAGCAGGCACTAACTATAAGCTATATAATAGTATAATTCTTAATAACTAAACTACATCGGGAAAATATTCGCAGGATGAGATTTAAGTAGACTTTGTTTTTCGCGTTTCGCGTAATTGACATGCAATTTAACTAACTCGACACGCAATTAACTAACTTAACACGCAATTAACCAACTTAATATACAACTTAACTAACTTAACACGTAATTAACTAACTTGATATATAACTTAACTAACTTAATATGCAATTAACCAACTTAATATATTTAAAAGTTAAATAACACGTAGTTAACCTACTTAATAACTTTAAAAGCTAACTGCATATTCCTTAATATGCAATTAACCAACTTAAAATTTAAATAATATGCAGTTAACCAACTTAACAACTTTAAAAGCCAACTGCATATTCCTTAATATGCAATTAAGGTAATATAATATATTATTTTAAAGTTATATGCCAATTACGCAAATGAATTTTTACTATTTTCTTAGCCTATAATATGCTAGCTTATAATATATATTAGGATTAAAATAATTTTATACAATCTCATACAATCTTATACAATCTCATATAATCTCATATAGTCCCATATAGTCTCATATAGGTTCTATACTAGCTTAGCTGCTTTTACTATTTATCCTAGCTTCTATATAATAACGCAATGCGGGTTCCTTCTTTAAGAAAGTTGTCTGAGTATAGAGTATTATATTAGTCCTAATTAATATAATTATTGATATAGTACAAATCTAAATAAGAAGTAGCGGCTAAAATAATATACGCGCTTTATAAAATAGATAGCATTAAATAAAAGCGACCACCTCTAAGTACTTGCCTAGTATTTACGCTTAAGCGCGGCCACCTTTTTACCTTAACTATGCCGTGTGTTGGATGCGGCAGTCTATAATTCAATAGCTAAAGCAGCTCTATTATAGCTCCAGTATACTATATATATACACCGTACTTATCTAACCTTTTAATATCTAGAATAGTAATAATTAGCTAAAGCTAGCCTATAAGTCTTTTACCTAATAGTGTGCGGCCCTTTCTAATACGGTTATTGTTATCTATATACTCTTAAACCCATATATAATCACGCCTCCACTAGTTAAAATATTGCTAATCTAGTGCGCAACATACTACCTCACTAATTTGGGCCTTAAGGTCAATTATATTTTTTCCGTCTTATTTTTAATAGCGGATAAATAGATGTATTTTAACAAGCAGGCGCTTAACCCATAAAGGATCCTTCTCTTTCCGGTCCATATCAGAGTTCTAGGCACATTCGCCTTATAGTTTTCGCCTACACTCTTAGACAAATACCGTAATGCCGTCTAGAAACCCTAGGATTTTATAACAGTTTGCTATATAAGATATATAAAGCCACGTCTTTAACCTAAGACACCTCTAGACAAGATCCGTTGCCCCATCTATATCTTCTAAAGGCCACTAAAGCTTTATAACTACCAAATACTATATTAGTTAAGTAACCTATACCTTTAAACGCTAGGAAGACTGTAGTACAGAATTACTATTTATAAAAGCTATTTCGTCTTCTATTACTAGTACTGCTACCCATCTTAAATTATAAGAGCAGATTTAAGATAGCAAATCCCGTTTATTTATTAAGTTATAAAACGCCTTAATAATATAATAGTGTCCAGCTTCACCATTTACGCCAGTATAGTACCCATCTATATATCTGTATAGGTGGATATTTTCCTTAAAATATACAAAGGCATAGAATTTTGGTATATTAAAATGGCCCGTATTAAAATCCTTTGCCTTTAGACGGAAACTTTAAAACACACCTTTAAGCATATCAATTTAATATAGGGCGTGGTGCATATATTATAGTATCTCCTCATTATAGGTGCGATACTAAGCCATAATAACAAAGTTGTATACAGCTCTTATAAAATGCATAGCATATAGTTCCCTAGATAATAGTAGTGGGGCTAGCACAGCAACAAGTTAACGAATCATAGCTTTTTATTTATTACCTATCCATTAAGTAACTTTACTAAATAATAGATTATTAAACCGTTTTAGCCCTATAAAAGCCAAGACTTATCTAAAACGCTAATTAAGCTAAGCCTCCGTAGATATATTTATTATAGTTATCTTTATCCCTCTTCTCTTTCTTTTTAGCTAGATAATATCGCCTACTAGTTTCTATACCCATTTAATAAGTCATATAACAATACCCTTTAGAAGCTAATATAGAATATCTACTATTATACCCTTATAGATATTAAATAGGCAATAGTGCTACACAAAACATTCTACTGGGTGTACCCAGTTATCTAAAAATAGAAGAATATTCTCTAGTTACTAGCGTTTAATCTATCTTCTTATCTCCTCATAGGTGCGTAGCGGGTATTGTTTCTTAGTTAAGTTCTTACGCTTTAAAGGGGGGACCTAGCATATAGTGCAGTGCTATTAGCTTTTAACACCTATAAGCAGCACTTATTCTTTATAGTCTACTATTATTCCACATATAATTGGATAACATTGTTATACAAAATTATCCGCATATTAAAGGTCTATGCCACTTTCTACAAGATGCTTAATTACTATTATATTTTAGTTTATAGAATATAGCATTAGAATACTAAAGCAGAACTTACGTTTAAGTATAGTTCTCATCGCCTTATAATATGCTTTACTTTTTATATTATTATCCTTTTCTTTAATAACTAGCATAAAACCAACAAGAATATTTACGGGGGATGTCTATTGACGTTAAACTTATTAGTTAAGATTACTAATAGTAAAATATACCAGCCAGGCCGATTTATTGCTATAGTATATTATTAGCTAGGTCTTATTAACTGCTATAAGTATAGGAACTACTATAGCACTGCTAAGAACCTTGCCTTATATCTCCTACCACCAGTCACTACTATATAGCTTATTATAGACTTAGTAGTTGTCGGCATTATAGAGTCTCTTTAGTGTATATGCTAGTGCATCTTTAAAGAGTCAATAGCCAATTAGAAAGGCAATTATATTTATAATATCCTAGTAAAGAATATAGTATTTCCTCTGCTTAGAGCCTTTAATATTTAATTCCACCTTACACTCTAATTAGAGCCATTATTCGTCTTATATACCAAATAAAATAGCGGTAATTAGTTCCTCCTATTAATTTATAGATTAAAAGCTAAGTAGGCTATAAAGTAGGCTAAGGTAGGTGTCTTTAAGCAGTATATCAACGTCTCCCTTTATATAGCGAATGCGGTACAGCTATATTAAAAAGGCGTAATTAAACTCTGAATAAAAAGGATTATATAGTATACTTTAGCTATTATCATATTATTATATAGTAATATCTAAAATTGTCTAGTTAACTTACTATACATTATTATCGGTCTTATACGAAATTAGTTCACCCGCCTTTATATTCTTAGTTACTTTAAATATCTCTACTTTAAGTAATAATAATAATAATAGGACGCTTTTCTAATATGGTATACCGCATAGAGGCACCGGGTGGGCATTCTGCTTATATTCTACCGCCACTAGAGTATACTTATTAGTATCCGTGTTTATACCATCTAGTTATAATTACGCGTTATCTAACTAGTTAGAGTAGTAGAATTAATTGCAAATTATAAGTAGTTGGGCCGCAATAAACGTGCAAGTGTTGTATCTCTCTTTGCGTATTTTTTTATAGACGTATTAGTAGCTAGGCAGCCGCCTTTTATAGCACTATAGGTATTAGTAAAGGCCGCCGTAACTCTTAGGGGTATAAGAATACTATAGACAGCTCCGCTGCATTATTACTAATTATATATTAAATAATATGGTATTGTTTTTAGGCGTAAAGAGTGCGTATTATAGTACTAACGGTTAATTGCTAGTATTTAATTTAAGTGGCTTAGCTTTATAGCTGCTAAAAGTATACCTTTTATTTTCTTATTAGAACTAGTTATACTAAAGCGTAAGTATAACTAGCTTAACACCGAGTTTAAGGACTTAAGAGTCCAAGGCAACTAAACTAAACGCTAAAGCGCAAGTATAACCAGCTTAATACTAAGCTTAATACCAAGTTTAAGGACTTAAAAGAGTTTAAAGTAGCCAAACTATAAACTAAAGACTTAATAATACCTAAAAAACCTTTATCCGTCTAAATAACAATATATAGTATTTTTAGGCGATAGCTACAGGACCATAGCTACGGCGAAGATATTATTTACCACTGATGTTATAGAGCCTAATGATGTTAGCTATCCGGACCTGCGATTCCGTTATTTCTATATAAGCTGTAATAAGAAAAAAGGGAGGATTAAGGGTAGTGCTAGTTGAGTTAAGATAACTAAATAAGTTAGCACTTAGAACTATAATATCCAGTCTTAGGTATATAGAGTTCTAACTAATATCTAACTTAAGCTGCCGCCCGGAAGTCTTATATTTATTATTAGGGTAACGCTAAAGGGTTAGGCTGGATAATAGGTATCGGCAATAATATAGATAATTTAAAGCCCGCGAAGTAACTAAATAGAAAGCCTATGTCTTATAGGCTAACTACTTATCTTTAATAGCTTTTAAAAGTTCATTTCTAGAATTCCTTTTAACACCTCCGGTTTCCTGTTAAACAGATATATTAGTATAAGCCTACACACTACTAGGGTGCGGAGAGCTAAAATATAGTTAGAGCTCTTTAAATAATTTAGTAGAAAAGAACAGGTTATTTGGGTTAGTCTATAGATCGGCTAGCTTAACCTTAATATCCTACCCCAGCTTATAAAGATTAGGGCCATCTCCACCTAGTATACCACCGTTAATCTATATATTAGCATCTCCCTTATTTATAGCGGCTAAAGAAGCTTTAGGTATCTGGTCTCTGGAAGGCATTATAATACGGCTTTTAAGAGAGCCCGCTCTACACTAGGGCACTAGACGCTATATTATAGGTAGAGCTTATAATAGTTATATAAGGCGGGATATATTTCTAAGCAGTATGCGTTTAAAGAAATTAAGGCCAAGGCAAGCTTAATATAGCCGTGTTTTTAAAGAGAAATTAAGGCTGAGCCAAGCTTAACGTAGTTATGTTTTTAAAGATAAAGAGGCTGCGGTATTAGTTTAGGCGGCTATAGAAGTTTAAAAAATCAAGCGGATAATAGCAGGAAATAAAAGAAAAAGGCGCATAAATAAGAGTACGGTGTTATAGGGCTAGAGTAACAATAGCTGTGTTATAGATAGCTTAATATACAATTCGGACTACGGGACCTATATACAAATAAGTCTAGTAAATATCTTTAATATAAGGCGTAGTAGCCATAAGTAGGATTTAGGATACTAGTTTTAGGTTGCCTATACAGTAAATATAACAGCTTACCTAAAAAAAAGTTGCTTTGTTAGTAATATAGCTTAAAAATAGGTTATACTTTAGATAAAAGGGTATCCTAAAGCCTTATCTTACGCTTATAGGATAAAATACCATATTATATTTCACTTTGTTTTATACAATCTTAGACTTTTCATAATATCTTAGATTATCCCCCTACCTCTCTCTACTATACACTTTACCTTATTTTACGCTTATGGGATAAAATACTATATTATATTTCACTTTTTTTCATACAATCTTAGACCTTTTATAATGTCTTAGATCATCCCCCTATCTCTCTCTACTATGCATTTTATCTTACCTTATACTTACGGAATAAAATGCTATATTATATTTTACTTTTTTATATAATCTTAGACATTTTTTAATATCTTAAATTATTCTAAACTTGTTTCCCTACCTCTCCAAAGCTGCTTCACTAATTAGTTATAACACAAAGAATAGAATCATTAGCTCTCTTATTATTATTCACTTAATTAGTAGCGTAAATCTTATATCTTATCTCGCCATACACCTTTTATTCCGTTTCTTACTCTAAGTCTTGCATTTTATTCTACTGCCTATATTAAAGCTTACATCTTATTCTACTTCTCGCATTAAGACTTATATTCCGTTCTATTTCTTATATTGCTCTCAAATCACTCTTATTAGCATCCGCTATTATCTTAAGTTAATATTATTGGCATACCTTCTTATTATAACTGTCAGGATTGTCTTATTATATTATTACTAATTATCTAATATATTATCCGCTCTACTATCTTTATAAATTACTCCATACTATTCTATATTAAGCTTTTACCCGCTTATAAATATATAGGGTCCCTAACTATAATAGCGGCGCCATATCCAGAATCTAGTTAGTACTTAACTACTATAACTAATAAGAACTTATCGCAAATAAGTGGTCTAAAGCTATAGTAAGGACTTATAATTAATAAAAAAACATATAGCGAAATCCTTTAATACTATACTAGCGAAATCAATAAAGCGTCTAGCGGTAGGTTACTAATATCCGGACCTATATAAAATGAAGTTAAGCGTACAGTCTTTAACCTTCTTAACACTAAGTATAGGCACATGTTTAAGAAATCCGATCTACCATCAGAGTTTAAAGCTTTCACTATCGCCGCCAAAAAATCTATATAGTAATATGTAACGACCAACAGATATAAAGGCGTGGAGGTTACGATAACTAATACTATTTAAAAGCATAGCGCCTTATCTTTTAGAGAGTAGTCTATTAACTTATTTAGATTAAGGGCAACCTCCAAGGCTACCTAGGTGCTCGGTAATCTGTCTATTAAAGCCCCACAACAACTAAATACTATACCTACACCATTCTATAAAATAAGCTTTGCTATATACAGTTACCTAAACAAAACGCCATTTACTAGGGCCCCCATTCTATATAGATTCGCATTAAAAACTAAGCATAAGTATCTATTATCCAATTCTCTAAAGAAAATTAATATATATTACTGTAGATATAACAAGCTACAGGCCATAATAAGTAAAAACTTCTCGGCAAATAAATACAGGGATAGCTAAACTATAGTAGATCTAACTACTAGTATACTAATTTTTAACTATATAAACCTAGCATTTACAGTGCTTTCTATAAAGAAGGCCAGACTTAATATAATTATAATTGGAGTTAAAGATCCCAATTAGATTATAAAGCGTAAGAGACTTTACAATTTATAAGATTGTATAATATTATATAGAGTTATCTAATATACGTTTATAGGCACAAGATTTAATAAGGGTAATTCCAAGTTTAACTCTAACCCTAATATTATATAACTAGTGCTAACTAGAAGAAGAACAGACACACCTACCCTGGGTTAAAGTAGTTATAAATAGTTAACCCTAGAGTCTACGCCACCTATACCTAAGTAGTTAAATCTAAAGCCTACGTTAACCCTAAAGTCTACACCACCTATACCTACTAATACATCATCAGCCGTACGGCCGGCTATAATTAAAACTGCTTATAGCTAGACCCGTAGTAGTAAAGACTAGCCCCTACTAGATAAATTAGAGCTCTTAAAAGGCGTAGATCTAGATAAAGTATAAACATTTAAGATAATACCATAGGATAAAATAAAAGGATAGTATAATAAATAGCCAAAGTCTAATCGCGAAATATTTATTAATATATTATTTAAGGATATAAATAATAACCCTAACCTAATTTATATTAGGGAAATTAATCTTAACCGCATATAGGAGCGCCGCCACTTTAATGCCTTAATTAACCCTATTTTAACTAATAAGGAACTAGAAAATAAGTATAAGGATAAAATTAAGGAGGTTAATTAGGAAGTTAATTACCTAAAGGACGTGCGAGAAGCATATATTAACCCAATATTATAGGTAAAGGCGCTACAGTTCCTCTCGTTTCCGTTAACTATTTACAACACTCTTTAAAACGTAACCTTCCACTTATATAGCATAAAAAAGGGTAAAGCTATATAGATATATTAGCTGCTTAGTATTACCTATACTCTTCTTAATTATATAACCCTAGGTAGGACCTTTCTTGCAGATATAATAGGTTTAGGTAAGATATTTTAAATACTTTTAATCTAGTATACCGGCGTGTTAATAACCAAGATTAACCTTAACTAGCTTAATTGGAAAAATCAAAAAGGTAAAGATAAAAGTCTCTACCTTGCCCCTAGTATAGATAAACACCCGTAGCTACCTAACGCCCAATACCTAAGTTAAATAGATAGCATGCTACAGTGCTATTGTGTTAAGGGAAGTATCGCTAAAAAATTTCTTAACCGGCCAATAGGACCAACTATATATATTACTAGACAAAATCTACTACCCTAAGCGGTTAAAGACGTCAAATTATAGTTTAAAACCTTAGAACTAAATAATTTTATTCCTAAAGGCAAACTATAAGTCCGCATACGCTATACGGCTTTTATTAGGTCCAGCACAAAGAAGTATAATTTTATAGATAAAGATAGGGATATTCTTAAACCTATAAAATATAAAGGAGAAGGCGAAGTGGTCTAGTAGAAAATAGACCCAAAATTGGCTTTGTATCTTATAATTACAACCTTATAAACTTAGGCAACAACCTGGACCGCTTAGAAACAATATAAAACCATTTTTAATCTCTATAAAGACGGTAGTCCTTATTATATTATTAGTAGGATTTTTACTAACAAGTTCTATATAGACAGGTTAAAGACAGGTTATTTAATAAAAATCGCTAAACAAGTATATAATAATCAAGCAGTATTTCCTTACTTTTAATGCCTGGGCCGGTCTTACAAGGACAGCAATAGTAAAATAACCTACTATACCTCTCGACCTTTAGTAGTGTTTACTTCCAGTACGCTAACTAGTAAAGGTTTTATAAGTCTAATTCCCACCTTAGAAATTTTTAGGGCCCCTAATTAGACGGATTCCCTAAATGCAAAATTAATTAATAATTATAATGTTAAAGCGTTAATTAAATATAAAAAGCTGGGAGTAGCCAATTACTCTTCTCTTCTAAATAAGGTTATTATGGGCTTTAAAAAATACTCCTCTTTAATTATAAAGGTCTTAATTATGCGCAAGATAGGGGAAAACCAATAGTTTAATAGGAGGGTAATTAATGAGCTACTACTAGTCGTCTACTAAGACTGCTATATAACAAACAATTTAATATTTAAACCGTATATTAAGAAGCTCTGGCGTAGAGCATCCCTAAAAGCTTTCGAATAGCTAAATAAAGCTTTTAGACACTAGAAAGCTAAAGGAAGAAAAAGAGAAAAACCCATCTTTAATATAGATTAATTTCTAGAGGGAGCTAGTCGCTTATTAAAAATTTTTACCATCTTTCTAGGCCTAGCTAAGGTAGGAGATAAGTGCCAGAATATATAATAGAAGGATAAAACAAAAGTTAGAACAAAGCCAAGGTAGATAGTTAATAAGTTCCGCAGTAAAAAATGGGATAAACCTTTAGACAAGAATCTACTTTAGAAGAATTAGAGCACAATTACTAACTCCAGGAAACTAAATAGAATTATAAAATACGTTAATAAAGTACTTAAAAGGAATCCTAATAAGAGACTACTGTTTAGCAGTTACAAACCAGCGGCATATACGCTATTACGCCTTATAAGTTAGCTATTAAACTAGTAGTAAACTATTACTAATAATATAATATAGTATTTCTATAAAAGGCTCAGCCAGTCTAAATATTTAACTATTTACTAAATAGAGTTTAGGACATCCCTAAAAGACCAGGAGGACATCTATAAAGCGTTTTATATTCTAATAGGCGGTCCTTACTAAAATAACATAGTCTAGTTTCTTATTATTAACCAAAGAGTTAGAGAAAAGGGTCTAAATTTAGTCTCTACATATAGAGTCTATCTACTTAAACCGGCGACAATAGTAGATATAAAGGTGTAAGTGTTTAGCCAAGCTACTAGATCTAGATAGCCAGCGCCAGTAGTTACTACGTTAATAATATATAGTACGGATAAGTAGAACCCAATTAATATGGTTATATTAGCGAGGCGTATAATAATTAAAAGGATAATAATTAATAAGTTCCACAAAGTGTTTAAAGCCCAACCTACTTAGTAGGCTAATAATAATATAATAGAAATAGCGTAGCTAGTGCAGTTAAAGCAGCGACCCCCTGCAATAAGAGTATATCTTAGTATAATATACACATATATAGACAATATGCAACTATTTAATATTTTATAATATATTATCTTAGTATTAACCACCTTATAACTAACTAAACCTTAAAAAGTTTAAATTTTATCTAGATTAATATTACTTTAGCTACTAACTACCTTAACACCTATTAAGTAATCTAGCCTATAACCCTACCAACTCTTGTTCCTAATATACATTAACAATTCCTATTAAGGTATATCCTCTCTACTAACAGACTATATATATATACCATCTTTATTATTCTAAAAGCCTAATCAGTATATAAGAGGATTATCCTATAACCAAAGCTCCCTCTATATTTTAAATTATTATAAAAAGCAAGACGGCATTAGAATAAACAAACTAACTTTTATAACTACCGCTTTTATCTACCGATTGCACAGTTATAGCGCATATACGTAGTTGTCTGCTATAAGGAGGAACCGTTAATAGTGGTTTTTAAAATCTCACTATCCTATATAAAACTTTCACTACTGCCTATAACGTCTTAACGACTACTAGCTCCTACCCGCACGCTATATAACGTCTATATAAAATCCCTAACAGTAAAAAAAAGTATACCCTAATTATTCTATTTAATCTACCTCCTACCTTTTTCTATTAGTGTAAGATATTAAATTAACCTATAACATAATATTAACTAGAATAATTAGCAAACCTAGCTCCGCTAGATAAATATACTTAATTATAAGGACCGAAACCCTATTACTATTAAGCTTATCATACTATAAAATAAAAGGGCTATTATTAATATTGGTACGTTTTAAAGGCACTTTATTAACCGGCACTAATAGATATAAGTTAATAGACTACCTACTACTTCATATTTAACAGTTCTAAGAACGATAGGGCAAAATATACTATTATTCATCGTGCTCTTACCAACTACAATATTTAATTTATTATAGGCCAGAAATTTGACCTTAAAGATAAGCGAAAGGCAGACTTTTAGGATATATTAGACATATTACGGACGAAACCTTTATATAACCTACCCGCATTAAAACACCTCAATAGTAGTACTATACTGTTGGATTTCGCTATTAGGCATTAGTAACTAAGCAACCTTAAATCTTTCCCTCATTGCCCAGCCCTAAGCCTCATCACGTCGCTAAGACTTATTATATCGTTAAGTTTCATTACATTGCCGCTAAGCCTTATCACGTTGCCAAGCCTCATTGCATCGTTAAGTCTTATTACGTCGCTAAGCCTTATTACGTCGCTAAGCCTCATTATATTATTAAGTCTCATCACATTACTAAGTCTTATTGCATCGCCGTCAAGCCTTATTACGTCATTGAGCCCTATTACATCGCCGCCAAGCCTCCTAGCCAGATTGAGCAATTGGACGTCGCGCATTCAACTCCTAGGCGTAGTAGGTTTGATTCCTACTCGTCACGCATTAAAAATATCAAAAATATCAAAAAAGAAGGTCGTTTCCTATTAAATTAGGCGTTAGTAAGGCTCCAAATTAAGCTCGTATTTTTGTACGTGTCCCGCAACGCCTAAAGTCATACATTTAACGAAATCTTAGCACTATATACTAAGCATATTAGCTCTTCTACGTTAAGTTTTAATCACGTTAGGCTAGCTCTAAATCATAGTAAGAGGCAGAACGTACCATACCACTACGCTATAAGGACTTTAGAATATAATCTTATAAATTTAACTAAATTATAACCCCTTCCTAAACCTTACGATCAAACCAGATCCTTAGGGAGAGATCCCTACATTAAATCTTAGGGAACGTTCGGTTGCGACTTTAGATTAAATCTAAAGGCCGCAGAATATATCTAAGCTAAAGCTTAAATCTAATTCTAACGCGATTATTTAGTCAATCTAGCGACTTTTTAATCTAAAAGCTCCTTTAGATCAGCAAGCGCGTCAAATTTATAAGCTATACCGTATATAGAATCTAAATTTATAAATATAGGGTATCTCTATTACTATAGTAGCTACTATAATAACGGGGGCGCTATATTTTAGTAAGCAGTTAATCTACTATATCTCTACTACTGCAGTGGCGAGGCACCTTAAGTTCAATACTACGCCAAGCATTACAACTTTCCTATAGTGACTAAGCAACCCCAAACTAAAGCAATTGTAGAACTTACCATACCACTACGCTATAAAGGCCCTTAGTTATAGTTTTATAAATTTAATTAAAATATAAACACCTTCCTAAATCTAATAATTAAATATTTCCATATATAACACTATACCAAGGATCACGATATAGATTACTTAGATATAGCTTTACTATAATGCAACGGCTCTACGCCAATTAATTAATCTACAAGAGATTCGGGCAGTAAAATTACTGCTAAGAGTTACTACCCGGATCCTGGCCGATAAATACCCACAACTATAATCTTAGTAAATGGTAAAAAGTATATAGTAGTACCGAGACAATAGCAGGACAATATAAGATAATAATAGGACAATATAATACAATAGTAGGACAATAATAGGACAATATGATATAATAGCAGGATAATAATAGGACAATATAACATAATAGCAGGATAATGGCAGGATAATGTCAGGACAATATAACATAATGGTAGGGCAATAATAGGACAATATAATATAATGGCAGGACAATGTAATATAATGGCAGGACAATGTAATATAATGGCAGAACAATGTGACATAATAGCAGGACAATATAACATAATGGCAGGACAATATGATATAATAGCAGGACAATATAATATAATGGTAGGACAATATAGGACAATATAGGATAATATAATACAATAGCAGGACAATAGCAGGACAATATAAGATAATATAAAAAAATAAAATATAAGATATAAAAAAAGGGAGCCCTAACACTTCCTCTTCTTTCCACTCCCACGGCCCTAGCGCCTAATACAGTGTAATATCATCTATCCGTATAAGCAATAGTATTAAAACGGTTAGAAGTACTAGGAAATTTTATAAAGTATATATTACTTTAAGCAATATACCCAAATAACTAGTCTAGCGCATAGTTTATATAACATATAATAATAATAGGGGGATCTCCCATTATTATATTGCTAAGCAACGCCTTTAAAGCCACATTTTTCTAGTGCCCGGAGGTCTTTAGATTATTACAAAACGCTTTATAAGAACTCGTTTCAATACAGTGGCTTAAGATTTATTAAGCCCCATAGTAGTTATATCTAACCAGTCTTTAAGAATATAAACATTCTCAAATAAGGAAGCATCCTTAATAGCCACAATTAAACTAAGATCCGTATAAGGCTTATTCATAACATATTATAGTGCTTTAACATTCTATTAAACTTAAACAAGGTATTCTAATAACGGGAATCTATTAATAATTAGATATCTTCTTATTTAGAAAACATTACACACTTACGGCTCTCTTATTAGCTTTTATAATGCCAACATAGTATAGCAACTAACTTCGTAAAATCTAGTTCATTCCTTAACTATTATCCATAATACAGATGAGTTAATCTTAATATCTTTAGGTCTTAAAGAATAAGTCAACCTCTAGGGGATTCTATTCTAATGCGGCCAATGGTCTCGCCGCCACTGTTATAAGTATATATTTTATTTAAAAATTGTCAGTCTTAGGAGTTAAAGCAACTAGAGACCCAGCGACTAGTCTTTTTAACTAATCCCAACGGATTATCTTCCCTACTCTCCTAAGTAAGAACGCTACGTAAATTACCAGCCCTTAAGGTAAAAATATTACTGAGCTAGTATAGACCTTACAGATATTAGGGAATGACTGCTTTAGAATTATAGCATGCTTACCTATTTATATATACCGACTCCATTACTATATCTAAATTCTGGCAAACTAAAAAGGGTTTGCTCTAATTTAACCTACTACCTCTCTTAACAGTTTAATTATGTCTTCTCTTAAAAGATTATATTAAGAGCTTAGATACTCCTCCGTCAAGCCATATAGACCTAAGATCTTATTGACTTATAGTGGAATATCTCCGTTTTCGCTAATAATATTCTAGCCCTTATTAGGGATATTAAGTATTTCAGTAGAGGTTAGGACCTCCAATCGTGCTAACTAGGCTCCACTAGTCATAGGCTAACTGGGCATCTTAAAGTATTAGTAAATATAGTTACTAGTATATATTAAGCTGCCTAGAAAGGATTCATATATATAAAACTATAGCACTATAGCCTAGAGGCTATATGCGCATTATTATATATAGTATAATATAATAAATATATAAAAAATATATATAAAAAAAGTATTAACAAATCCGGGTGCTAAATCAAGCTTATAGACAGAAACATAAAAGGGATAGAAGGTTATAAGTCTAGGTAGTATAGCGGGTAAAGAAGCGTTCGCTAATACGCTTATTCATTTCTTATAAGACATTTAACCGATTATTTTATATAATAACCAAACAATATACCTATCTACACAATTTTATACATCGGTCTTGGCGTATAATTAAGACGTCTTTCCTACTACACCTCCCCTAACGCTTCTAAAATTATAGTACTAATAATAGACCTAAGCCATAACACCAAAGACACTCTTAAGCAAGATCTAGGGCTTATAAACAAACAATACAATATAATCTACTATAATATTAAAATCAAAATATTAACACGCGGGCTCCTTAGATAGCCACTACGCTCCCTTATAAGTAAGGCATAAATATGGCAAATATTAAACGAAATCTCTAACAAATTCCCATCCGTGTTTCTAGGTTTACCTAAAAACCTATATACTAAATATATTAAACAGCTTGCCTAACGCTGCAGCTATAACATAACGCGTTAAATAAATAAAACGGCTCCTACTAGATAAATTATAACAGGTAACCCAGTACTCCCACACTCCGCTATCGCGCATTATCTACCGGCCAGCATACTAAAGGTAATAAGGTAGGAGGAAACACTAAGGTTATATAGAATAATAACAATATTAATCCGGCGGGCAGCTGATAAAGAGCTAATAATTATCCTAACCCGAAAGCTAGCGACTAGCAAGAATAATGCTCTAGACATACACGTTAATAATCTAAGCTTTAATATATTTATAAACATGCTAGGCTAGAATATTAACTTTAACCCTAAAAGCGAAACGCTTTACTACTATATTAGCAATAAGATAGCTAGAGGACGAATTTAGCTTATAAATAAAGAGAAATAGCGCAGTGCGGTTGAGAATATATTTCTATAAGAAATAGATAGGTTTTTATTTATAATAAAATAAAGAAGAATAAGTAGGTTACTGCTTAAAGTTAAGCCAGCATTACTAACTCGTATTTATAGTCTGCGCTACTAGCTAAAAACAATGCAATTACTTACCCTCTATTTCCGCACCCTTGCCTTTACTAGATAACTTGCACTCTATATATACAAAAATAGGTAGAACTGGTAAACGGGTTAATACTAAGGCGATACTTAACCCACAGCTGTCCTAAAAAACCTCTTCTAGTCAAAAAAGAGCCCTTACTCTATACCTTAACCCGCAACAGAAAAGGCAAAGGCAACTATAACCGCAGTATAGATTATACGCCTTAAAGCCACTGCTTTATCTGGAATACTTACTAGTTTAATAGATTACTATATATAAAGGTAGACGGCTTAATAGAGCCCCTTAGTATACTATTAGGCGAGGAAGTTTTAAAACAATATAACCTAAGATATTCTTATAACTTATCTAGCATTCTTAAAACGCCTAAGGGGATTAAATAACAAAGCCTAAGGTTTATACCCATTCTTTTTAGTAAACTTATTAGGGTAATATATATTAACACCGTCCCTGGCTCACTCTTAGTATCCAACACCCAATCCTTATATCTATACTTACGCTTTCCTTACTATTCTACTAAATTTAATTACTATTGCGATATATATATAGGGGATAGGTTAGGCTTACTATAGGCTAGTGGGGTTAACAACGCGGAAGAATAACGTTAGATATTTGCGGTAGAAATACTAGGTATTATATAAGGGTATAAAATATAGCGATATAACTATATAGAAGTGTAATTACTATCCTATATACTACCTGTGCCTACCCTAGTATTATCTACACTAGTAAGCTGCACGGATAAGGTGGATAAGCTTCACTTTAAGCGCAAGACGGGTATTAAACCTAGTATAGGTGGACCGGAATAAGGTACAGGATCTAAAAGCCAGCGCCCTAGGTAGGTAAAGTGGTTTAATAAAGTACCTCCCTATTAAATTCAGATATAAGCCTTACTAGCCTACTGCTTTTGTTGCCGGAATTAACGTTTAACCTTTTATATACGCATACCGTATCTACTAAGGGATATACTAATAGAATAAAATAGTTTCGCGTATAATAGCAAATAGTATTAGACAATCTTTAACTATATAACAATGTTTTCTTAACTACTAACTTAACGCGAGTTAATAGGTCGCGATCGCGGCTTAACCGCAACCAGTTAAAACTAGCAGCTAATTACAATAAATGCACCCCTATTTAAGTCATTTGCAAACACCATAGTAATAATACTCCTATTAATACTGCCATTAGTCCAATATATACTATACCAGTATATATTCTTTTAAGTTATTAATCTATATACGCCCTAAATATTATAGAAACAGCTATAAGGTAACCCATTCTAGCTATAAGCTATACCTTCTACTAACTAGGCAAATACAGGAGTATTACCATAGCAGGTAAACATAAAAACGCGTTATTAAACACTTAAACTAGTAGCAAGAACCCTACTTTAAGTCAATATAAAATAAGGAAACAAGGATAACTAGTATAATTAACCTTACGTCTCTACCTAGCCTACTACTAGGAGTTGCCCACGTCCTAGCTAATAGAAGGAAGAACGCGCTAATAGAGAACAAGCACGTGGAACCTAGCTAGGATAAGTATATAGAACCCAGCTAGAACGAGCACGTGGAACCCAGCTAGAACGAGCAATATTATAACTCTAGTCTAGTTATATCTAGGTACAAAAAGAAGTAGGCACGCAATAGACCCTATTAATATTAAATATAATATATTAAGCTGGCTAATAATATATAGAATATACATAGCCGCCTCCGGCTTAAAAGGGTAATATCTAATAATAAGAATAGCGACTCTAGTCTAGTTATATCTAAGTATAGAAAAAAACAGGCATATAATAAACTTTATTAACGTCGTATATAATATATTAAGCTGGCTAACAATATATAAAATATATATAGCCGCCTCTAGCTAAAAAGGGTAATCTCTAATAATAAGGATAGTAACTACGAGTCTACACCTGCTTTTTCTACAAAACGATAGCGACCAAATATTAATAAATTTACTAAATCTGTTAATAATCTAGCAGTAAAACTAGCTTAGTTAAAGACGCGAAGTCCTAATCTTTTAGTTAAGGTAAGTTATACCTTTATATATAACCGGAGTCTAACTATAATACTTAATAGTCTCCTCTACTATTTAGCACTCGGCGAGCCCTAGTAAATAAAACACTCTCTTTACTATCTAACCGCCCACCGCTATAAAAAGCAGCATCTTTATAATATACCTCCGGCTCTTAACAATTGCGTATTAGTTTAAAATACTCTCCTATACACCCAATCCATACCTTACCGCGTAAACAATTATATACTAGTTTAAAATACTCTCCCACACGCCTAATCCAAACCTTATCGCGTAAACAACCAATATTTAGCTTTATATTCTCCCTAGTAAGCCATATTTACCTAAACCCTAATATAGCTTCGTCCACAAAACAAGTAACCTCCCTTTAATATAGAGTATACTAATCTAGTGTTTAATTTAAAGGGGACCTAAATAGCACTAGGGAAAGTAAGAACGAGTTAGACCATAATAATTTTAACCTAACTGCCGCAATACGGGCAAGAGAAGAGTACCTCTAGACATTATAACAGCGACGTATAAAAGAAAACCCACCTAAGAGATATAAGCCCATATTTGCGCTTTATAGGTCCATTTTACTAGCAAGGCTAGTAACTAACTCTAGGACTTATAATAGGCATCTTATTAACTTATAGTTTAACCGCTTTCTAGGCCTTATTAAGGATATAATAAAAAAGGCATAGTTAAAAGCTATTTTAAAGCAGCTAAAAGCAGTATAAAAAAAAGCTAATCGTATTCCTAACCCGGTGTCCGCTCATAAGGTATTTATATACTGGAAATATTATATTAAATTGTCTATTAACAATCTTAATATTATATATAGCTATTTAACGCAATAGGGAACTTTAGGAATTACGCAATTATAAAGGCTCATATAATTATAAGGGAGGTATATAGGCTAGGGTTTAATAACACGCCCAAACTAATCATAGAACTACTAACTGATTATAATTTTATTACGCTGGATTACACAAAGGTATTTTACCCATGCTATTTAGTAAAATGCTAATAAAAGTTAATAGCTAAGTAATAACCACTTCCGTTCTAACGCGATAGTTACTAGCATAGCTAGTATATTTTACAGTAAAGGAAGAAACGGCCTTGCCTAATTACCCTACTCTTATAATATATTCAAAAAGCTTACTAGTAATACTATTGCTTTTATTTTAATAGTAATATATTATGCAATTAGGGAATATAAAACTAGGTCTAAGGGAACAGACAACTTTTATGGCACTATTATTAGCGGTTAGTATATATCCGGTGTTTTACTACCTATTATTATTCTCTAACCCGTTGTAGAAGCCTACGCTAACCTCTTAGGCAGCTAGAACTAGATATCTAGAAAACAGCAATCTAGAATCTAGCTACGGCTTTAGCCCGTAGTTATTAAATATGCTACAGGCCTAATACCGAATTAATTAACTATAGAAATTATTAAGGACCCATACAAAGATAACCTTAACGACCTTATAGCGGATTTAAGCAATAATATAAGAGAGAGGTTCCTTATAAGCCTTAGCGACAACAAAACTAATGCAATTATTAACTTAGGCTATTTATTAGTAAGCTAGGCTATACTATCTAATCTACTAAGTCTATCTTAAAGGGAGAGCTCTAGAGTAGGCTAGACTAGTTTACTAAGTTTATCCTAAATAGAGAGCTCTAAAGTAGGCCAGACTAGTCCGCCAAGTCTATCTTAAAGGGAGAGCCCTAAAGTAAGCTAGAAAATCTAGGGCCCTACTACTACTACAATATTTACTAATTTAACTTTTGGAACTAGCTAAGTTTATTAGATTTAGCAGAATATATATCCTCCGCCCTAGTATACCACTTTATCCTAAATATAGAAACCGGTAAGTTTAGGCCGGAAAGGTTTAAATCTAATAAGTTATTTATATAATTTAAGCAGTACTACAGCCTTATAGAGGACAGCTATAGCTAATATAGTAACGGAAAAGCAATATCAAATTTAATTAAGAATAAGGAGCAGTATATAAAGTTTATAATATATACTCTGGACTCTAGTATAGAGGAGCCGGTAGAGTTTTTAGTAGGAGATTAGGTATAAGACTTTCCATACTCTCCTACAGGATGACTGCGGCTTCTTTATTATATATACTAGCTCTTAATCTACCTTTCTTTCGGCCTATATCTGCTACTTTTAGTAGCTACTTTTTAGCTATATATATATGCTATACTAGTAAAGCTAAATACTTATAGTATATTATTATTATAGGGAGAGCAGGAAAGGTCTTATGCTTTTAGAATATATTATAAAATAGTTGGGATATTATATTAAATTGTCTAAAATAATATAATGGATTATATAAAGAAGTATATATAATTTACCTTGCTAGCCTTATAAATAGCTTTAAAGTAGCCTTTGTTTATTATCTAAAATATATTATTAGTATAAAAGAGGTGGATGGCTTTAAATATAATTATAGTTGCAGGTTACGTGTAGGTTGCGCGTAGGTTGCGCGTAGGTTGCGCGCAGGCTACGCGTAGGCTGCGTGTTAAAAAAACACGACATAGGCTAGTCGGTCGAGTTGCCAAATGCCCTTAACTGCGCGCCAATTGCGTCAACCACCAACCATTGAGGCCATTAGTAGGGTACCATATTTTGCCAATGTACTATATATATCATTAATAACTAATTAAGGTTTATTAACGAGCTTTAACTAAGTAAGGACTTTATATATATTGGGATAGGTATAGACCTAATTAAGGGTATAAGGACGGCGGCAATTACTATCTAAACGCTATTAAGTCTTAGAAAGATCTTCTTAGCTAATATAGTATATATACTAGCTCACTAGACAAATTTAGCCTGCCTAAGAAAGTTTAATAAGAAGAATATATAGTGGGACAATAAAAGGAACCTTCTGTGTAAAAATAATTATAAAACCGTATATTGCGAGCGCCATTATAATTAATTAACCCTTAAGTACAATAAGCTGTAATTAAGGACCCTAAGTAAGGCCTTATTTGCGGTTTAATTATAAAACCCCCTTTCTAGTTAGGAAGTAGTAGGCGGACTTTAATATAAGAGACTAAGCTATATAGGACCTAGTGTAATTAAGCATCTACCCTAGGAAGTAGGAGGTGTAAAACTTTAGGGCTTAGTAACAATCGACTATAAGACCTATATTACTAACAAGACTTATAAAATTGTATTAAGAAAAACACCTACTAGTAAGGCAACTAGCCCTTTTACCAAGTACATATTAACTTATTTTTAGAGATTGTGGTATATAATGATTATATTTAGGTAATAAATTTCTATAATAAAATTTTACGTTTAAATAAGGCCGAGACCTTCGCCTATAAGTATTAGGAAATTATTCGCGTGCTAAGACCCTAGAGCTCTTAGAGCCTCCTAGAGCCTCCTAGCAGTCCTAATAGAAACCTAATAGGAACTTAGTAGGAACCGAGCGGGACTGCTAGGAGGCCACTATATAATTCTTATACTTAAGTTTCTAATAGGGCTATATTAGGATCCTAATCAGACAATTAGTGCGGTTAGGTCCCCGCTATATCCCTAATAGTATAGTTAGGAGGCTATATACTTTTTCTAATAAAGTTATTAACAATATAAGTAATTATATAATACTTAAATGGGGTAGAACATTAGTATAGCCTAAAAATTGTAAAAATTTAAATCAATAGGAAACCGTTTTTAGGTGGCGAGTTTAATACCTAGAGGACCTAAAAAGGAATATTACTAGAGCGGTTAGCCTTATATATAAAGTCTTAGAACGGTTCTACCAAATACTCTAGGGGGGTAATTATTATTAAGTCTTAATATATATGGATTAAGGCTTAATTACTAGAAGAGCTCTAGCTAGAAATTACTAAAGCTATAGCGTATTTAATTGATCTGACACTGAACGCCTAGCTTAGCTAGATAATACCTTTTAAAAAGCTTTAGTTAACACTAGGGCTCTTACTATTAAAGCCGAATATAGCTATAGAGCTTACTTGCTTAAATATAATATCCTGCGTATATATAAGCTTAAGGTAAGGGTTTATATTAGATACTTAGTAGGGTACTAATTAACGAATATCTTTAGGGTCTATATATTTAGTGAAAAAAAGGTAATTTAAATAAGAGACGCAACGTTTAATAAGCAATTACTCTATAATAATAGTTAGCCAAATCTTATAAATCTACTCTAGAAACGCGCGGATTATATTTTAAAGATAATCAATGTGTTAAATATTAATAGGACGCTTTAGGAAGAGCTTAATAAGATGTTAAATAAGACGTTAGATAAGGAGGACAAGGCGGATATTAGTGGAAGTTAATAGGTAGATACTAATAAAAGTTAAGATTAAGTGGCGGATTAAGACAATAATATAATTAGCTTATAAGCCTTAAAGGACGACTCTATACCTAGCCCCTTTACCCTAGCTAAGACGCTAGAACTTTAGTTAAATACTACTAATAAAGAGCTATTAAGTTCCTTAGTTAATTGGAGACCCTAATTTAAACTTATTCCAAAAAAGCCTATTTAAGATAGAAGATTTACAGCAATATAGGCGATATTAATATTATAAAAGGTAGAAGAACTAAGAAGCTCTTTATATATTAAGTAGCTTATCTAATAGATATTAAGCAATTAAATACCCTTCCTACCTTCTATAGAGCCTTTACTACTAGAAGTAGATATTACTAAAAGTAATTACACTATAATAAGCTTCTATTACTACCTTATAGCTAGAAGGAGCTTTAAGCTTACCTATATAAAGATAGCTTTACTAAAGCCGCTAATAAGGAATATAATAACCTTAAGCAGTAAGGGATATTTAAGGCCGTTAAATGGACAGTGTCGCTTAATATCTTACCTATTACCTAGGTATTTACTTATAAGTTTAATACTAATAGATATCTAGTTAAATTTAAAGCCCGTTTTTATATATAAGGTAACTTATAATAACTTAGTAAAAAGGACATATATATAGTAACTCTTATGGCTAAGGTATTTAGGGCTATAGTAGTAATTATCGCTGCATATAATCTAGAGACTTAAAATTGCAATATAGTTAATGATTTTACTAATAGCCTTATTAATAAGACAGTCTATATTAAGTTTCTAAGTAGCTTTTAATAGAAGGGTAGATATCTGCTCCTTTAAAGAGCTTTATACGGCCTTAGATAATTACTACTATTTTAGTTTAATAAGTTCTTAACTACCCTAACGACCCTAGGTCTAAAGGCAGTTAATAGAGAATTATGCCTAACGTAGTCAATCACTTAGTTAGCCGCATCACCCAGTTAGCTGCCCTTAAAACTCACTAAAATTTAGAAAATTTGTACTTTAATATCTTAATAACCACTTAATAATAAATTCTAATTATTTGGATTTAGGCTTTTATATATACTTTATAGCTTTTATTAAAGTTATATAGTAAATAGTTTAGTAGCTTTTAAGATATTAAAATTTGGGGGCTAAAATACTATATCTTACTATATCTTAAAAACTACTAAATTATTTACTATATAACTTTAATAAAAGCTCTAAAGTATATATAAAAGCCTAAATCCAAATAATTAGAATTTGTTATTAAGTGGTTATTAAGATATTAAAGTATAAATTTTCTAAATTTCAGTGAGTTTTGAGGGCGGCTAACTAAGTGATTAATTACGTTATTTTATAACAACTGGCTAATTTTGTTCTTCTATATTAATAATATTATAGCAGCTTACCGCATAGAAGACCTATTAAAGCTTTAACTCTTTAAGAAAGAGCTAATAAAGAAGTATAAGATTAAGAACCTAGGAGAACTAATCTAGTTCTTAGGAATTAGAATTCTCTATAATCGATCTTAATAGAAGCTTTAGCTTTATTAGGATTCCTATATTAATAAAATCGCCAGCACCTTCTATTTAAAAGATATTTATCTAGTATATACGCTAATAAGTATAAATAATCTCTTGCCTAATCTAGAGTAGGCCTTAGAGCAGTAGGTTAATATATATTAAAAAAAGGTAGGTTACTACTTTGCGCTACCTATATTTATAATAGTGCTAGAACATATTACCTACTAAATTCTGCCATACTTTTGCCATATTTTACCAACCCTAACTTCTACTAACTAATTAGGATTTTCCATCCCTAAGATGGAAAATCGCTATTAGCTCGCTTATTATTAGCGCCCTAGCAACCCCTTTATATTTGCGTTAACCCCTAAGGGCCCTCCTCCTCCTCTTCTTCTTCTTCTCTTTAGCTTAGTATCTTTATATAGTAACAATCTATAAGCTTTGTTTTAGAGGCATTTATATAAGCTCGTTATATTATACTAAGCTCTCCCTATACTACCTAGGAAGGCCTTAAAAATATCCTACCCTAAAAGGACCTTTATCCATAATAATACGCTAACGCGTTATAGACACTAAAAGTTACTTACTTACTTTATAGGTTAGACTGCGCTTAACCTATACACCTAAAAGAAACCTAGACTTAAAACTAAATTATATAATTCTAGGTAAACTTTAAATAAACTTTAAATAGGATTTTAAAATAAGATTTAATGTCACGGCACTAACCTAACGCGTTGTTATGGCTCGTATACGCGTATGCATGAGCACAGACCTGACCCCTAAGCGACACGTATATATACCGCCTCACCTCCTATATAGATCCTTACACGACATCGTTTGTCAATCATATATAGTCACCTTATACATCGTACCTTGACAGTTGGCACGTACTATAACATCTAAATATTATTATAATATATTCTAATTATAATAGGGTTCCTGTAAGAGATACCTTAAACTAGGTAAGCTTATAAATTACCCTTTTTTTAAATAAAAAAAGACTAGAAATAAGGTAGTAAACAAGGTATATTATAAGGCATATTGCTAAGGTATATAGTAGGGAGTAGGTAAGCCGAGCATAAGTTATAAGGAGAGTTGATAGAAGAGGACAATATAGTAATAAGGGTAGGCAATAACCTAGTACGGAGAAAGACGAACCAATAAGGAGGATAGGAAAGCTGCAAGTCCGAGTAAGGGTTAAAATAACCCTTATATATATACTTTTAAATATTAGTAATATATCTAACTAGTTATAAAATAGTATAGAGCTTATTAAAGTTATTATTAAGTACAGTGAAGTTTTTTATATGCCTTAGTTAGGAGACTTAGATTAGGGCTATCGGGTATATTATAAATATGCTTTTTTATAAAACTATAATAGCTAATATATCTCAATCGTGTTTAGAAGTATTTTTAAACTACTAGTATTTTATATGCCTGTATTAAAAAGGCTTACAGCTTTACTTTTAGACCAGCTAGTATTACTAAAAGCTATTTACTGCTAAAATTTAGGCAGTAAAGAGTTTATTTATTTATTTAAAATATATTTAAAACATATTACTAATAATTATAGTCTCCTTTAATAGCCTTATAAAGCTCTATAACACTACTATCTCTATTATTATAAATAAATAAATATATTTAAATCTTATTCTAGGGCCCCACCCCTCTCCTTCCACTACTCGCCGCCACTGCCGTCACTTTATTTCTCCTACTAGCCGTAATAACTCTCCTTAATGCTCCGGTAATAAGAATATAACTATTACGGCACTGTTACAGACCCTAGGTAGGGGCTCGGCCAAGCCTTGGCGCTATATATATAGATATATCCTTTCCTTAACCTTCTTCTAATCCTTGTCTTAGAATTCCAGTTTACTAGCTACTAATAGATTCTTATTTTATTAACTAAGCCTTTATATTACTCTAAGACTAATATTTTAATTCTACCCTGCAATAGATGCGCTAAGGCTTATTTAGGAGAGTAAGTAGTAACGCGTTTACTATAGCCTAGAAGAACTGGCCGATCAGACCTATATTAATACGCCTACAACTAACTAATTAAAGGCCGAGGCAAGACTAGCTAGTAGAGGATAGAAAGACACGCCTATCCCTTATATAGATAATAACGCTCTATAAAATGCGGCCCGTGCGCACTAATTAAAGAGGTATATAAATAGGCGGTAAGTCGTTCTGCCGCATCACTAAACCAAAACTCTTAAAAGTTTTTAATCTTCTTGCGCACGGGCCACAAAATATAGCGCTCTATCCGTGCAAGGGATAGAAGGACAATCCTTTTTAACTAATACTAAGCTACGCACGCTGCGAAAAATGACCTTAATTAAGACTGGGCTATAAGCCATAATAAATAACCCTAATTAATACTAAGCTATGTAAGCTTTAATAAACATTAAGGAAAGACCGACGCTAGTACTATACTACCATAAACCACAAATAAGACAATGATAGCGCTAAGACGCCTACTATCTTAATCTAACGACAATCGTGCCAATACGCCTATAACCCACCAACTAAATAATAGACTAAGCTCTAAATATTTGACCTACTATTACTACCTAACAATGGCACCGTACTGCTAAAGACTGATAAGAACAGCGCTAATATACCTACTATTATAATGCCTACGGACTGGCTAACGGGATAATATTTACTTATCTTCCTACTCTCTATTTACCTACCTTCTTACTTTCTATTTACCTACCTTTCTACTTTTTATTTACCTAACTAACCTAACTAACCCTAGGAAGCTCCTATAGGAGAGAGTAACTTATAGCTTAGGGCAAGCCTTTTTAAAAGGCGGAAAAGAGAGCTAGGAGATAATAAAGAACGAAAGGCTCTAGTAATATATATTACTGGCCTAGGCCGGGCTATATATACATATTAACCTCCTAATGTTAGGACTAGCACTATACGGCCTAAAAAAATTTTACTAACTATTTACTACTTTGCCTATAGCTACCTAACTAACTTTTATTACTCTGCCTATAGCTATTTAATTAACCCTTACTACTCCGCTTGTAGTAATAATTTAAAACGGATTTAATGCTTAGAAGGATAATAACGTAGGCTTTTTAACGGGGAGGATAACTATAAAGCCTAAGGGCAGGCTTTACTAAAGGGGGGAATAATATTACGGCACTATTATACACCCTAGTTAGGGGCTCGGCTAAGTCTTAGCGCCATATATATAGACGTGCCTTTTCCTTAACCTTCTTCTAGTCCTTATTTTGGAATTATAGTTTACTAGCTACTAATAGATTTTTATTCTATTAACTAAGCCTTTATAATAACTACTCTAGCCTAGAAAAAGTACGCCCTTTAAACTTATATATAACCTTAAGCTATTTTAAATATACTTAAAACACATTTTAAACTTAAAGCTAGTAAATCTAAAGAGCCTCTTAAGTTGCTAGTAGTACTAGCTAGACTAGCCTATAATAATAAAATGGGTTTAAAACATATTTTAAAGACTAAGGTATAGCCTAGAAAACAGCTAGAATATAATAACGTAGTCATTTATACTTTTTATCTTAAGTTTATAAAAAACAAAGGCTTAGTAAGTATTTTATTTATATTTTATTTATATTTCTAGCTATATTAATATAACTACAACCTTATAAATCGCCTCGCTAAAGAGTTTAGACTATTATCTTCTTATATAGTTTACTAAACTACTAGATTAATTAGTATATACTCTTATTATATATTAACTCCATTCCTAATACATTTTAAAATACTTTAAGTTAGCTATCTACATAACTATAAAGCATTTCTTTACTGTAATTTAGTATAGACCTAAGATAGATAATAAAGATAATAAAGATAATAAGACGGTTTAGGAATAAGATTAGAATATAGTCAGAATAGGATTGGCATATACTTGAAATATATTTAGAACGTGTTTATAATACTCTATATAGGCAATATTCATTAATTAGCCTTATATATTATCTATAATAATTTAATAATTTAATATAGCAGACTGAATATACTAAACCACTAACTATTAAAATTTTTATAAAAAGTTAAAGCTTTTAAAATATATATAATTTTAACTAATAGAATCTAAACTCTAAGTTTATCAAGACTCCATTTGATCTAGAGCCTCTGGTTGGCTCGTCCACTTGTACGCCTATCTTGACAGCGCATGGGATAGAGCGATTTTAAGATAATACATGAGCCATATCTCACTTGTATGCGATACCTGTAACCGACTATAGAGGCTCGCATCACCTTGTGACTCGCCACCTCGTTTCTTGACATCGTATGTCTCACTACCTATTTTCATTACCTATTGCCGACTGTAAGCGCTGTCTACCGAGGCAATTATACATCATCGTCATCTCCTTGCCCCCTACCTCGTGTATATATAGAGACTTTAGAGCTACATTTACAATCAAGTCGTTCACTCAATTCTCCCACACTGCAAAGCTTACAATACCTCTTACTAAATTTATCAATATTAAGCCTTCATTGGTTATACTGTATTTCGGTTATCGTTAGAGCTTCAAAACCGATCCAGATCGGCCAATCGGATTGGATAATAAACTGGATCTACTTGAGATTTTGGTTTGTCTAAACCAGACCAAAATAGATTCAATCCAATTGCATCACTGGTCTCAATACTCTGTCCAAAATCTAGCTGTCGCTACGTAGTTGTAGATCGCAAACCTGGGTATGACTAACGCAACAGAACATCCACCGCTTTCCAAGCATACACATTACCGTTAGTGGCTATCGTGGCCATGGTCCTAATACTTCTTCTGCTCGTCACATGTCCGTTTCTTGAAAAGTGTTGCCGAGTCCAGCACCGTCCCATTCGCGCTCGCAACAAACTCGTGCGTCATATGCGTGCAGTTATGGAACGTAATCCTACTCCACCCATACGCCGTATCCTGCGCAAAGACTGAATAGTATGGAAGCGGCTCCAATAACGAGTCCAACCCATCGTAATGGCCAGCCGCACCATTAGTGATGTACCACGGCGCCTTGGGATTGTTGAGGCCAGCCGGATCGACGGCATAATTCGCCAGTGGCGCGTTGCGCTCGTATGCGTGCACGTGGCCTGAGAGGACGAGATCGACGCCGTATTGGATGAATAGCGGCTCAAACACGCTCTGGCACTCAAGGCACACGTCCGAGCTGTCGTTCTGCGCGCTGATGTACCACGGGCGGTGGCCGGCCACAAGGATCCAAGGCGTTTTTGACCGGTCAACTGATGCAAGGTCCTTGGCAAGCCAATTCGTTTGTGCGTTCTTAATGTTGGAGAAAGGGCCTGCATCCTCGCCTTCTGAGCCACCAGGCTCGTCTGGGGCAATCAGTCCATGGCCGAGATCCGTCTCGGTGTCTATCTGGACGTAATGGACCATCCCGTGGTCAAAGGAATACCAGAAATTGCCAAGCCCTGCTGACTCAGATGACGGCATGCGGAAATGATTGCGGTAGCCAGTGAAGTTAGTTTGTTCCGGCATGCAGATCGAGACGTCGTACGTGATATTATGGACCTTGTCAGTCGTCCCACCGTTGTCGCAGTTTGCTTCGTGATTACCTTGCATCCTAATTAGCTTGGGGAGTCTGGTAACATCAAGTGGAAGACGTGGTGTTTACCAGGTCCGACCATGTAGGGACGGTCGGTTGTGACGGTCGTCATCTCATCGTAAAACTCGTTAAGAATCCGCTCGTAGACTACCGCGCCTTCGGCGATGGTTGTGTTTGGAAGAAAGTCTTGAATCTCCTCCTTGAGCCAATAGTCAGCATAGGCTATGTCGCCAGCTGCTCATAGTATTAGCACAAATTACATAAGTCAGTTAAAAGCGCTGAGAACTACCGTGCCAGAGGAAGTCATATCCAGACTTGAATTGCGAAAGCGATTGAATTGTGTTGGTCTCGTTCACTCTGAGCGGGTTGGCGGCTCCCTTCCCAACATGTGTTGTCAAGCCGTCCGGGCCCATTGTACCGAGATCCACCACGACAGCTATGGAATAAGGAGTGTCATCGCCGGCCGGACGACTCGTCCTAAAGGTGTAGGGGGTCGTGGAATTACTGAACTCTGGCTGGTAATAGTAGAGAGTATCGGGCTTGAGGTCTTTGAGCTGAACATGGTTGTAGGTTGTCGAACTTGGGTAGGTGACGGAAACGGTTGACCAGGCAGTCTCGCGAAGATCGTGGAGAGAAAGACCATAGCGAACTGTTGGGTGGGAAAGCTGAGAGAATGTGTTCCAGCTTACCACCATCCCAGTGTCGCCGGCATAAGCCAGACGAAGCTGCATTGGCACAGGCCCATTGTCACCAGCCTTTGAGGCAGCGCAGGTAACGAAAGCCACGGCCGATATTGCCGCCAACGACCTGAGGGGTTGAGGCATGGCTGACTGACCTCTGTGGAGGAACTGCAACGAGGCGCTCCATTATGTAGGCTTCCGTTGTGTCCATTGCACTTTGCGTGTTCTCGCTGAAGCTCAATCAATATCGTAAAATGGAGCACGTGTAGTGGAGTAGTTTGTAGTGCCCCCCCTCTCTCTTGCCGTTGTTCAGACGCTGACGACGTCAGTTGGCAGGGTCGCGTACAAAGCGTTCGCATCAACAGGCACCGTTGCAGCATGGCGCCAGCCGGCTTGGCTCCAGGAGGGTTAGCAAAAGCTTCTTACTGCCGCGACGGAAACGCGAGGGAAGGGGAATTCGGGCAATTCGCTCTTGGTGACATTTTACTTGACATTTATTGGTTTATCAGGTGAGGGGCCTGTTGAACCAGTGGGGGCTGTGGGGTCATAACCTCTTCAAACCTTGCACGGATTACCTGACTTATTATTATTCACCCTGCAATCATCTTTCTACCTCTTCGGGTTAACCCACGCCTTGCTGATAGACTCACCAAAACTTGACAAGATAACCAGCGTCTTCTTTGGAACATAGACAATAAGCCACAAAAATCCCTTCATTAATCCGAGCGTGCCAAAAAGCGCCACCATAACTTTACCCGATACCTCTCCAAACGCTTGACCCAGCTCCACAGCTTCAATGGCATCTCGACCAACATTGTATGAAGGAGAGCACGAAATCCACTCCAGACATTCTTGAGGGTCAAGTTCCGGAAAAACAGCAGGACTTTGGAGAAAACCGTGTGAAGGAGCGAAAACAGGCGTCCGATAATCGAGGCAATACCGTGACCAACAGTTTTCAGCCCGCTCCAGAGCCACTGCGCCACGATCTTGAGAGCCGTGGGGATTCCCTTTACGACTCCCCAAAGGCGGACCGCGCCATGCTTAACGGCCTTCAGGATCGCTTTCACCAGTTTCCTGGCAGCTCCCTGGCAGCTCCCTGGCAGCTCCGTCACCCGCTGAACTGTTTCCGGAGTTTTCACGCTCACACAGCAGCATACTTGATGCCTTTGGCACACTCTCAGCACCGTCCAGAAAAAGAATCTCGGCGCCTCCCACACGAAAAACCGGCCGAAGCGATGTCTTCTCCGCAGCCCTCTTGGCGTGATCCACGGCTTCGGCGTGCCTGGTCTTCCAGCGCCGCCAGCCGCCTCCGTGCTGGAGCGGGAGGAAGTCGACGATCTCGCGGTGGCCATTGTCGGCCGCGAGGCGGAGCGCCAGCTCGCCGTACGCGTCCACAAAGAGCTTGACGAGGTTGAGATTGCCCAGCGCGGCGGCGAGCTGGAGCGCGGTACGGTGCGATGTCCTGGGCTTCCCGCCCGCCTTTTGGCCGTATTTCCCTTCGGTGCGGACGCCGTAGCCATCGACGTCGGCGCGAAGTCCACCAGTTCCTGCACCATGCGGATGTTGCCGACTGGCACGGCCGCGAAGAGTGGCGTCTGACCGTTGCGTCCGTGGTGTTGGCTGTCACGAGGTTGTGCTCGATCATCAGGGCTACAGCCTCGTCCTTTGTGGTGGTGGCATTGAAGGAGCGCACGATGTCCTGGCGCAAATTGTGGGTGCGACCGACTGGAAGATTGTCCCTATGGTCATGGCTTGGTGGATATGCTGTGATGGGCAGCTCTATGCCACCCGCTGAGGCTGCAGCTGAAAGTTCCTGTATCGTAGACTAGATGCCGCCATCTTGCTCAATCTCCGTATAGTTTGGCAGACCGTATGATTGAGTTCCATAGACCCCCCAGAAAGCAGGAATAATACTATCGGTCTAGTCACGAGAGACTGCAAGGTCACTCGTACCGGTTTCATTGCTGGAACGGGGTTGGTGGTGTTAGGCGAAGCATCCGGTTGGTTGGCCTGATCAGAGACATCCATTTGCCCAAAAGAAAAATAGAAGGCCAGTAAATATCGTGATATGTAACGAACAATTATATTTCCGATGCTAGACTATGCCTTCCTAGCCTTTGACTTATTATACGTTGTTCTCTCGAGAGGTCGGCAGTGGTTTGTTAGGCAGAAACAGCTGCTAAGAGCCCAGCTCCTGGAATGGTTGAGTATTAGGGTGTGATTAATTTGGCTAATCGCTTGGTAGCCTTTTTTCCTTGCTGCTCAATGTTTCAGAGAATTCTATCAGTGACAGGTGAATTGATTAAGGCAGAATGAAATTAATGCACTCTAACGGTAAAGGTATCTTAGCTCCTCTATTTCGAAGTACTTGGTGCTCTGCTAGCTTATCGAGCCGTGGTTCTTCTGAGGGCATTCGGAAGACGCGATGTTAGCCAATATAGCTCCTAGTCGCTGAAATGTCGTAAGACCAATTTGAGACAACTTGTCCCGAGTGCTCAGTTGCACTCTCGACGTATCTCTTACAAGACAACCTCGCTAATCCGGGTAAATGCGCAGCGCACCCGTCCAAAGCGTACAAAGGGATTCATGAGAAAAAGCCATGCCTCGGTTACGCCATGAGGAAATAATTTTGCCGACCAAGGCAAAGAACTTTCTCTGGCTCGAGTGGACGTCGAGTCCGAATCACCAGCTGCGGTTCCGGGCTTGGAGATTTAAAATGGTCGAAAGAATGCGGAGTTTCCCTGGATGCGAATAATCAGCATATGTGACGACAATCGCGCTCATCACTAAACGCACGTCCACCATGCTTCACTTCTCGACCTCTCCTCAGCGAATCGCGTGTTCCTACTTCGTTTTCATTTTTCTGTAGGCGCAAGAACAATCCCAACTCGCCAGTCCAATGAAGAAAATAAGTAATGCCGTCGTGGTATCAATCCATCCATCCATCCATATCAACTCCACCCATAGCTCAAGTGACGCCTCATTATCCGCCTCACATGCCCTCTCAGACGCAGACTTTGGGGACTCTTACGCAGCGGCGGCCCATGAGATTAGCATATACGGTACATGGTCTTACCGACAGCAAAACTGCTCCCTATTAACCGTGTTTATTCATTTGTTTTCTTCGCCCACAGCTATTATCTCCTCAGTCGAACCGACTCCCACAATCGAGTCCGTGGAGCCAGAACACGCCTCCAGCCCCGCAGTCTGCGACCCTATCTCGCCCGTTTCGGCGCTAGCCTCGCTCACGCCATCGCTTTGGCTCTCAATCTCCACGCACCGCACCTGTTCCGTCCGGACCGTGATCGTGTCAGTAGGCATAGCTTCCCGCGATCCATCCGCGTCGCGGCTCGCGGCGATATGAGTTGTCACACACGGCTTATGTTTCCCGGTTCCCCGTCCGAGCCCGTGTTGGCTCTGGCTGGATTGTTTCCGTTGATGTTGGCTGCTTCTACGCCCACGCTGGTTCTCATCGCGTCCTTGCTGCTGCCTTTTCATCTCGAAGTCTGGGTTCCAAGACCCTCTAAGCATGTTTCCGTTCCCTTTATCCCGTATATGAGCGCGCTTGTGTTGTGCAAGGTCCAAGGAGAGGCCCAGCGTTGGTGGCATACTTCCACCTGTCGTGCCATCAAAGGGGAGATCGTTGATATTGGGGAGAACAGCGGGGTCTTGCGGTAAACGGCTGTTGTCGGGGGATGAGACCCAGTGAAGAACAAGGACGGAAAAGAGGACTGTATGTGTGATTAGTTTTGGGTGACAAGAGAGACTCTAAAGGGTAAGATTTGTGGGCGGCACGGGCGGGTTAAGAAGGCCAGGTATGGATAGGGTAGAGAAGAGGAATGAGTTCAAGACTTACTATCGGCATTGCAACACATCATGCAAATCCAAGCTGGCTCACCTTCCAGGACCATAAGGACGGTGATATTGACGACGCTAGAAGTAAGAGTTGCGCAACTACCAATAAATGTTCGGAGAGCAACTGCTCGGAGGGCAGCATTGACGTTGTGGCGATAGGAGTAAAGTTCTAAGACAATCGAAAAGGTTAGTGACTCCTGAACCAAGAGGAAAGACCTTATATATTTACTTCGTATTGGGAGGATGAAAAGTAGTGTGAGGTACACCTGCAACTCATGTTTAGTATGTATTCCGAGGTAGGAACAGGTAGACTTACGTTCACCACAATCTCGAACGAAAGTAGGGGGATCATAGCCACCCTCTTCATGCCTATTATACATATTCCATCATCGCCGATGTAGGCGATTCGACTGTCATGATGTGAGCGGAAATCCAACAGCTCGAAAACTCCCGGAAACTTACAATATAAAGTTCAATACAAACACCCCAATATAAGGGCCTGCAGAGGGTTAGAAGCTTTAAGTCACGTGTTTTGTCGAGAAAGTTAGAAGACTCACATATCATGCCGAAGCAGTTGAAAAGATACAATTTGTCTTTCAGGCGAGGCTGTCGTCTTCCACGAACAATGTACTGTCAGAAGTAGTGTTAACCAGAGCTGTAGATAAGGGGTTGGAGACATACGGCTTTCTCGACCAAGAAGAGATAAATAAGCTATGACACTATGGTTATTACCGAACCTTTGAATTGATCCGGGAACGTGACAATTTCAGGCTTACCACCTAGAAAAGAGATTTAGCGTTGAGATAACTTGTTCCAGTCTTGCCAACTTACTTTGGTTGTCATGTAGCAAGCGAGGCCTGTGCCGATGATCAGCGGTACTTCATCGTCGAAGGTACGGGAAACGTACACAGCAGTATCACACCGCGGCATATATTCAAGGCGTTCATATTAAATCCTCTGGATATGATTCCGGTAAGGAAGACAAATGCAAATGAATCGCAATATATTAAGACGAGTACTATTGAATGTTCAGTTTGCTTAGCACAGGATGAAATACCCAGGGCTTCACATACGCCAGCCGGTGAGTGGGAGCCGTCTCCAAGAGTAAATTGATTGCAGACGTCGAGCTACAGACCGGTTAGGATAATCGACCAATCGCCAAGTTTGGTGCCACTGTCTTACTGAGGCATGTTGCGAGGGCGGCTATGGTTATCATGGAGAGGGTAATTGAGATGACCTCTCCAGCGACAGGAATGGGTGACGCGGAGTAGGGCGCATTTCCACCAACGTTCAGGCGCGCAAAAACCGCCATGAAAGCTCGCAGGAGATTCTCTCCACTTTGTACAAAAATGGCACCGAAGCCAGTATGGCAGCTGCAAGACCAGCGCAGGGCTGAGTGCGGGAGCGGACCTGTTCAAAAAGGATGTGACAGACAGGTTATCTTAAGGCTGGTGGATGGCAGAGAAGAAGTTGGTCTGCCAAGCTATCTTAATAATACAAACAGTCGGCTTGCATTGCCAGCATGGAATGCAGACGTGATAAGCACTGGCCTGTTGCAGGAGGCATTTTAGCTTGCGGTCGAGACAGCAGCAGCATGGAGCCGGAGCTGGAGCTGGAGCTGAGCTGGAGCAAGGCGCAGTGAAAAGAGCAGCCACAGGGTAAAGACGCCGAGTGGGCGATTTCTTGCAGTGTTCCAGCCATTATTCGAAGCAGCCGTGATTCAAAAAAGCAAATCGTGATCTGGGAGTGACAGAGAAGAGTGGCTCTGAGGACCTAGGAGGAGCTGCTACGAGTGGCTGGCTGCAAGAAAGGATGAACACGAACTGTCGTCCCGTGGCCGCCTCCCCGCACGTTCCACACGGGACAAGCAGGAACGGTGCTGCGAACGGTCGGGCAAATCAGAGCGGCGTGTCGGAGATGCCGGAGTGGGACGACCCGTTGCCATGGAACTGCCTGGGTTTAGCGGTCAAGTAGTCAGCCAGTCAGCTGTGCAAAAGTGGGAGTGATCTGCGATGGCCCGCGCACCCTCCCCCAAAGAATCCACAAGACCCTAGGAAAAGCGCAAAAGTATGAAGAAAAGTGAAGTGATCGGCGATAACCTCGCAACATCAGGCCACCATTCAGGTACAGACGTGCAAGTACGCCAAGCTTTGATGCCACCAATAATCAAAACAATAATCCTTCCTGCACCCATCATGCACAAGATTCCCATACAGCAGCCCACTTTCCACGCGCGGCTCTGTTGCCAAGGTCGTCAAATTCGTACGTGATTTGAAGCCTAGCAAGCAATGTCACCGTGCGACATCTTGCATTGCTAGTCGCGTCCTCACGATTGCCGACGCGAATCAATCCAGGCTGCAACTCGCAACTCCCCAAATACGGTACAAGGCCCGACATTCAACAAACCGGGGAACATTGCATGGGACCGACCAGCCTCGACTTTCACGTCTGCATTCCAGGCCACCCTCGCCTACCCTAGCTAGGAGCAATCCCGACCTAAGGCAAAACCCCCTTCCACGCCCGGCCAGGCAACCTTACGCAAAAGCAAATTACTAAATGAAGGGCTACACAGCAACTGGGATTACAATCTCTCATTTCCCCAGTCCGATCACAGAATTCGTAACTATCATTACAGGAGTTATTTCAAATTACGCTCCTCCGATCTATGCCTGCACTGCTGATAAGCACATCCGCACCGGGCCTATTTGTTCCGCCTTTACCACCCCACACGATTCAGATAAACATCTGATAAGCATCTAAATATAACCTCTCTCTAGCATCTGCGGACATTTACAGAGGCAGAACGAGGACACAAAGTTGAGTGAATGCCGTGTTTTTCTTATCCGTTTCAGATGTTATGCTCCTAACACCGAAACTCATCCTCTCATTTGTTGTCCCCAAAATTAGTGCCCTGAACTCATCCGGATAATCATCGTCCTGGTCCAACCACCTCAACGACTCACGATGCGCCCCTCTAATCAATTCTGCCTTCTTCTCACTACGAACCTCTATGTCACACCTAGCAAACCGTCAGCTATTGACACAATCCGTTTACAAGATCCGGAAATAAGGCTTGCGGGAACTCAGGACACGAGAGAGCAAACCCAGCTTCAACGCATCTCGTTCTATAGGAATAGGAACTCCATTTGCGTCGAGCGACCCGGAAAACTTGAAAGCCCGCGCAAGACGCGCAATGGAGAGGAAGAGACTCCGATCAGCAGCGTGCAGGCCGGGACAGAGCGTCAGAGACGCCGGCCGGCGCCAAAATTAAAATGGTCGCGTTTGGATGGATCAGGACGGGTTGCTGATTCTCCCGACCACGCAGTGTCGCCATCCTAGCGATCTAGGTTGAATCTGCGAGGTTCCGGAGTCCTATTTTCGTCACTGTTAATCGTCCAAACCTATATTGGTTAGCAGTGGTCTAGTCTGCAAGTGAAGGCCTTACGAGTTGTAGAGCGGAACATAGTTACATTGTTGATTAGGCCTGCCTACAGGGATCTTGTAGCCCATATACTCCTCATCCCTTGACGTAGCATGTGGTACAGTGCCCAGAGGAACAGAAGGTAACCCTGGAAGGAGTCTGCCAAAGATTTATACCATGAAAGGTTGAATTGGCACTCACCAGAATCTTTCTTTAACAACAATGAATATATGGAAGGTTCTCCCGATCCTCCCATTCAGGTAATCTTTCGTCGCCAATGACTCGATCAATCTCCTCATGGGCCTTTTCTTGAGCCTCGGGAAATAAGATCATACCCTATTCTTGGCTTTTAGTTAATCCACCGAACCTGCAGCTCGCCAAAGGGTAGTCGTGCAATTGACTGCACGCGACATGTTTCTACGCGACACTTGTCTACGCGACACTCGTCTATGCGGCACCCCCTGTGCGAAACTTCTCAGCTTTCTCTGCGTGATACTCTTCAGCTCTCTACAGAATATGCCGTCGATACCAAAAGGCGAGCGATGGCGGTGCCCAGAATGCTCCAAAGACCCCGCGTTCTCGCAGCGACGGCGGCACATCAAAACTCGCCGCCCAGATACGGACGTGGTATTGGTACCTGCGCGGACAGACGCACCATTGGAAAGTGGACACACATTCAAACGCGAGAATCGGTCTCGACGGTTTCGTAGAAAGCTCTCCTCCGGTCCACAGCAGAACACTAAGGAGCCCTCTATAAACAAAATAAATGGTAGCAACAGCAGCAGGAGTGAGGAAGCGCTGACATTCAAAACTGTAGACCATCACCCACCCTCAACGACGACGGTCATAGCTCCGCAGCCCGAATTAGTCATGTAGATACCAGCGAATCCAGTAGAGGACCGAGTTGACGGGTAGAGGGCCTTATGGGTGGCTGTTCCTGCTGCCAGCGAGGAAGATGGCTGTTTTCCGTGGTTGTCCAAAGATAGCTTAGAACATTATCGGGATTCTCTAGGCGATGCTTTCATCTATTTTAGAGAAGAAGATAACGACTGGTACTTCCATCAAGGGGTCCTTACAATGGAATTACTGCGCTATTATTGCGAGTGCCCGGTCGAGCTCGTCCCGTGGAGTACTTTTGGAACGGCAAGAGAAAGGCAGTCGATAGCAAAGTAGTTTCCGAACTGCTCCTAGCCGCAAACTCGCCGCGCCGCGCCCTGGTCATCCTCTTCTGGACGCACGATGTTCGAGTGTCGGACGACCTCCTTTCGAAACTATACGCTCAGCTTGAAGCTTTTGTAGTGAAGGTAAGCCTCGACCTTACCGTATTTCCTAGATCCTTGGAGGTCGCCCAGGCGCGGGGAGGGTCAAGGACATACTTACACTAGACGAAATCGCTAGAGAGACTAGGAATACAGGCCGGTGACCTATTTTCCCGGTAGCCAGTGTGTCTTACAAGATATTACGTCATTCCACAAGCGTAACAACGGGGAAAAAGCCATGCACCCATCGTGGCGAGCTGTCATGCATCGTTCCCAACCTGCGTGGGCCTGCAACTTCCGCCACATCGAGGGCCATAAGCACAGGCGGATGAGTCTGATTTCACCAGGAGATTGTCAATACCTTCAACGAAATTGGCCAGTTTCGCTCCTTCCTTGCCACAGAACCGTTTCTGGCGGCGGATTACGCGGTCTAATAGAGAAGGTCATCCACGTCTGTAAGACATCATTTGACAAGGACACTATTCTACCTCAGGAAGCTACTCCGGAATATCTATCGGGCTGCCCAATGCTCAGCCTAGATCGACTTCGAGACTTTGCGGTTAGAATGTACCGTCAACTCCGAAAACGCCACGACTAGCGTGAGGCTTTCGAGTCCTTGGAACTCGGCGTAAGGCTCGACATCTGCGTATCTCCTGACCGAGATGGATTCTTCGTTAACGAGGTCACCCGGTGGTGGTTTGCGGACTTCTTTTCAGACGACATTCTGGCGAATCCGAAGCACCGTCTATGTGACGCTTTTGCCAGAGCAACGAAGCACTACTTTTTCAGATGTCAGAAATCGGTCCATATGTAGCGTCCCAATAGTTTTGACACGCACAGGGACGGGAGCCCGGAAGGAGAAGGGGCTCATCTATGTCAGAAATAGGAGACGGCATGTAAGACCTCCTTGGCATGTGGGCGGAAACGCAGCTGGACTTGGCATGACTCTGAAGTCCTTAGCCGCCGAGACCAGGTAGCCGAAGTAGCCTGATATGCGGTGTGGCCTGATCTGGAGCGAGTAGCCATCGTTTCTTGCCCAATACTGACACGCTGCTTGGATTCGGATAGTAGTCAATGACTTCCACTCAATGGAAAGGAGAAAAAAATCAAGCCGAAGGGAATAGACTTAAGGGGAGAAAAGAGTGAACATCGCATATTCCGTAGCTTTGGTCAACGCGCCGTGGCCCCTAGTCTCACTGCTGAAGCTGTTTGTTCCTCAAAGGTTTCGTTAGGAATATTGCATTTGGAATCGAGGGTACCCATGAGGATCCTAAGCACCCCCCTTCTTATGTTACCTCGCTCCGTCGAGATGAGAAGGTATGGTATATATACTAGCTAATGTAGTTCGCATAGTACCGTCAGAGGCTGCGTCAATCGCAGGTAGACCGTTGTAAGTTAGTGCCGTGTACGGTAGGAAGCAATATATTGATCTAGAACGGGTTCAAACTGACCCATTATGGATCACTACACGTAAGTGGCATGAAGGATGTTACGCCGTGGCCGCCCCGGCGCCAGTGAAGTGTTTGGGACTGAGCGGTAGCAGGCTCGACGGGCAGCGCGCACACCTACCCGACGCTATACTCTTCGTGACGAAGTTGGCGCTTCGCCATCTAGCGGAGTGTGTAGCATTTTTGCCCAAAAGGACGTTGATTATCCCTTAACCCGCTGGCTTGCGTCCAGAGGTTATCGATAAGGACCAGCCAATTAGGTGGCTAGGATCAATTACCAGCGCTTAGATATTTAAAGCTAGTGATATTCAATAATTACTATAGAAAACGTGTATATATATTTAATCTAGGGAGTTAAGTTAACCGATATAAGGCTGCTAGCATTCACCCTTTCCACAGAACGGTATTTTACATACGCTGCAGCCAAATTAAGTCCTGCATAGCCTTTGTTCTGGTGCTCTAGTGCAAATCTTTATCGACAAGCCCTGGACACCAGCAGGTTAAGGGATGGCTCCAACGCTGTCCATGATAAGAGAAGTTATCGAGGTAGTTCTGCGCGGCAGCAAGCACCATTTTGGCGCGGTGCTGAGCCTCATTAAAATATAGAGTAGCTTGCTAAAAGATTGGCTAGCGGCGTATAGAGGTTTGTTGCTTTATACAGTTCTCTTATAGTTTACGCACTACTGCTAAGGCCCAATGACGTTTTCACGCCTTTTCGCCATTTTTAAGGTTTGGGTGCCTAAGGTAGGGGTAGATACCCGAATTAATTACGGTCAGGTTTTAGACAGTCACTAGCGTCTTTTAAAACCCTAGGCCCCTTATTAGTGTAACCTTAATTTAAGTTATAATATTAGCGTACAAATCTATCCGTACGGCCGCTAACTAAAACTATATCGTTATCTTCCTAACGATTTAAAAGCTCTACTACCACCGATATATCTATAAAGCGTGGTAGAAATAAGGATCTTAATATCGCAGCCGCCTTCCGGAAGTTTAGGAAGGATAGTACGAAGACTAAGCGAGCCTAATACACCTATTGGGGCTATAAACGATCGTAGAAAACTATAGTCATCATGCTCAGATCCAGAAATTAGGACACTCTAATGCACGGGTAAAAGGGCTGCGCGGAGGCTTAGCTAAGTAGAATAGTTAGAGATCCAGAAGTAGCTTCTAGATACTTTGACTGAGTGTCGATCTGGAGAACTCGTGTATTAATTGATCTATGAAAGAAAAGAGGCTATATATACATGATGTCGGTGCAGGACCAGCGGGGGGGGTACGTAATAGGGAGTAGGTGATCGAGTCAAGCAGGGGTAGGTGACTGAGTCGAGGGGTAGGTAACTGAGTCGGGTGGCAAGACAACCTGATTCAGGTCGACACTGAGTGTCTTTTTGCCGGGAGTGTCCTACTGCTTTACATTCGTTAAGAACCTTATCATACAACCTAGTTAATTTCATAATAATATCTATCTGCAACCGCCAGATCTTTTACTACGCAGTTCGGCAATTCTATATAATCTTCTTATATCTAACAGCACATTTTGACATCTATTTGGCAGCATGACTACAAACATGATCACCAATCACGGTCTCCTTAGATATTGATGCTCACCATTAATTGCGCACTCTCGGACCCTACTAAAGTAAGAGAGCTATCCTGCCAGCTAAGGAAGCCCTCGAATATCGTTATAGAAGGCATGGATGCATATAATCATTTAATTAGTTATATAAGTTATAATTATTATATAATATACCTAATTATAATCACAATTAACCTTTATAATTATAATAATTAATATAACTACCTATAGTAAGAATGTATAGGAATAGAATGTAGTAATAAAGCTTTAGTATTAAAAACGTCCCCTCTTAATTTTCCTTTATAATAATTAGCGTTTAATATAAAGCGCCGAACTTGTGTTTTTATATATAAAAAACGTCCGTGCGGGCTTTTAGAATAAGTTACTATATACGCGCTAATACGTATCTTATTTAGAGCTCCTTTTTAATTACCATTTCCCTATATTTTTATACCTATATACTAACTATATCTTCCTTATATCGCCTACGCTTATAAGCCTTTACCTAAAAGCAACTATAAAAAGAGGAAACTAAGACTATTTCCCTCCTTAGCAATTATAATTCGCATAAGTTTAATAATATAATACTTGTCTATTAGGATTCTTACTACTAAATTAATATATATAAAGCTAAAAGGAAGAAGCTATAAGAGAATAAGAAGTTCTAGTTTTATACCCTATTAAAGCCTTTACCTAGTAAGCCTAACTAGGGCAAGTTTAGTTAAGAGATCTTCTACTATAAGCGGTACTTTAAGGACAATTCTAGCGCTACTACTGTTTAGTAATACCTTAAAAATAAGTATAAAGTCCTTTATATACTAAAAAAGGCTAAAGCTAACGTTAATATCAAAGCTATATTAGCTGTTTTATTTAGGACAGCGGTGGAGGGACACCCCCTAATTGATACACGGACACCCCCCAATTGATACGCGGACACCCCCCACTGATTAAGTTTAGTTCCTCCCTAATTAAGTTAGAATATCACGTGAATTTAGGTTGTTTGCATCTGCATCGCGAAAATTAAATTACTCTTATGACTGTAACACCTCGATTGCGCAGTACTCTGTGAGGCGCCGTATGAACTTATTTAGGTGCTGCTACATCTGCTTGATGTTTACGAATTGCCTGTGAGCACGCCCGCACTCGCGCCTGCGCCCGCACCTGCACCTGCACCCGCGCCCGCGCCCGCACCAGCGCCCACGACTATACCCACGCGTAGTATACCCGGTGTTCTGTTCGAATGCTAATAGCTCGCGACAAGTCGATGTATTAACGCAAACAGAGCCAGCCGGGCGGCCGCGGAGGCGCTCAGCTGGGGTGGGAATAGGTAAGGCATATGCGAGGTAATATTTTGGGTATGGGTTATCTTATAAATCCGACGCTCCGCAGAAGATTTCAGGTGACTCGGGGCAACGCATGGGCCGCACACTAACTCCTGCGAACTCCTAGACCAATCAGAACCGTAAACTAGTTTCAGCCCCCTACGCACCCCCTATCACTAGTAATCTTCTACAGAGCGTCTAAGAGCTTATGGGAGTCTCTTTAGTGGTAACTTAATATTTTAGATCGCGTATCTCAGCTTCAACTAGCTCTACAGAGGCCCCATTAACAGTTATTATTGCTTTATTTAATATATTTTAATCTTTAGGTAATAACCTTTAATTCTATACGTATAAATACTAATTATAATATATTTAGAGGTATAAGATATAGCGCGTAAAACCTTAAGCGCGTTTTTAAAACGCATCTTTATACTACCTACGGACCGTTCTACCTACTATTATCTACACTACAACCATATTACGTCTATTTTTCGTTATGAGTTAATTCCTATAACCTCCTATAAACTCCTATAAACTCCTACGAACTCCTAGGTTAACTAGAACGCTTGTATACGGGACACTAGGACGCGTTGCCCTACTGTAAACACCTATTACCGGCTAGAATATAACTAGGCTATATTTTTACTAACTCTTATAAACTCCTATAAACTCCTACAAACTCTTAGGCCAATTAAATGCCGCCTAACTGCAATTATAGGAAGAAATGGTATAAGGGCGGCCGGCGGAAGGTGGGGATAGGTAGGGCAGAAGCTTATCTACGCCTAATACTGTAACCAAGTCGTATTGCAGCAATTAATCGGATAAATCTAGAAGAATTACCGTCTATTATTAGGAAGCTCGGCGTAAGGGAAATATTTCTTTACAGATAAATGTTTTAAAAGAATGTCTTAAATAAATACTCCAGTATATAAACCCAGGAGGCCGCCCTTAGACCCCTTATCCGGAGTAGGTGCGCACCTTAAGATGTCTAATATTTAGTTTTAGTGATATACTTCTTATTGCACGTACTAGTTTTAGAAAGAGTCTTATTTTTTATACTTTTTTAATCTTAACGGGTAAGATTACTATCCAGTTAGTCCCATTAAGTAAGCTTAGGGATAAGCAGTTGGATGATATTTAGAAGCTTAATAGTTCTAATCTGTGTCTTATTACTACTAAGAGTAGGATTATAGATAAGGCCTTAATTATAAAGGTAAAGGATAGTATATATATACACGTTTTTCTTAGTCCTAAGCAGGCCTTATTAAAGTCTTTCTAGAATATATTAAAGAGCCTAGAACTGCAGGCTAGGATTAAACTTGTTATAATTAATAAGTATTATCTAGTAAAGCAATAGGAAGCGTTCTGACTAGCGTTTACTATAATAGGCGAGCTACGGACAATACTTCGTCAGGATATAGTTTGGTTTGGTTATTCGGCTATACTTAATAAGGAGGTAGAGCAACTAGTTCTTTAGAACGCCGGTTTTTGCTCTATAGGTAGTCGCATATACCAGACTAAGGTTATTAGGACTTCTATAAATCGCCCTAATATCTTAATCTACGTACTGCCGCTTAGTAGAGGCAAAGTGGATTTATAGGACGTACTATACTTCCTATTAGACGCGTATACAGATTTAGATACTATAGTCTCAGAGTAAATACTAAAGATGATTATCTTTATAGACGGTTGTTAGTCCGTCTAGGAAGTAGCGGTATACCTCTAAAGAGCACTCCTTATAAAGACTTTAACCTTTATACCTAACAAACAGTATACTACTAATGCTAATAGTAAAGCCTGTTGCGTTACTAATGTGGTCTAGGTATATACTGCACATATTTAAGAGTATAATCGTACTACTTAATATAAAGAGTTTAAGAAATCCTTATCGTTTATAAGGATTATAGTGGCAACAACCTCTCTTAGCATAGGTATTAATGTCCCAGATATTAAATAGGTAGCGCTTTAGAAGTTTTTAATTATAAAGAGTCTTGCAAATCATTGGCAGCGTCTTGGTTATAGTGGACAGGGCTACGGTCGGACTAGTAAAGGTTATATATTTCTGCCGTATTGGGCCTTTAACACGGAAGGTGTTAATAGACCAGAAATTAAACAGCTACAGTTATAACTAGACGCACCTTAGAAGACTACTTATAGGCTATATTAGAATTAACTACTAGCTAATTAAGCAATAGTATATAGTTAGCTGGCCAACGGCTATACGCCCAGCGACGCAAGTGACACGGAAAGTATTTCCTCTTAAATATCAGCTTTAAGCCAGGCTCCTGCTCCTGTTAATAAAGCTATAATAACTAAATTTTAGAATAAGGCAGAAATGTCTTATTACGCTGGACTGTTAGCTATATAGATAAAAATAATTAACGGCATATGCCATCGGAAGGCCTTTCTAACTTACCTTGGCGAGGATAAGTTACTACCACAAGTTTAGGTTACCCGCGTACCGCCAGATTAATATTATAGTTGTTGCAATCTAGTACTACTTTTAACTCTTACCTAGGCTCCGGATGTCCTACTACTAATTACTTAGCTAAAAGGCGGTTCGCGACCTTATTTTGCCCTAACTCTTATTAATAAATAGATAACTATATAGGCGGAAGTATTATATAGTACAGGTAGGCGCTTCCCTATACCACCAAATAGGTATATAAATAAAATATGCCGCTAGTAGCTTGTATATGTGTACAAACTAGGGCCGGACTTTTAGGATACGCTTACCTTTAATTGTCTCTATACTAAAGCTTCTTTACTTTAAATATGGCCTTATAGAGAAGAGGCTAGGCAACTATTAGTAGAGCAACTTTAGTACTTTATTAAGGAGGTTAACAATTTATATACTAAGATAAAGGCTATAAGATATATAAGAAAGCAGTAATAGCAGCTATAGGAGTTATAAGGCCAGCATAGTTAGGAATCTTATACTAGTGCATCTAATTACGCCGCAACTATTTGTAAAAGGGATAATACTCTTACTATATAGGTTGCGAGATGAGAGGCGTTAAGGGCTATATAGTTACGCGCAATTAAGATAGCTGGAGCTAATAAATATACGTTGTTAGGTATAGCGAGAGTTAGTATACTACCGTTAACCTTATAACTAGAAGAATGGGTTAATAGAGTAATTAGTACGCCAGTATTGCTATTACTAACCTTACCTGTTCCACCTAATGGTATATTAAAAGGTATTTAGTGTGCTATAAGACAGCTTAAATAAGCTCGCATCTTAGGAGTAAACGTTACTAGGTATAGCCCTAATAGCAGTTAGTTAAATGTCCAGCAGCTAGTTATTAATGTATTAGATACGCAGAAAAGTGCTACTTTTAGTTAAAAAAGATAAAGGTAAAGGCGTAATAGTTTAGAGCCTACTACCCCGTTAATACGTCGGTTGCTGTTAGTAGAGAGAGATTTAAATGCAGATAAAATGCTAACCTTTATACCTGTTTTAAAGAGAGGGCGTATAAGGCATATAACTCTAAAGGGTAATAAGAACTTTTATATCGATATATAGAATATATTTAATTGGCCTAGGAGTTTATAGGAGTTCGCAGAAGATATTATATTGTTTTTAATTAGCTTAGGAGTTTATAGGAGTTTATAGGAGTTTATAGGAGTTTACAGGAGATAGTACGTTATTTTTAATTGGCCTAGGAGTTTGTAGTAGTTTAGAAAATTAAGAATATTAAAGTAAATATAAATTAAAATTCTAATTTCGTTTAATAATATTTTTAACCTTATAAAAATTCTTCTTTGTACTTATATCCTAACCGTCTCCTATTAAGGCTTTTTTTATTAATAAAAAGCTTTTAAAATGTCTCCTTCTGCTCTCTAGGTGCGTGCGTACCCCCCCAACGTCCTCCTTAATGAGGAGAGAATACTACGGGCTATGGCCCTCCTTCGTTATCGCCAGCTTTGGTCTAGCAGAATTCGTATTAAGACGTAGTTAGTATTAGAACTCTAACTATTAACTGTGAGATATAACTAACTGGATTTAATAGGCGCTCTTACCCTTACCCTCGCCCTCGCCCTCGCCGCCGCCCTCCCCCCTAGTAGCACTAGCAGTAGTAACAGTACTAGCACTAGTACTAGCACCAGCACCAGCACCACCTCCTCCTCCTCTGCCGCCGCTGCCGCCGCTAGTACTGCCGCCGCCGCTGCCGCCTGCTGCCGCCGCTAATGACAAGGATAAGGATAAGGATAAATGGTTTAGCGGTAGAGAGTTAAAAGAGGAGCCGTAAGTATTAATAACTATATAGTATATACTTAGCTCACATATATTTATAGACTACTACCACCATTACTATTACCAACCCTGGCCCTAGCCCTGGCTCCCGCCCTAACCCTCCCCCCGCTATCTACCCTTCTGCTACCCACCCTTACTACTACTGGGTTTGCCCTTACCTAGCGCGCTAACCCCGTCTGCCTGCCGTGGGCTTAGGCCCCCCACGGCAAGACAACTGCCGCGTACGCCCCCACCGCCTAAGGTAAATGGTGGTTGTAATTGGTGGCAGGGTTAGCGGCTATAGGGCCGAATAAGTAGAGAGACTAGGGCTATATTGGCCGGATAATGGAGACGGAGTTAGGGGTAGAGTTAGTAGGCGGTAAGCGATGTACTACCTACCAAGCCTTGGGCGATGAGTGTTAGGTATACTTTAAAAAGGGTATATAGCAGGTGAGTAGGCCTAGGGATACCTACGCTCGCTACTAAGTGGCGGCCCGCTCTGGTGGGTGCAGCCTCTTAAAGCGTAGGCGTAAGGACCCTAAGGATCCCTCGCCCCTACCTCCTGGGCTAAGGTCTTTGGCGGCGTACAAGCCGTCTAGTGGTCCACCACTAGGTCCTAGCAGTAGTGGCATTACGGCGTAAGGGGGAGGGGGGGTAGAGGTAAAGGGAGGGGTAGGTTGGCGTTGCTTTCTGGCACTCCGGTATGCTAAAGTGGCGGCTTTTATAGTATGTTCTTTGTGGGTAAGCTTTAATCTGGCTGTGTTAATCTAAGGGGTAAAACCTAGTTAACGATACTATCCGGTGCGGGCCTAACTGTAAAGCATCCTTTATAGGTAAGCTTTAATTCGGCTATATTAATCTAAGGGGTAATTCTAAATAACGGTACTGTTTAGTGCGGGCTTAACTATAAGGTATTATGGAAGCCCTAGAGTTACCTAGTAGGTAGTATAAGTAGATAGTAGTTAAATATAGTTGCCGGGTTCTGTTACTATCTTATATAAAATTTCGTATAAAAGTATATATAAAAGTTTATGCATAAGTTTATATGATTTAGGAGTTTATAGGAGTTTATAGGAGTTTAAGGATTAGGCAAATTTAACCTAAGGGAGTTGTTGCTAGTATACTGGTTTGGAGCATTAATAAACATAGGTATTTAATTAGTCTAGGAGTTTATAGGAGTTTAGAGATTAGTTAGCTACCCTAATTCCTATAAGGTTGATAAGGTCGATTATTATAAGGTTAATTATTAGATTAATAACCCTATCTAACCCCTCCCCAACCTAGTCAGTATAGTCTTTTATATTGGCAAATCTATTAATATTATCTATAGTCTTAAAAGAATACGACCCTCTAATTGTATCTAATTGTTAAACATGCTATTAGTTAAACTAATTAACCTTATCCGCTAGCACCCTAATACCTTCTTATAAGATATTAGAAGAATTAAAGAACTTTATACTAGCTAATTACTTAGTACTCCGCGGTTCAGCTAAATCTAAAGTAAAGAGAGTATGAGCGAGTAAAAACATATCCGGTAATACTATAGCAGTAGTATAACTCCTAAGCATGTGCTCGCTAAATATAGCCTCTAGTCTTTTACGTAAAGCTCTAACCTAAGTATTTAATAGATATACTTGGTTAAATATAATATCCGTATTATAGGTTAAGTTCTTATAACACTTTATTTTAATCTTACAGCTACCGTTAAGATACTTAAGCCTAAGGTCAATTACTTTATATATAGTTGCCCTACTAAGCCAGTTTATAAGCCCAGAGGATAGTATTGCATGCTATAACTTAGGAGTGTTTACCGGGGAGAGATTCCACCAATAGAATAACATCTCGCGGCTATAGTTATGCTGGGATGCGCCAAAAAAGTAGATAATAAGAGGGTTAATAAAGTGCCTTAGTATACCTATATCTGTATATTTAACAGCATACCGAATAGATAAAAATAGCTCGACCTCTTAAAGCATACGACATATTGTCTGGAATTCAATATCGTTATATAGTTGCTTAGTAGAACTATTACTATTCCACGCATCTAATATAAATATAGCTAGACGGACGTCTTCTATAAGTTCTAAAAATTAATCCGGTGTAAGGGAACTAATAGCGTTAGTAACGTGGTCTATTCGCTTAAAGAAGTCTCTACTAGAGGCAATAAGGTAACCCCTACGTCGCATTGCCGCGTAAAATAATGCAACTACGCGTATTATAAAGCCCTACGCAACAATTGGTTCCATTAGGTGGTATTTAGCATTCTCCTAACTACACTAACTGCGACCCTATATGGTAGTATTAGCTCGTATACAATAATAAGCCTCCTCTCTAGAAAGAGTGGGTGCCTAATACGTACGGATAATAGTATTTAGTAGGTTTATCTGGATATAGAACTATATAGGTAAACTAAGAAGCCAATCCCGTCCGTTATATGGTCGGCGTGCCTAGGTTTGCTCGTTTTTGATAGCCCTAATATAGCGTGCTATAAGTTAGTCTCTATAGATAAGCCAGAGCCGATTACGGAAGTTGTTATAGACAGCCCTAGCTTCGGTAGGGTCTTCTGGAGCCTATAGATTAAGCTAGTCTAGGAATATACTTTTATAGACGCCATATATACCTTTAATAGTACCCTCGTCCTTAAATATAGCCCCAAATTACCAGAACTTAGTCTTGTTCACGTTAAGACAATACATACTTAGCATTTTAGGATAGCAATTACTATCTCTAAATACAGAAGTAACGCCAGCTGTATAAATTCTCTTAATTGCATCTAATATAAGGCTTCGTATAATACTTAACCTAATCCCGCCGTCTTTACTAGATATACTAGGGGCAGCCAATATATCTTTAAGCCTAAGGGGTATTATTGGATTATGCATAGACTAATATAGGCCCGAAGTTAGTAGCTTAGGGTAAAGAACAATAGCCGCCGTTGTTATTAACCGCATAGTATCCGTATAGCCCGTAACCTCGTCCCTTTTTCTGTCTTTAAAGTTGACGTTATTATAAACAATTACTATCTACTTATTAGACGCTTAAAGCTGGAGTTATTTCTAAAGAAGTTAGCAGGTTAGCCTAGGAGTTTAGAGAAGCTAGATACTATACCTCTGCCGCCTTAACGATCTTATTTATTAACCAACTAGCCTAATAGTAACTATAATATATTCTAAGCCCTGACAGAGTCTTAATTACTTACCGCTTTACACCAGAGCCTACTAGATAGATATCTAGTATTAAAGAGAGGAAGGCGGATCGCTTTTTAGCTTAAGAATAATATACTATACTAGTAATAGTAAACAATCGCCTAAATAACGCATTAGTCTAAGGCAGAGCGTCGTAACTAGGTTAGTGGGCGCGCTAATTGCTTATAAGTCTTATAAGAACAGTATGCTATATAGGGGCAACCTCCTAGATAGTCCTAAAGGCTAGCTCAAAGTTAAGCGTCTTTAGGTCCATAGTATGATTAAATTAAGCAAAGTAAGGCTAATAGATAAGATTATCAAGCTCTACAGCAAAACAGTCTACTAGAGAACAACGCAAGCAGATATCCCCTATGCGCGGATCGTCTATAGCATGCCTTAGTTTAAGCCGTCGCTATTATTGACTGCTATACAGGCGGTGCTTAATTATAACCTCTTAGCCTTCTTCTAACCTAACCTAAGCAAGCATAAAGCCTTAAAAGCTTCATTAAACGCGGCGTAGTATATTAGCCACCTATTATAGCTTAAATTGCGTAGACTGCCGTTCCCTATCGCTTATATTATATCGATCGCGGGTAGGAGAGGAAGGTCTATCAGAGGAAGGCTAAAGGGCCTTAATAGCGTCGCTATTAAGTTCATTATTAAGGTAATCCATATCGCTGTCGGGTTTATTAAGATACCCATTAGGATATTTATCAGAAGGCGGAAGAGAGCTAGGAGGGACGCTAGATAAAAGGCTTTGCGAATCGTCGGATAGGGGCATAGGTATTCTGCTGGTAACGTCTATTATTTCTTAATAAGATAGAGGAAGTAAATAGCTTTCGATTAAATACGGTCGGAAGTATTTTAGAGTTAATTTAGGGTATAAGATATAGCGTTGTAATAGAAGAGTTGTCGCCTAATAAGAAACTTTAAGTTTGTATATAAAGGGCTCCTATAAGCTCTCAGACTCTCAGGGAGATATTCCTCTCGGTGTAATGTAATTGGTTCAGGACTTTACAGGACTAGGGTATAGTAATTTGATTGGCTCAGGACTTTGCAGGAGTCCACAAGCGTGGCACTAGATCCTTAGCGTCACGCCGTGGCGGGATTTCTCCCCGGGGGTCTGATTTATGAGATAAGGTATAGGCGCGCGACGTGCGCACTAATGCAGATGCAAACAACCTAAATTCACGTGATATTTTAACTTAATTAGGGAGGAACTAAACTTAATCAGTGGGGGGTGTCCGCGTATCAATTGGGGGGTGTCCCTCCACCGCTGTCCTTTATTTATAAAGCAATAGTAAAATAATAACGGAAAAGATTTAAAGATTATAAAAATCCTTAAGGAAGCCGTAGACGAGGACTTTTTAAATTCTCTCTACTACCTTATTATTACTTATAATCTTCCTTATTTAAATATTAAATAGCCTAAGTTTTAGGCCTTTTTATATATCTATAGTTATATACTAGTTAGTCTAAAAGGATTATTTATAAAGTTATAAAACTTTATACCTCTATTACTTAGTAAAATATTTACAGTTTATAAAGATTTTATTAGTAAGAGGCTTTCTATAGCTCTCTTAAAGCTTTGCTTTATAATTAACTATTAGATAGCGCTAAATAAGATAGCTTATTAAGCAGTAACTATTTACTTTATTAATAAAAATAGGAAGCTCTTAAAGGTAATACTTACTCTATAAGAGTATAAGAAAAGCTATAGTAGTAAATAATAGGTAGAAATACTTATAAAGATGCTTATGAAGCATAAGATTAAAGTAAAGCAGCTTAGCTATATTACTAGTATATTTCTATCCTTTACCTCTACTACTACTAAGCTTTTTACTAACTATACTAAATTGTAAGAGGCTAGTCTAGCTAGAATGTATAATGTAACCGACTACCAGACCCTGTTTCACTAGCGTCAGCACTACCCTCGTATGTCTCGGATATAGTTAAAATGAGTTATGGACTTCGGAGTTCAGGGGTCTACTTTCATGTATTTATACCACTTGATTTCCATAGATTTACAATTAAGTCGCTCGTTTAATTCCACACACTGCAAAGCTTACATATAATTATCTAACCAATAGTGTTACCTATAGGCTATAGGTAAGATGGGGGTAGGTTAAAAATAGAACGAGCTTTACGTATTAAAGGATAAATGCTTTTTAATATCTTCTATTTAGAGACTAATTACTAGTTCTTCTCTAGAGAAGAACTAGCTCCCTTTATAATCCTTTTAAGATACTTGTAAAACCCTTTACCTCTTATTTGTTTAACTATGTCTTCTTTAGGATATTAGTAGAATATTAGTAAAACCTTTATCTATCTTATTTAATATATACCTTTTAGGAGAGCCCGTTATAATTGCCTCCCCTTTAAGGGTCTTAGTTTTTTAAGACTTTATCTCTTAATAAATTTTTATAGAGTTCTAACTAAAACTACTAGGGAAAGTTCTTAGTGGAAAGGTACTTTATAATATAGCTTATTGCTGGTTTTTTACTAGCGTAGAACTTTACTTTATCTTTTATTCCTCTATTTTTTTCTACCCTAGCTATTACGGGACACACCCGTAATACCTTATATACGTCTATCTATTTCTACTAACTTAGTAACTAGAGGCTAATCACAAGATAGTAATCTAATGGCAATTTGCGGCAATCTGACGGTAATATGCTATATTCTACTATATTCCGCTAAGTTTTACTAAATCCTGCTAAGTTCTCCTAGGACTACTACCTAAATCCTATTCTACTCTATATACGTATTAACTAAGTAACTAAGCTAATAATATATACGCTTTCTTCCTATTTTCTTACCTTCTTTTCTTACGTAACGTCTTAACTTTATTATATAGTTTATATATATAGCTTAATAGTATCTACTCCGCTATATATTATCGTTGCTTATATTTACTTTGTAATACTACGTTACGTTAACTACCTATACTATTGTTAATATATAGAACGAACCCAAAGCTCCTATAACGGCCGCTAGTATTATATCTATACTCTAAAAATAATTAGTAGGGATATAGAAGTCTTTTATAGACGCCCTTATATAAAACCAAGCTATTTTAAATTAATAATAAGCTAAATAAGAAGTATAGCACTAGCAATTAATTAAGGACCTTTAAGAAGAAGTTTATATCCTTAAGATATCTACGCTAGGACCTTAAGACCGAACGCTATCTCTAGAGATAAATACGCGGAACGTAAGCCCTAAACCTACAGTAGTTACTTACCCTAAAGCCAACTATAATAATCCGAATAACTATTAAATCCCTTAGTATTTGCTAGTAAATAATAAGAGCTCTAATTATTTTTAAGCTAGCTTAAAAATAAGCTAACTATTACCTAACTAAAGCTAACTAACTTTATTGCGCCCTAAGTTAACTAGGAGAAGAGGTAGCTAACCTTATTAAACCTCTTTAGCTAAACTTAGTATAAAGCCTAGTTGTACTTCTTAAAGCTATATATAGTAACCTAAACCGCTAAACCATTATAGCCTTTTACTTCAATAGGCTTCTCTAGTTGGGTAGCTTTTATATATAGGAACTTAGTAATATTATTCGCATAGGTAGTATTTGTAAAGGCAAAGCTATTTACTCTAGTGTTAATAAGGGTAGTTATATTAACTCTATATCCATTTTAAGATACTATATATAGAACCGTAAAGTATTTTCCACCTATTAACTAACTTAGATTAATCTCTTTAAGATTAATAGGATACCCTAGGGGGGGGTCTTTCCGTAAGATTCTTATTTTTTTGACTTGTTAGACGTTTCTCCTTTCTCTATCTCCTTAATATTACCTATATCCTTCGGCTCTAGGTAAGACGAGGCAAAGTAACTATCCTTTCTGCAGTTATAGTACGTAACTATAGTACGGTTAATTAGAGTATTGCGGTGGGTGCTAGTAAAGGGTGTAGTATACGGTGGGTTAGGCGAGGCTTATGGGTATATAGTTATAACCGCTTTTACTATAGGGGCCGTAGTAGCTTATCTTCCTACCCTAGCTCCTATAAGTATAGTTAATAGGTTTTAGGGTCACTTCTACTAATTAAAGTAGGTATTAATTCGCATTAGTTTGGAATCTAATAATAGGTAATAAGTTGCAATTCTGTTATAGGTTAGTAGGTCGTCTAATATTATAGCGATCTTCTCTTATAGTCTAATTATTAGTTTATCGTATAGGTCTAAACGGTAGTTATTAAGGGGAACCTAGCCTTCTCCCGTAAGGTGTAAGAATTGCGTTTAAAACTTAGTAAAGGATTAGCCTAGTTTTATTATTAAGCGGTTATACTTATATTTAGTATCCTATACTTTATTTAGATTTATATAAATAGTAGCTAGGTACTATAGCATTTTATTAACAGATATAAATTGGATAAAGGATTTGTCCTTAAATTTGGCTTAAGGGTGCCGTTAGGTATCTCCCATGGTTTAGCTAAAGAGGTAGAATATTTTGGCTTCTTTAGAGGGGAAATAGTTATAGTTAATTTAAAGTTTCCTTGTACTTAGATCCTCTAGTTCTTAAAGGTAGGGTCTATTCTATTAGATAGTGGTTAAGGGTTAGGAAGCTTAACGGATTTTAGCTATTTTATTACTATATTTATACTTCCTAGTATATCGCATTTGGTAGAGTAGATAGGTTAGCTAGGGCTTTAGGAAGGGGAAGCTGAGCTACTTTATAAGCCCTTAATACTTTTTAGAATCCTCTCTAAAGTATCTTATATATTTTAGATCTTAAGATAATTAGCCGCCTAGTTAGCTATAAGGGCGCAAACCTGCTCGCGTATATTTATAGTATTATCGTTATTTTCAATTTCTAATCCTAACTAGATTTTAGGTTCCTCTTAAGTAGAGGCAGCTCTCTTAGATAAGCTTACTTTAGGTGCCATTATTAGCTTCCTAGGGTTTATTAAAATTATAGGGTTTAGTTTTAATTCTAGAGTTCTTTTAAGGGGTACAGGTTAAGTACAGTCTGGCCTATAGAGTGGGATATTATTAGGGCCTTCCCAGGTAGTATAGAGTTATTTTAGTATCTAAGTATAGCGCGTTAACGCGTTATTGTAGATAAAGTTTCTTTTTTTAGGAGGGGATATTATAAAGGCCTTCTCAGGCAGTATAGGAGAGCTTAGTATAATGTGACGGCTTATATAAATGCCTCTAAACCGAAGCTTACAGATTGCTATCTATTAAAGATACTAAGCTAAAGAGAAAGAAAGGGGGTCGCTAGGGCTGGTGTAAATAAATAAGTAGCGCAAGCCGCCAAGGCGCTAGTAGTAGGCGAGCTAATAGTAGAAAACGGTACTAGATAGTATGCGATAATATAATAGGTGGTAGAATATGGCAGAACTTGGGCCGAATTTGGCAGGTGACGCGCTTTAGCACCGTTACATTATTCAGCTAACGGCTTTTAGTTTAGCTAGAGCACTTAAGTATTTAAAAGTTTATATAAGTAACTAGTTTATATTCTCGTAGAAGAAAACTAACCGCTATAAGAATTTTATTAATATATTTTATATAACAGCAAAACTATATTTTAATAATTATTAAATATTTAGGCGTAAAGCGGTATTAGGATATAGACGTCGTGGTATAAAAATTATCCACTAGTCACTAGACAATCCTAAACTCTTAGAGTATATTAAAATAATCTATATAATCTATAGCCCTACTAGTAGGTAGATACTAATAGGAATTTCTAAAAATAAAGATAGGCTAGTATTTACGCTTAATAGAGTAATAGATAGATCTTATAATAATTCTTTAAAGTACTAGCGTTTTTTATATATATAGTATAGACTAAAATAAATAAGGGCAAAGAGGAGATAAGGATAGTTTAGTATCTATTACTAGGGGCGATTATTACGTATACGTTAAATAAGGCCAAAAGAAATAGATAGACACTAAAATATAATTTTGCGTTTATTAGTTATACAAAAAATAAGCAGTATAAAGAAGTCCTTAAAATTATTAAGAATTATATACTAATAGATAGGATATTTATACTAATTTAGCTATGCAATGCATATTCGTTTCCCTATAGTAGACTTTCTTTAATAACTAAGTACTTAAAAATTGGAATAAGATAAGTAAAAGGTAGGAGATATGCTAGGATACTAAAGAGTTTTTAATTAAAGCGGTATTAGGACTTAGTATAATATAACTAGGCTAAGCAAGAATATAGCTTACGTAGGGCAGTAACTAGAGTTTTACGGCTGTATATCGTATATCGTATATAAAGAATTTAAATCTATTAAACTAGCAATTATAAGATATTTCTACTATATGCGCTAAGGATAAGAATACTAAACTAGAAATAGACCTCTAAGTTAAAAAGAGTACCACTATTTAAGAACAAGGATATCCTAAAGTATTACCACCGTCCCTTATATACGGCAGCTCTACCCTTTACTTTTATAAAGTATACCTATAGTAATCTAACCTTAGCATACTAGACGCGTCTTTAGTAAGACTTAAAGGCATCTTTAGAATTTAAAAGCCCGCTTTTATAAACCTAAGTAGGCTTTTAAACTACCTTTTATTTACGCCCTAACTTAATTATTCTTTCCCCTAAAATATTATTAATCTCCTATTTATTATCTAAGTTTATTTTATTTTATTTGTCTTTTTTAGCCCGGGTTTAGCGCTTTATAGTAGGCTCTAGGTCTAAAATATCACTCTAATTATTGGTAACGCTATTAGGGAATTATTAAGAAAGGATATCTAGTATATATAACCCATTTTCCTAGCGCCTAAAAGCTGCTTAGATTAACCATTCTTCTAAATTAGCATTTAAGGCGGCTCTAAGTATTGCTTTACTATAGTTAGAGTTAGAGGCTAAGTTTAATAACGGCTTTTAGGTATAAAGGCGATTATATATAGGTGTTACGGCACTGGTGGAAACTGGTGGATTATGGCTAATGGATATTGGTAGATTATGGCGGACAGTCGCAGACAGTTTCATACAGTTCCAGACAGTTGCCGTCACGTAACCAGAGGATCGTATATAACGTCGAGCGGCGCCGCCCTCCGTCTCCTTTCCTTTCTCTAGCTTTAGATCTTCGTTTATAGATTACCAATCGTACAGGCTTGCGCGTCCCTCTTGCCGTGCTCGTGCCTCGATTGACTAAGTCGCTAACAATAGGGAATCTAGCCTAATTATAATAATTACTACTAAGTATAGTCCTTTAATTGGACGTGTATATAGATAGAATTAAAGGGGAAAGGTAAAACCGCTAAAGATAATACTTTGTAATACGCTTTGGTTTTAATCTACTACTAATAAGCGCTAGTAATCCTTGTCGCCCTATATACCCGAAGGCCTTATTACCCTTATTACTATTACTATTACTACTATCGCTATCCCTAGCGTTATTATTATCTATATTGCTACTATTATTGCTTTTATTATTATAGTTCTTATCCTTACCTTTATTTATAACGTTCTCCATCGGCAAAATATGGTACCCTACCAATGGCCTCAATGGTTGGTGGTTGACGCAATTGGCGCGCAGTTAAGGGCATTTGGCAACTCGACCAACTAGCCTATGTCGTGTTTTTTTAACACGCAGCCTGCGCGCAGTCTGCGCGCAACCTGCGCGNAACCTNCGCGAAACCTNCCAGNAATCTGCGNATTTNGNAACNANAATTATATTTACCTCTTTTATACTAATAGCATATTTTAAATAAATAAAAGCTACTTTAAGGCTATTTATAAGGCTAGCAAAATAAATATTATTTTAGATAATTTAATATAATATAGCAATGGTTCTCTTCTACCTATCTACCTATTNACTTACCTACCTACCTATCTACCTACCTACCTACATCGCCTACCTGTCTACATTGCCTACCTGTCTGCATCGCCTACCTATCTGCATTGCCTACCTNTCTANATCGCCTACCTGTCTNCATCGCCTACCTATCTGCATCGCCTACCTGTTTACATTGCCTACCTATCTANATCGCCTACCTATCTGCATTGCCTACCTGTCTGCATCGCCTACCTGTCTGCATCGCCTACCTATTTGCATCTGCCTACCTATCTATATCTGCCTACCCGTCAGCATCTGCTTGCCTATCTGCATCTAATTACCAGTTCTGCATCTGCCTACCTGTCAGCATCTGCCTACCCGTCAGCATCTCCCTGTTTGTGCCTACCTGTCTATGCTGCCTTGATTCGATCGATCGATAAATCGTTTATAGTGTTCGCTGGCTAGTTGTTGTCGTCTGGCTCTGGCGACGGTCGTCTGGTTCTGGCGACGGTCGTCTAGTTCTGGTAACGGTCGTCTGGTTCTAGCGACGATCGTCTGGTTCTGGCGACGGTCGTCTAGCTCTGGCGACGGTCGTTCTGGCGACGGTTGTTGGTTCTGGTAACGGTCGTCTGGCTGGCGACGGTTGTCTAGTTCTGGCGACGGTCGTCTAGCGCTGGCAACGGTTCGTCTGGTCTGGCGACGGTCGGCTAGCTCTGGCAACGGTCGTCTGGCGCTGGCAACGGGTCGTCTGGTTCTGCGACGGCGTCTGGCTCTGCAACGGTCGTCTAGTTCTAGTAACGGTCGCTGTTTTCTGGCGACGGTCGTCTGGTTCTGGCGACGGTCGTCTAGTTCTGGCGACGGTCGTCTGGCTCTGGCAACGGTCGTTCTGGTTCTGGTAACCGGTCTGGCCTGGCTGGCGACGGGTCGTCTGGTGGTTCTGGCGAACGGGTCGTCTAGGTTCTGGCGACGGTCGTCTAGTTCTGGCGACGGGTCGTCTGGCTCTGGCAACGGTCGTCTGGTTCTGGTAAACGGTCGTCCTGGCTTGGCGACGGTCGTTCTGGTTCTTGCGACGGTCGTCTGGCGCTCAAACGGTCGCGTCTGGTTCTGGCGACGGTCGTCTGGCTCTGGCAACGGTCGTCTGGGTTCTGGCGACGGTCGTCTTGGCTCTGGCAACGGTCGTCTGGTTCTAGTAACGGTCGTCTGGCTGGCGACGACGGTCGTCTGGTTCTGGCGACAGTCGTCTGTTCTGGCGGACGGTCGTCTGGGCTGGCGATGGTCGTCTAGTTTCTGGTAACGTCATCTGGTTCTGGCGACGGGTCGTCTAGGTTCTAGCAAACCGGTCCTCTGCTTGGCTGCTGCGTTCTGGTGCCTCCCTAGGTAGGGAGGATATAAAGAAGGAAGGAAGTAAAAAATAAGTGGTTACATAGGGTAGAGGCACGTGTAGAGGCTATCGGGAATATAGCGGGGGACCCGATGCAGAGCTTCGTGTAGAGCCTCTGTACGCGCAGAGCTTCGCGCAGAGCCTCGTGCAGAGCCTCTGTACGAGCAGAGCTTCTCGCAGAGCCTCGTGCAGAGCCTCTGTACGCAGAGCTTCGCGCAGAGCCTCGCGCAGAGAGCCTCGTGCAGAGCCTCGTGCAGAGCTTCGTGCAGAGCTTCGTGCAGAGCTTCGTGCAGAGCTTCGTGCAGAGCTTCGTGCAGAGCCTCTGTACGCAGAGCTTTCGTGTAGAGCCTCGTGAAGAGCCTTATGCGAAGCTTCGTGCAGAGCTTTGTGCAGAGCCTCTATGCGCAGAGCTTCGTGCAGAGCCTCTGTACGCAGAGCTTCGTGTAGAGCCTCGTGCAGAGCTCCAAGTAATAAGACTATAAGATTGTATGAGATTGTATAAGATTGTATAAGATTATATAGGATTATATATAATAGTTAAATATATAGTATATATAACTTTACCTTAATCGCACGTCAAGAAATATACCAGTTAGCTTTTAAAGTTGTTAAGTAGGTTAACTACATATTAAGTTATTAAATTGTATATTAAGTAGGTTAATTGCGTGTTAAGTTAGTTAAATTATATATTAAGTAGGTCAACTGCGTGTCGAGTTAGTTAAATTGCAATATTAAGTAGGTTAACTGCGTGTTAAGTTAGTTAAATTACATATTAAGTAGGTCAACTGCGTGTTAAGTTAGTTAAATTGCATATTAAGTAGGTCAACTGCGTATTAAGTTAGTTAAATTGCATATTAAGTAGGTTAACTGCGTGTTAAATTGGTTAAATTGCATATTAAGTTAGTCAATTGCGTGTTAAGTTGGTCAATTGCGTATCAAGTTGGTCAAATTGCATGTCAATTACGCGAAATGCGAAAACTAAAGTCTACTTGAATCTTATCCTGCGAATATTTTCCCGATGTCGCTATTCTTATTTTTATTATTATAATTATATTCTTTAGCTAAACCGTTAATAAAATTATTAAGATTATCTTATAGCGGTTTAATATTATAGGAAAAAAAAGATTACTAAAGTAAAGAGCTAGTAGGCCGCGTAGCAGAGGCCGCTCGCTCCTTAATACGGTTATTGCCACTATTAAGGTTAGGGGTAGGAGGGCTAAGAGGCGAGGTTCTTTAAAAAGCTAGTAATCTTTATTGCTTCTTAGGTTATACAGTCAAAACTCTTTATAACGATGCGGGTCGTACGGCCGACCGTATCGTAATACCAATAGTATTGTTATATATGGAGTCACGTGTTGGGTTAATAAGTAAGAAAAAAGAGGCTGACGCGTGGCTAAGCATCCTAAAAGGGCGTAGGGCATCTACTTCACGGGCTAAGTAGGACCCCTCCCATACAAAATCTCTACTGGTTATAACGATTTTGGTAGAGAAAACTTAACGATATTGTAAATAGTCAGTATATCGTAATATTACACAAAAAAAATTGATTAAGGGGTGTAGATCGTAATATAGAGTATATCGTTATAATTAAATATCGTACTAAAGAGTTTCGACTGTAGGCTCTTGCCACCCTCGCTAACAAAAGTATTAGAGATATAATTAGTGCTATCTAGTTACTTAAGTTAATTAAACCTCCGCTTTTTTAACTTCTTAACTCCTAAAGACTTTTAACTAGCGCTTATTAATATTTTAAGCTCCTACCTAAACCGCGGGGCGGTTTTAATATAATGCCCCTTAGCTAAATTATCCGTTTAACTGCTATCTAGCGTTAAAGGTGTAGTACGATTATACGTAGGTACACATACCTCCTTTTATAGCACTTTTAATAAAGGCAGCTCCTTATCTTCTTTATTATCCTTATTACTACTATTATTCCTATTATTTACTAATTATTAAATAAGGCCATTATAAATTAAAGGGAATATATATACTCAATTTATAGGGCAATAGTCAGTTATTAGCTTTACTAGCCTCGTTAACTTTATTAGCTTTATTATTAGCGTTACTAGCTTTATTACCCTTAGTTTCTAACTCTAGATTGGCTATATTATCTTTAATAACTATTAGATTTACTACTAGTTATTAAAACTATATATTTAGAACTATTAAGGAAAAAGGGAGAGTAGTAGGGTAATTATTAGGATAATTACCTTAACTACTTCCCCTAAAGACTTAACCATTATTTCCATCTCTATCTTCCTTATTATCCTTATTATCCTTATAATACTTATTATAGGCTTTCTTATAATTATATATATGGTTTATAGGCGCTTTATTAGATAGAATCTCTAAATTAAGGCCTTAGGGAGAATAATATACTATTAAGTACCTAAGCTTTTAATACTTCTTAACTTTTTAGGGGGAAAAGTAGTATTTTATACTTTGTCCAAGGTATACTACTTACGCCTTTTTTAGAAGCTGTAGTTATATAATACTAGGATAAAGCTATTAATTTTCTAGGGGGACTAGTATAGAAATTATTATTATTAAGCGAAATTTTAGAAGGGATACGAAATAAAGATTAAGGTAGTGCTGGTATTATTTCCATTAGAGTTACCGTTACTTTATAGCTTTTAAAAGCCTTAAAAGGGGGATTATAGGTTTTTTTAAGTGCACACTAGTCCTCTATTCGCCGCTAGCTTTTATCTATTACCTATTACCCCTTACCCCCCGCCTAGGCTTCTTACTAAATTAAAGAACTTAATACGTGTGCCTCTAGTATAGACTAAAGTAGATTACTATTTATAGGGTGTGAAGGTTTATAAGGGCTTAAATTTCTAGCGCCTAATTAATACCCTTAGCAAATTATAATTAAACTATATCCGCCCGTCTAAGCTAGTATATTTAGCTTTAATATAGCTATTATATCTAGCCCCTTATTAGAAGGCTAGTGGCATAAATTCTTTACCTTTATCTTTTAGAAAAGGGTAGCGCTAATATATTTATTTACTTCCTAATAATACCGATCTAGCTAATCCTCTACGCCACTTATATTAGCAGGAGGTAAAGCCCCGCTTATATATACGCGTTATAAGCTATCTATAATAAAAGGAGGCAGTATCCTTATTAGCGGTAGGTAGGGCTCTCTAATACTAACCGCCTAGTAATAAATACGCCTACTATTTACACGGTAATTATATATATATCTATAAATATACTAGGTAAAAAACTATATAGGGATACTTGCCCTCTTAATATAACTAGCTAGTATTAGAGATTTCTACGCAGTTATGCTACTATACTATTAATCCATTATACGCTTAAAAGCTATAACCTTCTAATTTTAATTTAAGTGGTTCTTACTATAGCCCTATAGCTTAAAATAATAGCCCCTTAGCCCTAAACTAGTAGATTAAATAACGTTACTAAAACATCTATAGTAATGTAACTATACTATTAGGAAGGTATATATAGCGACCTAAGCGATACTCCGTATAATATATATTTAAATAATACCTAACATAGCCCTATATAGCGTAGTCGCTTAAATTAAAAATCCCTAGCTGCTTTTCCGCTAAGTATATTAGGAAAATTTTTACTAGCATCTAATTTTACTTTTCTGCCATTTTAGCATTTTCTAGCATTTCTAGCATTTTCTAGTATTTAGCTGCTAAATGCTAGAAAATGCTAAAATGGCAGAAAAGTAAAATTAGATGCTAATAAATTTTTTCCTAATATAGAGGGTTCGCATAAAGTTCTATATAAAGTTCTATATAAAGTTCCGTATAAAGCTCTATATAAAGCTCTATACGAAGTTCTATATAAAGCTTTATATAAAGCTCTATATAAAGTTCCGTATAAAGCTCTATATAAAGCTCTATATAAAGCTCTATATAAAGCTCTATATAAAGCTCTACGCGAAGCTCTATATATAGAGGCTTTATATAAAGCTCTGTATTGGGTCCATACTATATTCCTAATAGCCTCTATATATGCCTCTGCTAAGTATACCCCCTATATATACCTAGATAGCCACCTTATTTTTTACCCTTCCTTCTTTATATCCTCCCTACCTAGGGGGACATTAGAACAATAGCTAGTAGATAACTATTACTAGAGCCAGACGGCTGTTGCTAGAGCTAAACAACCGTTACTAAAGCTAGATAACTATTGCTAGAGCTAGATAACCATTACTAGAGCTATATAACTGTTATTAAAGCCAAATAACTATTATTAGAGCTAGACAACTGTTGCTAAAGCTAGATAGCCGTCGCTAGAGCTAGACAATTGTTACTAGAGCTAAATATCCGTCGCTAGAGCTAGATAACCATTGCTAGAGCTAGATAACCGTTTAAATAACTAGCTAGCGAACACTATAAACGATTAAATTAATTAATTAAATTAAGGTAATATAGACGGGTAGGTATAAATAGGTAGGTATAGATAGATAGATAAATAGATAGATAGATAGATAGATAGATAGATAGATAGGTAGATAGATAGGTAGATAGATAGATAGATAGATAGATAGATAGATAGATAGATAGGTAGATAGATAGGTAGATAGGTAGATAGGTAAGTAGGTAAGTAGGTAGGCAGATAGGCAGGCAGGCAGGTAGGTAGGTAGGGTAGGTAGGTAGGTAGGTAGGTTAGGTAGGTAGGTAGGTAGGTAGGTTAGTAGGTTAGGTAGGTAGTAGGTAGGTAGGTAGGTAGGTAGGTAGGTAGGTAGGTAGGTAGGTAGGTAGGTAGGTAGGTAGGTAGGTAGGTAGGTAGGTAGGTAGGTAGGTAAGTTAGTAAATAGGTAGATAGAAAAGAACTATCGCTATATTATATTAAATTATCTAAAATAATATAATTTATTTTGCACTAACTGCGCAGACTAAGTAAATACTATTAAGTGCATAGAAAGAGCAATGCTTATTTATTACTTAAAATAAGTAAGATATATAGAATACGCAAAGAGGGCATTATATCTTAATTGCGCATTAAGTATAAGTAGCCGTAAATGCGCAATTAGCTGTTGGTTTTTATTAAATGCGGCAGTATACCGCACCTAAGTCGATACCATACGCTATACGTTACAATACGCGAAATGCGCATTTGGCCGCAATATGCTGCCAAATATTACAAAAATGCTGGTAAATTTTTTCCTAACGTAGCCTAATATAAGTTATAATATAGGTAGCTTTAGCTATTAGTAAACGCTAAAGCAGGCCATTTAACTAATAGTATATCCTAGGAGAGAAACGTAAGTTACTAAAATAAGTGCGATATAAGCTCTCTTAAGCCCTTAGGGGGGTAATATATACGCCTATCCTTTTAGCTTAGAAGGAGATATAGAGCAGAGTTAAGTAAGATAATAGTACTAACGCGGCTAGTAACTGCAGAATTCCTCTAACCCCCTTCCTATTACAGCACCGTAACGGATCTAGTTAGGGGGCTCGCTTAAGACTTAGCATATATATATAGACGTCCTTTTCACTACCTTCTGCCCCTTAGCTTAATATCCTTATTAATAGATATTCTAATTATATAGGCTTGCATGCGTTCTTTACGGCGCTTATACCTCAATTAACTAAGTCCCGTAATACTTCCTATAAGATAATTACGGGCTAGCATTATTTAAAAGGCTAAAGAAGAAAGAGTAAAAGAGAAGAGGATTATAAAGGTATATACGCGCTTGCTAAATAAGGCAGCGCTAAAAAAGCTTAATAATAATTAAAGCTATTAGTAACAGGGGCATAATTAGGAGGTTATAGTTGTCTATATATCGCTATAGAAGAAAGAGTTACCTATTAGAAAGGCCGTAATTAACTATATAATTAGTTTAATATAGGGGAATAAAGGAATAAGAGGTTGGACGTATATACGTATAAGCGCTAAGGGGACGGCAGAAATGCCTTAATGCGACCGTGCTAGGGACTAGTAGTAAGAAAAGGAGGAGGCGTAGCGTTAGGAGAAAGGAAAGATGGAGGATAAGAGGAAAAGTAGCGAGAGAAATGGCCTTTTATAGTTGAGGTTAAGGGGCAGTTTTGGCTTAGCCGGCGTTAATAAATAAGGGCGCCTTGCCTATAAAGAAAGCCTCTATTTCTTAATACGTGGTCTTTATCTTATTTTTTACCTAGTAAAAGTATAACTTTAATAGAAATAATAATAATTCCGCTTAAAAGGCTGATTATATTAGTAGTATAAGTATATAAGTCTTTATTTTAAAAATATAAAAATTAAATATTAAGTAGTAGTAGAGTTATTAATACATAAATATAGCTGATTTTAGTATAATTTTAGGTGGCTCGCTTAGGTGGCTGGCTTTTATATATATATATTTTTTAGGTCCGTTATATTATACTACGTATAATACTACGCATGCAGCCTCTAGGCTATAGCGCTATAGTTCTATATACATAAATCCTTTCTAGGTAGCTTAATATATACTAGTAGCTATATCCTAATAGTTTATAAACCCCTAAGAGTTTATAGCTCCTTAGTAAGGCACTAAGGTACTATAACTACTAGGGAATGAGAAAACGGTAGGAAAAACTATAGGAAATCCTAACACCTATTCCTATCCTTTTGCAATTTATTTCTATCCTTTTACTTTCTAATATCTTTTTACTAAGAGCCTAGTAGGAGTTACCTCCTTCTAGAATCCTATTTGTTTTGTTTTATTTTTCTATAAAACCTTCTAAGCTAGTACTACCTACTAGCTTAGCTGCTTTTAGAACCTCGTAGTCTTTACTATTTATAAAGTGGTTTTCTTTACAGTTAATATAAAGAGGGGTAGTATGCTTATAGGGCTTGCTTATTATTATATAGGTAGAATAGGAGTGGTCTTTAGATAAATATGCAGCTGTATAAAATCTATGGGCTCTAGTAGAGCATCTGTCTCCTATATGGCTAAATTTTTGGCAGCTAGTGCACTGCGTAGTAGGAGAGACTTTAAGGTATTTTACTACCTTAGTAGCTGTACCTGTAATTAATATCTCTTTTTACTTAAGGATTTCTTGTCTTTTTTCTTTATTCTCTATAGTAAAACTATAGAGCCAAATCTGGTCTATAAATTATATCTTTTTTTGCTAAATAAGATCTATTTAGGTAGTCCTTGTATCCTTATAGGATTAAAGGTCTCAATTTCTTCTTTTAGAAGCTTAGAGCCTCCTTCTCCTAGGAAAGGTAGAGTAGGAACTGTTAGATAGTTTATATAGAGCTACTCTTTGATAAAAATGGGTTAATTAATTAATAATCTTAATCGTGTCTTAACCTGGAGCCCCTAGGCTTAGATAAAGATATTTATAATACACGTGCCCTATATACGTGACTCGTGTACGTCCTACGCCATATAGAATACAGATTATCTAACACACCCCCTTAGCTTTAAGCTCTTAAAGGTTAAAGCTAACTACCTTCTTGTGTCCGTTAATAAGTTAATTAAACCATAATCTTATCTAAATCCTTCCGTCTCGCTCTAATCTTCTCCCTTAGGTCCTTTAGTTGCTTCTCCTTATTTAGATACTCCTTAATATCTACTATTCTGATTATATTAACGAAGCTTTAAAACCTCTGCTTAGGCAGGGCCTTCGTAAATCTATTAGTAATTATCTCCTTTGTCGCTTTCTATTAAAATAGTACTTTTTTATTACGTATCCTTAACGCAACTAGTATTAATAGATGTTGACGTATTAGAGCTTTATAATTAGCTTTATAGTGTCTTCTATAATTAGTTAGAGTATCTAAGTATTATTACAGTTAATAATTAAGGGCTCGTTTAGCCTTAACGTTATTGCTTTAAGCATCCTACTAATAAAGATAGCTTCCTTTGCTGTCTGTAATAGGGCTAATAACTTAGCCTCTATACTTAACGTCATTACTATATTCTGCTTATTTGCTCTCTAGGCAATAGGTCCCCTAAATAGCTTTATAATATATCCTTATAAGCTCTTTCTATTAATAAAGTTATTTGTAAATAATGCGTTACTAGCATAGATAAATAATTGCGCTTTACTTCTACTGTCTTTATTATCTCGTCCTTTATTACATATTCCTTTATTACTCCCTTTACCATTTATTCCTTCCTTATCTCCTCTATAGTAGATTGCTCTGCTCCTCGTGCTATATAGGTACTAGATTACTCTGTCTACTGCTTAATAGTGCTTTTAGCTTAGGTTCTAATTAAACCTTACTAGCCGTAATACTATAAAAGCAATATCTAGACGCGTTGTAGTAGCTATATAGAGCACTAAAACTAATTTTCTCTAATATAGCATTGTAGAAGCTGGTAGGGATATAGGACGGACTAATAGGTCTATATTGGGGGACGGACGCTTTAGACGGATTAATTAGTAATTAGTAAAAAGAAGTTCTAATTCTACTATAGAAGTGTTTAAAAGACGCCCTTTAAGATCTATCTTATACTAGTTAGCTATCTTTTTAATATAGGCTTTCTAGGATAGCTATAGAAGCCTTTAGCTATAATTACGTAGTATATAGATTTCTAGGAACCATTTTAGCTCGCTAAGGGTACTTATCTGGTATTTCTTACTTAGCTCCTTAATTGCTTCTTAAGCTTTCTTCTTATCTATCTTTTTAGTAGCAGAAGATAATATCGTTAACGTAGAAGAAGATAACTATTCTATCTTTTAGCATAATATATAGCTTTTAGGGTACCTCTTTAAAACCTAATTCGTTTAACGAGCTCATAAGATTCTTCTACCATAATAGTGGTAATTGTTATAGTCCGTAAAGGGCTTTTCTTAAGCGTAGTACTTTATCTGTCTTTCCTTTATTAAACCCTAGCGGTAGCTTTATATAGATAACCTTATTAAGATCGTAATAAATAAACGCGTTAACTATATCTTTCTGTGTTATCTCTAGGTCGAATTTTACGGTAATTGCCATTAGGGTCTGGAAGGTTGTACTTGCTAATATAATAGCTCTCGTAGGTAGGTCTCCTGAGGCCTATTAATTTCTATATACTACTAAGCGTGCCTTATATTTCTGGAGGAATCCGTACTTATCCGTCTTATAGATAAACACCTGCATTAAGCTAAAGATCTGCTGTCCCTTTACGTACTTTTTATCTATTTCTTAAAATAACCTTATTTAATAATAAGATTGGAGGTGGGCTTATTAAGCCTCTTAGAAATAATCTTAAAGAGGGTGTATATTAAGGTCCTAGATTAACTAAGGTAGAGGAGGTAAGTTCTTCCTCTATAGTCTGACATTACGTATTCTACCTAATTTTAGCTTACTGTTGTTAAGTTAACTATTAAGGTTAAACTTCCTTCCTGCTAAGAAGGCGCTATAATAGGCTAAAGTAATCCTTTTAGTAATAAAGTCTTTAAACCTATTATTACCGGCTTTCTTAAATAAGTCTTTAACCAAGTCGTTAAATACCCCTTAAGTATTAAACCCGTCTCCTATTAGTTAGATAATGTCCTAATCTTATATATCTAACTTTATAGAATACTTAACGTAAAAGGCATATAGAGATTCTTTATCTTCTTTTATTGGAGGTGGCGTATAATATACGTCTTTAAGAGCTCTTACAAGCTTACGGTTTACTAACTTATTAAAGGTTTAAACTAGCTTATTAACGTCGTCGTTTTTCTCTTAAATTGACGGTTTAAATACTACTTTATTATCTTCTAGGCCCAAGAACCTTATTCTTAGTTAGGGTATTAGGAAGTTAAATCTTCTTAATTAGCATGTTTAATTTAGCGTATAGGTCCTCTAAGATGTCCGTTTACTTGCCATTAAAGAATATCTTTTTATTAAAGATAATATCCCTTATAGAGATGATAATACCCTTATATAGGATCTAGATCCTATAGATATTGGTAGAGTTATAGCTAACGAGATAGCTGATATAGGCTCGCGGATCTAGCTTACTTAGCCTTTTCTTCCTTAGCTAGGCGTCTAATGTTATTGCGTACGCCCTATAGCTATAGGCTTTTAGGTGCGCTAGTTGTGGTTTTCTTAATCTCCTATTAGCTAGGAAGGTATAAAACCTCTTATATAGCGATTTCCATCCATTACTTTCCCGTGGCGTTTAATCTTAAAGGTAGACTATATAGTTAACTATCTCGTTCTATAGATTATGTAGTAAATTAGCAGCAATTCTTATTACTTATACTCTCTTAATAATTATACCCCCTAAGCGTTTGGTGGTATTATTTTAAGCTTAGGTATATAGCGCTAAAGGCTTAAATATAATCCCTTAAGTCCGTAGCTATTTAAGGGTTCTCTTTTTCCCTAGCTCGTTGTTTAATCTAATAGTGTTAACTTTAGGGTTATACCTTAGACAAATTCACTAGATAAAATCTTTAAGCATTTATAGTATCTCCTTTTCCTTACTATGCGTTATTATAAAGTACGGGAAAGATCTTCCTAAGTAGGTATTGTGGATAAGTATAACTCGTATAAATCCGGTATGTGCTTTCTTAAGGTTAGTCTAGTTAATATAGAGGTTAAAATAGGGTTTATTAATATTTTGTTTTAAGAACCTTTATAAGACCTAACGCTTAATTTTAGCAAGGCTATAGTGTTAATATTCTGTTATCTTAAGGCCTTAAAGCTTAACTCCTAGGGCGTTAATACCTAAATAATAAAGGCTTATAGGCCCTAGATAACCTAGACGCAGATACTATAGTTATATATTACCTTTCGCATCTAGACAAATGTCTCTTAACAATACTCTACACTTCTGTTGGTGGTATAGTAGTTAGCTTATATTAAACGCTAATAGACTTTCTAATCGGACGTATTTAATAGTCTATTATCCGTAATATTCTTCTATTTAATATAGGATTATATTATTCTTCTAAACTAGAAGATTGTTATCTCCTTTATTATCCTAATAGTATTTTTATTTTTAAAGTAGATAGAACAACACTAGATTTATATTAAAGTCCGTATAAAAGGCAACGTCTTTAAGACATAGAATTCCCTTACTCTTGTCTAGTTTTGTAATTTAGATAGTAATATTACTATAGCCTAGTATAGGCACTTCTAAGCTGCCAGTGGTAATATATTTGTATTTTAGAGCTTTCCTAAAATTATAGAAATAAGGGAGGTTATTAAAGATATAAAAAGTGGTTCCTAAGTTAAGAATGGTTAATAGCTTTAGTAGATAGAGTTAACCGGTATAATATAATTTTAGGAATATCGCATTAGCTTCTCCCTTAATTTTAACTTTCTAACTCTTGTCCTATTATTATTAAGCTTTATCTTCTTATTCTTTAAGTCTGATCTTTATAACTTAGTTAGTAAAATCCTTATTCTTTTCTACCTTCTTTAGTACCCTATTAATGCGAGCATCTCTAATTATAACTCCTATAGGTCTCTTATCTTTAAATAAACACTAATAGTCCTAAATAGAATGTCTTTGTATTCCGCACGCTAAGTACTTAAGTATTAGCTTCTTATAGGACGTCTCTTTATCTACTAGTATCTTAGCTTTCTTTAAGCGTCTATTATATACTAAGGTTTTTCCTCTCTATAAACCTTTAGTAGTATTAGAGTGATCCTTAATAGCTTGTTCTGTAAAGTCTGCATTAAAAGTACTCCCTCTTATAGTAGTATTAGCTTTTTTTTAAAGGTATTCTAAGTCCTTCTTGCAGCTCCTTTGCTACTCTATAGTATTTGGAAAATCTTAACTTTTAAGGGTTATTTAACTTAGTAGTGTACTTTATATAATAGGCGTCGCTAAAAGGTTAAATAACTTTTACTAATTCTTAAAGCCAGATTCTATTAGATATTTAAGGTATTTTATACTTCTCTCCTAGTAATATTATATATTCCCATTAATCTAGCCACTAATTTAATTTTTATAAGTGTTTAAACCCCTTAAGAGCTTCTATATACTAGTATTGTACCTTCTTTTTAATAAACGTTAAGGTAGGTTCTGTGTTCTCCTTTAATTAAGATAGCTATTCTTTAACTATTAAGGAAGGGTTAAGCAATAGCTTCTTCTAAATTAATACTATAGATATAATTTAGGTGCGGATCTATTAAAGGTACTCTTCTTATTTTAGGAAATACTTTATATTCTAGTTATAGTATTGTCTGCTATTCTTATACGCCCTCTGTTAATTCGTTGAGAGCTATATATATAAGGTTGCATTCTTATTAAAATCTATAACTTCTAGATAGGGTGGTTCTTATAGTAGACCTTATTAAGGTGCTTTTTTATCTGGGTTAACGTAGGCCTAAATTTATTTGTTTACGAGGGCTTATAGTTGCTAGATCTATTACTCCCAGTCTTTTAGCTTATTAAGGATAATTATAGTAAACAAACTTAACCTTAGTGGAGTCATTTAACTAATAGGCAAAGGAGGAATTAAGATAAGATTTTGTTAATAGGATTGTCCTCTAACGATTAAGGTGGAATCTTATAGAATTTTATAGAATCTCGTGGAATCTCGTCCTGTAACAATTAAGGTAGGATTTTTGTTAGAGTCTGCGTCCTTTAATAATGAGGTGTTAGAGTTTGACGATAAGGTAGAATTTCTTTAAATAATTAAGTAATAGCTAAATAGCTTCTTATGTTGGCGGACCGGGATTATAACTGTTAGATAGTTTATATAGAGCTACTCTTTAATAAAAATAGGTTAATTAATTGATAATCTTAATCCTGTCTTAACCTGGGGCCCCTGGGCTTAGATAAAGATATTTATAATATATATACTCCGTACACGTAACTCGTGCACGCCCTACGCTATATAGAATACAGATTATCTAACAGGAACCCTATAGGCTATAATTTAAACCCATAGTTTTAGTTTTTGTTCTCTTTAAAAGGTAAAGCAGTTATGCCAGATCTCCTTATATTTGACTAGGAAATCTGCATTATACTCTTCTATAGTCGTAATGAGAATATTTTATTTTCCTTTAGTTCTAGCTATAGACGCTAATACTAGCTTTTTTACTTGCAGTTTTAATATAAATAGTTAATTGAATTTATTTCGTATAGAGAATATATCTAGGAATTAGTCCTTTTTGTTTATAATTAGGACTAGCTTCCTTTCTTATAGCTACTTTTTCTTACTTTTAATAGAGGTAGAGGTAGAGCTAGCGTGCTACTAGTTACCCTGCTAGAAGAAGGAGGGGTAGACGATAATAATAATAAGGAAGGCAGGGAGGATAAAGAAGGGAGGTCCTTCTTTAGCCTTTTTGCGTAAGTTTCTTTAATAGGAGCTACCTCCTTACGGAGAGCTCTTATTTCTTCTACTAGTCCTTTTAGGGTATCTTTTGTCTCTTCTTTTTCTTTAGTTATAAAGGGATCCCTTCCTTCTAGTATACTTTGTATATAGTCTACTAGCTATCTAACTTATTCTTATTTTTCTTCTTATTTCTCTTCTTCTTCTTCTAGCACTTTATAGGCCTAGATTAGGCTTTCTAAAGCCTTATATAGATGTTGTTCTAAAAAGAGGGAGAAGAAAGGTATACTAGGTATACTATCCGTAGTAGTTGTTAGTTTTATTATCTTTTTTTTATAGGTTTTTGGTTTTCTTTTTCAGGAGAAGACTAAGGATGTCCTCTTTTTTCCCCTATCCTAAATAGGCTAAGAGAGGGAGAAGGGGGAGAAAAAGTAAATGTAGACTCTTCATCGCTTATTTCTATAGGAGGTTTTTTTTTTAACCTATTAGGCCTTGGCATTTTATACCATAGTTTTGGTATTAGTGGTAGTGGTGGTAGTAGTAGTAGTGCTCTTCGGGGAAGAAAAAATAGGCTGAAATTGGCACTTGCGCTAACACTAAATCGTAAACACTTAAACACGATAAAATTTAAAACTCCCCTACTACCATATATAAAATTATATACTAAGAGTAGGACTTGTAGAGAAGCGTTTTGCAATTCTAATGCACTAAACCGTATAAAATTTTAATAAGTGTTTGTTTTAATATTGAATAAAATGTGTTATATGCCGATTTCGGCCGCTTTTTTCTTCTCCGAAGAGGTAGCGGTAGTTTTAGTATTCCTATCCGTGCCTCGCTTATAAGCTAGGACCACCCCTAAGAAGAATTTTCTGTTAGGGAAAAGGGGGTAAAACGACAAATAAATCCACCTTTAGCTCGCTAGGTAGTAGGAATTAGGTCTTAATAGTTAGGAAATTAATTGTTTTTGATGGAAAGATGGGTATGCGTAAGTTTTGAAGTGTGGTGCTACCTTTTAGTAAGGTTGCATATGCGGTAAAAGGTAGGTAGCTAGCTTATTTAGGTGGCTAGTACGTTATAGAGAACCCAGCTTTATAAGAGGAGTTAAATACAATTTAGCAGCTTTTAAACTAGGAGGAGGTTAGCTAATTTAAAGCCTCTATATAACACTACTAGCTTAATAAAATCCTATAATTGCCTAAAGTTATATATCGTAATATTATCTTTAAAATCTATTATATAAAAACCGGAGAATTGTTAAAATCTAGGCCTTTGAAATATAGAGGATCCGGCTTAGAATTTCGGTTAGGATCTGGATCTTCCGAACCTAGTTAGATTAGGATTTATATTTCGGACGGATCGCAACCCTAGGTATTGGAGGTCGGGGTTAAGCTTAGCATAACCTCGGGTTACGCACGACCCTCTAAGGTCCGTAATATATCGTCCAAATATCACCCCCCCCCCTTTTAGTAGTAGCCCCTACTTTTTAGACGCGTTTTTAAGGCCTAGGTTAGTACTAGGTTAGTATAAAGGACCTTGTCGCGCGCCTTTAACCTTATCGTTACCTTAATAATCTATTTTTTAACACTCTTTTTATTTTTATACCTGCGCTAGCTTCTAGCTTATATAGGGCTTCTAATTTTATATAGAACGGCCTGCTATAATTCTAATTCTATAATATAGAGCTCTCTTCTTCTTCTCCTCCTCCTTTAATATTTACGCGTTTGGTAGCTTTATTTACCTATACCTATACTATACTTACGCGTTTTCCCCCTAACCTCTTGTGGAGATAGAGTCTTTTAAGAATCTTCTTACCCTACGGTCTACTTTATAGTTAAAGAAAGCCCCCCTAGCCTTTTCCTTCCTTTCCTCCTATAGCCTCTAGAACGAATTTAAGGCCTAAACAGTACGGCTATACAATATTTATAAGGCCTAGCGCTTAAAGAATACTATAAAGGCGTATAAGCCAAAGTAAAAAAAGTAAAAAGACTAGTATATAAGACTAAAAAGTAATATAGACGCGCCTGGGTAACAGATAATAAGCTTTACCTATTTTTAGAGTAGTAAGTTATTAACTAAAAATTATAGGCTGCTAGCTATTAAAAATAGAAGTTAAAATAGAAGGAGATATAAAAAGATAGTAAGTAGGCAAAAAAGAGGTAGAAGACGGTTAAGTAGGTAAGGTAGCTAGGGGGGAAGGTAGCTATAGGGGTAGTTATAGGGGCAGCTATAGGTATAGGAGAGGAAGCTATAAAGGAGGAAGGGGAGATATAGGACGAGGAGGCCCTAGACGCCCTATTTAACGAGATAGTTTAATACTTAGTTATAAATAGCTATATCTCCGCTATTACTAAGCTTTATATATAGTAGTTAAAAGGTAAAACCTTATAGCCGCTATAGGGGGCGAAGCTCTTAGCAGTTCTAGATAGTATTCGCTATAATAAAGACTAGATTTAACGCGTTAACTTTATTAATTAAGGCTTATTTATAATTACTAGCGGCTATAACGTTAAAAGGCTTAAAAAGGTAATTATTTAATACTAAAAGACGGGCTTTAAGATACTAGGTTTAGTTAAGTTTTACCTTTAAACTACAGCTAAGTATTTATTAGGTCTATATATACCTTACCTAATCTATATAGCTGCCGTTTTCTAACCTATTCTTTAGGCTATACTACTATTATAGTGGGGTAAAATAGCTTACGCCTAGTAGCTTAGCATTTTCCTATATTTATATAGCCTTTGGCTTTCCTCCTTATATATTACAAACCTATAGAATATATTCTTTTTTTCTCTTTTTACTAACTGCTTTACTAATTACTTCTAACTAATTATAACTGACCGACTAACCAACCAACAGACAGACAGCACTATAACTTTCCTATTTAAGAGTAGTTATACCCTCCTACACTATTACCTATAGTAAAAGTAGATAAGACGTTTAGCTTACTAACCTTATCTTTATTAAATTAAAGAATAAAGGGCCTAAACTAAATAAGTTAGTGCCGTATATAATTATATTAATAATATAAGGGAAGCAGAATTAGTATGGTAAGGTTAAGTATATAGGCTATATACAGAACGCTAACCCTATTCTCTACCCCCTCTTTATAATAGCCTTTTACTTCTTTAACCGCTAGGGTAAAGATAGCGCTAAGAGCTTTCTATCCTTTTAGTAGTTAGAGAACTACTATAACCTATACGTTTTCCCTAGTAGTATTAAAGTACTATAATAGCCGCTAAGCTATTATACGTAGTTTAAATAAAACAAAAAGATATTCTAGGGGGAAGGAATTTACTTAAAGGAGAAAACCTATAGCGCCTATAAGTAGAGTATTTGGTATACTAAGCTTAGTAGCGTTAAGAAGACCTAAATTAAATAGGCTAGATGCTAGAATATGGACGTAATACGGGAGCCTACCTTAGCTACCTACCCTATACGTTTATATGGTTAATTACTAGCTTTCTAAAGGAAAAAAAGGGCTACTTTCTCCCCTATACATGGGAGGTGCTAAAATAGGCCCTTTATTTAAAGATATAGCTTAAGACTAATATCTAGCTAAAACGTATAGAGGCCTACTACCTAGATAGGGCCAATAATAAGATTATAGCTTAACCTTACGGGCTTAGAATTTCTACGCCTCCTCTATACGCTTAGGGTAATCCTATTATAAAACTTAGTAATTCTATATAAGCAGTTCCCGCTCTACCCCCTATAAAAAGACCCCCTCTTTAGCTATAAGGAGTACTAAAGGTTTACTATATAGGTAAAAAGCTCGCTAGCTAACGTAGTTACGCTAAATAAGCTAATAATACGGAAATACTAGCCCGCCTATAAGGCCGTAGCTAAGCTAAAATATAAGGCCGCGATCTCTAAAATAAAGGGGGTTTAATTATACGTATAGACGATTTTAGAACGCCTTGGCAAGATAAAAAGGTTATTAATATTATTTGCACCTATATAGATCTAGTAAAAAAAGATACGTATCTAAAATAGGGCCTATAAAGTCTATACGTCTACCGTTAGGCAAGCCCGTGCCGTTTACTATAACGTTTACTATATTTGCGCTACCCGCTTAGCTACCTATAATATCCGCACTGCCTACTTAGCTGTCTATAATATCTATACCGCCTACTTAGCTATCTACTATATCCGTACCGCCCGCTTTGCCGTCTACTATATTTATATTACCCCTACTAACGTAGGTATAAGCTAATACTTAACTATCTTTTCTATTTATCCTTAACCTATAGGCATCGTTAAGGAAATATAAAATGCTTTAAGGTAGTAATTTAGTCTTTTAGCTTTAGACTAAGTGGACTTTAAGGCTAGCGGGTAGGCCGTTAATTAAAGCTCTTAACTATTATTAGAGGGTACGCTAACGGGTTAATAGCGAGGCTATATTCTATAGCCGTCGCCGTAGGATAATTAAGAATATAAGATAGCGCGTAAAAGACGGTACGGTAAGAGATAAGAGATAGGCTATTAACTAGCTAGAATAGCTATAAGGCTAGCGTTCTTTAGATTAGCTTTATAAAAACATTTAAGGCGGGAAAGGCTCTCTTTTAGGTAGTAGATAATACCTATTTTACTATAGTAACTAAGACGCCTTAATATAAGACTATACTAGTAACCACAACGTCTTAATATAGGACTAAACTGTAGTAACCAAGACGCCTTAATATAGAACTATATTATAGTAACCGAAACGCCTTAATATATACTATACTATATTAACTAAGACACCCTAATATAGGACTATACTATAGTAACCAAGATGTCTTTATAAGGGATATTATTGCGGACACCTTAGGTTGCCCTTAGGACAACCCCTAAACACCCCTTAGATAGTCACCGGTTACGTACTAAAGGTATATACCCATAGTATATAGTCTCTACAATTCTAGAGGCCTTACCTCCTTAAGGATTTATCTCTCTTACTAATCTATTCTGTTCTACAATCGTGTCCTTATAGCCCCCTATTTATAAGATCCCCTTATATTTAAATCCTTTCTACTCTTTTTTAGAAGGGTAGTTAGCTTTAAGAACTAGATTATTTATTTATATCTTTTATTTATAACCACTATTTACTCTTAAAATCTTATAATAACCTAAATAGAAACTCTACGGGCACCTTATAGAAAGCCGTCACGGTAAGGTAGAAAGGTCCCTCTAATAGCGAGAGATTGCAATAATATAACCCTTTAGATAAGATAGCTAAATAAGCCTTAATATATAGATGCTCTAGGAGCTCGAAGACTCTTATATACCTATAGTTACTGCTAAGGAAAATATAAACACCCTCTATAATAGTTGCAACGCTACTAGAAAGTAACTACAACCCCTTTAGCCCTACCTAGGCTAATTAGAAGATTAAGCGCTAGAGGTAACTTTAAGATCTTCCCCTAAGTTAGAAATGCTAGAGGAATATACTAATATATTTAACTAGGGAACTAACTAGAACCCTTCTAGAAGACTACCGGCCTCTAATTAGTATAGTAGTAGTATATAGACTGCTTATAAGCTAAGCGGGCCTACCCCTTTAGGTAATTTAAACGAACTACTAACTTAAAACTTAAGCCTTATAGGGAAATCTATACTAGCTACTAGTACTAATACTACCTCTATAGCCGGAGCTTCCCTAAGGCTAAGGCCAGAAAGTTAAGAGCCCTAAACTAATATTCTCTAAGATAGATATTAGGAAGCTGCTATAAGGCTCTTAGAAGCTATACGGAAAGAAGCTACTAATAAATATATTAGAAACCTTTAGGGGTAGGTCTAGATTTAGTAGAGCTTAATCTAGGCTAAATAAAATCTTTTATAACCTAGCTAAGGCTAAGGGCTTCTTAGGAGCTACTTAGTACCTACTTAAGGAGGTATAGAAGACTTAGAGAGTTATCTACGCTATAAATAGAAAAAGGATATAGACTAGTTAGCTAAGGCCTTTAGTAGTTTAGAACTCCGCTATAGACCTAACGCCTAGTAGTTGGATAATTAGGTTTATAAGGTAAATAACTTCTTTAAGATATTGATAATATAAGATAATACTAAAGAGCGTATACGCTGGATTATTAGTAAGATTAAAGACTAATTACTAAACTAGATTGCACTTAATTAGCTTAATAAAGAGTAAATTACTATATAGCTATAGCTGCAAACCTTTCTAAAGAAATAGACTTAAGATCTATATATTATATAATATAATAATATAGAGCTATTCTAGAATGGGATATAGCTTAACCACTATAACTTCTGCTAGTTTATAAACTTTATAAAAACTCGTGCTTAATAGATAGATTTAAAGCCTTTTAAAAATAAGAACGGTAGTATCTATAAGAAGGGGAAGATTAGGTTTATCTAGGCTAGAATTAAGCTAGTAATTTATAATAAAATAAAGCGCGTAGAAGCCCTATTATAGATTACTATATATACGGATTTTAAATAAGCAGTTTTAAACGCTAAAGATATAGTAAGGAACTAGACCTCTTTTAGTAGGAAGCTAGGGGGTTACTAAAAGTATAGGTATTCTAGTAGTAATATAGGGTAGGCCTAATCTTTAAAGAAGCCGTTTTTAAAGAGAACTTTAAAAGGGTTAAAGTTAGGAACCTTAAATAATAGGAAAGACTCTTAGGGCTAACCTAATACCCGTTTGGCACCTTTATAGAAATACTTTAAAAAGTTAAGAGAAAACTGTAAAGGTAGATTTTATTAGAAAAATAAGTAGGGTAATAACCGTACTAATAATCTAAAAAAAGAAAAGCTCTAGTTGCGGACTTCTCCTAGCTATAACTAGGGTAAGATACGGAAGAAGAGACTCTCTATATTACTATTAAGCTAGAAATAACACTCCCTATAGGTAAGGTATATTAGTTTTAAGTACTATATAATAGCAGCGCTAAAATTAATCTTATATAATATAATTTGGTAAAAGAGCATAAACTTATCCTATTTTAAAGGTGAAACCCTATTATAGGCTTCCTAAATAAGCACTGGATTAAACTATATAGTGCCTATAAGCTTATAGTATTAGTAGCTAACATATATAATCATACTAAGGTAGTTGGCCCGTAACCCTTCTAGGCGGCTAACTTTATAGGTTATAACTTCATCCTTAAATACCCTTAGCTTGCGGAAGTAGATTTTAAAATACGCTTTAAGATAGAAGCCTTTAAATAGTAGAACAATAAAGATTTAAAAGGGTGTATATTACTAATAAGCCTAAAGGATATCCTAGAGAATATAGCCCTAGGCGAAATAGTATACGCTTTATACCTAAAGAAGTATTAGATCTAACCCCTATTTAATAGCAAGATAGGTATAGAGCCTAGTATAGGTAATAACCCCTTTATAATAGAGACCCTATAGGGAACTACTAGATAGGTTGCGGAGATATTATAGGGAGGCGGCGATCTTAAGGATTTTATAAGATACTTTAACCGTTATAGGTTACTCTAGCTTAAGTAATACGTAGAGAGTATACTACGGCACCTTAAACGCTGCGTTAAAGAATTCCCTACTCTTTACTAGCTACTGTATAAAACGGTATAACGTACGGTAGTAACTATGTATAAGTAACTACTATAGCGTATAACGCTGCCTGTAAGTATCCTAAGGGAGCTTTAAAACCTACCTAATAATAATATAGAGGATAAACGCAACCCTAATTTATTAAATATTTTAGTAGGCCTAAGGGACTTACTAAGGGTATTTTTAGGTAGGAGAGCCAAAGTCCTACTATAGAACTTGGAGTATAATTATATAATTAATCTAAAAGAAGGTAAATAGCCGCTAAACCTTCCTATCTATAACCTCTTTTATAAAGAGCTTAAGATCCTATAGAAGTACCTTAATAGTTTACTAAAAAAGAGGTAGATTTAGCCTAGTAAGTTACCGGTAGGCGCACTAATCCTCTTTATTTTAAAACTAGATAAAACTATAAGGCTATATATAGACTATTACGGTCTTAATAAGATTATAATTAAAAACCGTTACCTATTACTACTAGTTAATAAAATACTAGATTAACTATTTAGGGCGAAGATCTTTATAAAGCTAGATTTATAAGACGCCTATTATAGGCTCCGTATTAAAGAAGGGGATAAATAAAAGACCGCTTTTAAAACCTAATACGGCTACTTTAAGTATTTAGTAATGCCTTTTAGGCTAGCTAATACGTCTATAATATTCTAATTATATATTTATAGAGCCTTAGGGGGACTAGTTAACCGTATATACGTTATTTATTTAGATAATATCTTAATCTACTTAAAAAAATAAGGATTAACACAAGTAACATGTCTGCGAAGTACTAGAATGCTTAGATAATTAGGGCCTCTATACTAAGGCGTTAAAGTATATCTTTAATACTAAGTAGGTTAAGTTCCTAGATTATATTATAACACCTATAGGTGTAGTTATAGACCTAATACGGGTGTAGATAATCTAGGAGTGGCTAGAGCTAAAGAGCTATTAGGATGTTTAAGTGTTCCTAGGCTTTGCTAATTTCTATAGGCGCTTTATTTATAATAACTCGGACGTTGCTTAATACCTATCTAATTATATTACGGAAGCTTTTTAAGACCTAACCTAAGAAGTAAAAAGCTTAAAGGCGGTAAGGAAGAAAACTAAGAAGGGACTAACTAAATAGAATAAACCATAGTTATAGCCCGGAAAGATATAGGAGGCCTTTTAAAAACTTTATGTAAAATTTACAAAGGCTTTATTACTACGGTATTTTAACCTAGATTAGCTATTAATAATAATTACTAATGTATTAAATTTTGCCCTTATTAGTATCCTACTATAACCTAATAGGTATTTAGACGCTACTTGGCTCTACTAAAGACTAGTAGTATTTTATAGCAGAAAATTCTAGGGGCCTAAAGTTAGGTATTATTCCCATAATAAGGAACTGCTGGCTATAGTTAACTGCTTTAAATAGTAGTAACACTACCTTAAGTACGCGAGCTATACCACTCGTATACTTTTAGATTGCTATAATTTACGCTACTTTATAACTATAAAGGAGCTTATACCTTAATAAGATAAATAGGTAGAGGAGCTTATATAATTTAATTTTAAGATTAAATATAAGCTAAGGGAAAATAACCCTATTAATAGACCGTTACGACGGCCAGACTATACTAAAGGCTTTAAAACGGGAGAAGGAAAATAGATAATAAATATCTTACTCCCTATATTGTAGAATAAGCTCTAGGTATAGGATGCTTAAGTACCTATAGCTCTATATACTAAGTCTTAGGCGGTATAAGCCCTATTAGTTTCTATTAACGTTCTAGCTAGTACCCGGTTTATTACTAATAAGGGTCCGAATATACCTAAATAGGATATCCCTAATATATTCTTAGAACCTAGTAATATACTATTTCTAATTGCTAAGCTATCCCCTTAAACTAATAGCGAAGCTATAGAGTAATTGGAACTCGGAGCCTTATAATAACTAAAGGACTTTAACCTTATAGCGGCCTTCCTAAAGTATACGTATTAAAGAGTTATAAGATTTATAGTACTATTTAGTCTTATACTTAGAGTAGTATAGGATAAAATAGCTTTTACCTAGGAACTATCTAAAAGGTTAATGGATTTTATCCGTAAGGTGTAACAAAGGGACGCTTTTTATACTATCCTTAATATGGAAGTAGACTGGAAATATAATAGAAAGGAAGCTGCTAGGCGCTACTATTAGGAACTAGACCTAATAGGCCTACTATATAGAGGTAGTAAGGTTTAGGTGCTATAAGAAGTAAATCTATAATAGAAGATTCTTATAAAGAATTACGATAATCCTTTAGGCGGCTACTATAGTTAAGCAAAAATAGTAGAATTACTTTAGTGTAAATATTATTGGCTAAAGCTTAATTAGGAAGTAAAGGAGTATATTAGCTACTATAAGAAGTATTAAGTATATAAGATCCGTAGGTATAAGCTATAGGGTCTACTTAAATTAGTTCCTCCCGCTAGTAAGCTATAGCAATATTACGCTATAGACTTTATTACGGATCTCCTGCTATCTAAAGATAGCTAAGAATAAATATATAATTTGGTCCTTATACTTATTAATAGGTTTTTAAAGTACGTTTAATACCTTTTTGTTAATAAGACGATTAACGTATAAGCGCTAGTTAATCTAATTAAGGAGAAATGCTTTCTTAAAGTAGATTAGCCGCACTCTATTATTACTAATAGGGGCAGCGTCTTTATAAGCTAGTACTAGTCGGACTTATGCTTTTATTTAAAGATAGACCACTATTATAGTATAGCTTTTTATCTATAAACGGATGGGTAAATAGAACGATAGAATTAGAAACTAGAGTCTTACTTATAAATATATTTAAACTACCAGTAAGATAACTGGTGTAAGCTACTTCTGTATACAGAGTACGCTTATAATTTAAAGCAATACGCATTATATAAGTATGCACTAATCTAGATTGCCTATAGTGTCTAACTATTTAGGTTTAATAATATACCTAATAATTACTAGCTAAGGCCGTATAATTAGTTATAGGATCCTATTAGGAAGTCTAAGGATATCTACTAAAGAGTATAAGGATACCTTTAGGAATAGGAGAAGTAATGGAAGTATATAAAGTAGAGCCTACAAAATGCCTAAGAGTAGTAAAGACTTTGGTATAACCGTAAGCACTAAGATAAGTATTTTGGAGTAGGCGATAAGGTTTTATTATATTTAACAAATATTAAGACCCGTTAACTATTAAAGAAGCTTAATATAAGATATTTAGGTCCCTTTTAAGTTAAGGAATAAATTGGTAAGCTAGCCTATTGTCTCTAGCTACCCCTATTTATAGCCTATATATATCTAGTATTTTATATAAACCTACTAAAGCTATAATATAGACTACCGCTAGAAAAGAACTTCTGTCTAGGCCTAATTAAACACCCTAAGGTAGTGGGCGAGCGGTATAAGGTTAAAGCTATACTATACTATAAGTCTATTAAGAATAAGCTTTAATATAAAGTTAAATAGCTAGGCTAGCCTACTAAGGACTCTATATAGAAACTAGAGGATTACCTTAATTATTATAAAGATATTCTAAAAGAATATTAGGACTAAGGTCTATAATCTATAAATCGTAGAAAGCGCTCTAATACTATGGTGTTATTGCGACCTATAAAGAAAGCTTATAAAAAGAGTAAATAGGTTAAATTAGATATAGAACGGACAAGCTCCAGAAACTGTAAAGATTAGGGCTATAGCCTAAGGTAGGACTGGTCCTTAGCCTTTTTACATATATAGTATAGAATTAATAGAGCATTTTGCTAGAATTGCATACCTATTAATTAATCTATACTAGGAATATTGTTCTTAGGGCTTCTAAGCCCTTTCTAAAAACCTTTTAAGGCCTTCCTAAGCACCTAATTAAGGTCCTTAATTGCTACTATATATAAGAATAAATCTTAAAAGTTTAAACTATAAATGCCTAATCTAAAAAGCTACTATATCTTATTATTAGGAGTAGGATTAGGATCTATTAGGCTATTAAGTAATAGCTAATAAGAATGGGATCTAGACCCCTTAGTAGGGGTATAAGTAGGTATAAAAATAGGGGTAGGATAATAAGGTATAGCTAGAGTAGAGACTCTTAAACACCTAATACTAATACTAATAAAGCTCTTATAGCGTAAGCTTATAGTTAATAAAGATACGCTTAAGCCTAGAATAAATAGAGACGTTAGCTGGCTAATATAGCCTAGAACCACTAAGACCTTGCTATAGTAACTATTAGTTACCTATTCGCTAGGTACCTAAAGGGTAATCTACCTAATACTATATTATGTTATACTCTTTTAAAACTTAACGCGTATATATAAACTCCTTTCTATAGTAGACAGTAACCTTCTTCTTATTACCCCTATCCCTTACCCTATCCTTAGTATACTAACCTTACTCTTATATTAGGCGTTACTAGCTAGCTTACTAGGAATTATAGGCAGTATAGATAGCCGTGGTATAGTCTTAAATTCGGCTAAGTTGTTTAATATTTATACTAAAATAAGAAAGAGCCCGGGCGATATAGTAGTTAAGAACATTAAAGGAACGTCGCTATTTAGGCCCAAGCTATTAAAGCTTAAAGTTAGTAATAGAAATCTATTAAGAATAGAAAAGCTTACCTTAACGTAACTGCTGCTTTTAGTGTGCATGCATTAATTATAAGGACTAAAGGTATTAAATTTAATATAGTGCGTCTTATTATAAGCCTTTAGAATTCTATTATTAGATTTCTAGTCTTTTAAAGATGTATAGGTAAAATTATTTAGGTAGGACTAGCACTAGTTATAAGTTAGTAGGGGTTAGGGTTCTATATATAAAGGTAGGGCTAGGATACGCTATAAAATTTACTTAAAAGAGTAGTTAGTAGGAGAATAAAGAGGTATATTAAATTAATAATAAAAAATAAGAAATTTTAATAATATATTAAAGATACGTCTAAATTAAATAAAGGTTAATAATGGGAAGTAAGGTATTAAGGAAAAGGATTAAGCTTAATAAGTAAAGTATCTTTATACTTTACCGTCTAATACCCTTTTAGTAAATAGCCGCAACCTTACCGATATAACTCCGTTATAATAGCGTTATTTAAAAGAAAGGAAATATAAGTATATATTATCTAACTATTACTTCCTTATAAAAAACCAAGTACGCGGCCAGGGGAAGGTAATTAAGACGTTAATTAAAGACGTATATAGGTTAAATTATACCTAAATAATACTATAGTATTAAAGATTAACGTTATAGACGTTTTTAATAATTGTATAATAGCTATAAGTGCTATTATAAAGTGTCCCTCCTATTTACTAAGCAGTAGAGCTACGCTAAGTACACGTATAGGACTATTAGATTTAAGAGAATATGCACTAAATCTTAGTAGATAAGTCTCCTTAATTAACTAATTAATACCTTAACTATATTTAATAGCCTAAGGGCAGATATAGAAACGATATGTTAATAACGTAGAGGATTATATAAAATAATTACAGATTATAAATTATAGATTATATTTTAATAGTTAAAGACATTAGCAAGTTAAGGCTCTATACTTTAAATTCTATACTAAAAGGTTCTACAGAACTATACTAGAACACTAAATTGCTTATAATACTTATAATTAATTATAGACCAGTATAAAGGCTTAAAAGTAGAGTTATATAAAAATCCCTATATTAGCTTAGGTAGTTATTAGTATACTTCTACTAGGCTTCTAATAGGTCTCCTAGCAATCCTTATATCTTTTCTCTAGTTATATTTTTTCCTTATTAAGGTTTTTTAAGAGTTTAAAGTAGGGGTTAGATAGATAGATAATATATAGCGGTATACTAATATCTCTCTAAACCCCTTCTAGGATAAGCCCTTATAATCTCCCTACTATAAGGTAATAGCGATTGGGGGCTAACCGTAAGAAGGGGGGGGGGAATATAAGGGATATTATTGCGGACACCTTGGGTTGCCCTTAGGACAACCCCCGGACGCCCCTCAGATAGTTGCCAGGCATGTGCCTCCGGCACGTGCCTGTAGTATATAGTCTCCACAATCCCAGAGGCCTTACCTCCTTAAGGATTCGTCTTTCTTACCAATCTATTCTATTCTACAATCGTGTCCTTATAGCCCCCTGTTTACAAGATCCCCTTACGGTTTTAATATATAACTACACTATAGTAACTAAGACGCCTTAATATAGGAATAGAGCCCGTTTAGGTATTATAAATTTAGAGTAATATTACGCGACCGTCTAGAAGTACCGATCTAATATAAATTATGTACCTTTTCGCCCAAAATCGCATGCGAAAGTACACCACCTTGTCACATCTCGTTGTAAGTGCGTGTCGATTAAGCCTCCTACTAGCCGTATGTAGATCGATCGCCGATATTAAATGGAAATATCTGAACAACCTCAACTCGTGATGTGACCGCGACGCCTTTGACGCCTTTGACTCATTTTCTTCAGCTCTATAATTAGGTGCTCTCCCGGTATGGTTGTAATAAGGCTCTTCTTAATTTCATATTACTAACTAATATTTACAATACTTAACGCGTTTCTTTATATAGAAAGACTTATACGCCTCTTTAAGCGGCCTTATCTGTAATAGTAGAGGTTATAAAAAGTAGAGAGGTAGTGACGGTAGTGGTAAGCGGTTGGGTAAGTAATTGGGTTAGAGGGACGACTTAGGGGACAACTTAGGGGACGACTTTTGGCAGGTATGGCGAGCTTAAGGTTGTATAAAAGGACAGTATATTCCTCTTATTAAAATCAGCCCTTTTTATACCAAAATTAATTATTTCTAACATTAATCTATATACACTTCTTTAGATATAGCCTCTAACGAGAATTTAGACGAAAATTAACCCCTAAGTACGCCTTCCCCTGCGTATTCTCCTACCCTTCCTCCCTTATATACTGAACGCAATATTTAGCTAAATTAAAGAGCTCTACCTAGCTTTTCCGATATTATCTTCTGTTTAATTTTACCTTTTTAGGCCTCTACTAAACCTGCTTTTAATGCAACTATAATACCTAATATAGCCTTACTAGATATATCTACAGCACCGTTTTCTTCCTCCCCTTAGTTATCTCCTTCTTTTTAGGTATCTGTGAGGTGAGGATATAGATAGGGAGTCCAATAATAGAATAATAGGGTATATTGTATAAGTAGACGAATCCTTAAGGGAGAAGGAGGAGTCTGACGTCAGGAAAAATTTTACTAGCATTTTTACAGCATTTGGCAGCATTTGGCGGCCAAATGCGCATTTCGCGCACTATAATATGTAGCGTATGGTATCGACTAAGGTGCGGCATACTGCTATATTTACAGTCCCTCGTCAAAAGTCTCCGTGCGAGCGCATTTTTTAGACAACCTACCTTNCTAAATTACTATATAANAACCACATAATTAATTCTAAAGCTATAAAAAATATTTTAAGTTTATATTATATATATAATCTAGCTATTATACCCTTTTTTAAAATTTAAAATCTATAACTCCTTTAGAAATCCTATTAATTCTTTACTAAAATCTAAAATCTATAATATATATTTTCTACTACTAAATATTNAAANTATTTTTTAAAANTTTNATATCTTATAGATATTTAGGTTTACTATAACTTTTTTTATTTAAATTTNAATTTTAAAAGTGTGAAAGTTTATTATAACCCTTTGTACCCTTAATTTTTCAAATTTGTATGGGAAATTGCATTTTTTTACTCTTTTTTAAGTTTATAACCTTATAACAAATTTTAATACTTTTTAATTAAAANTTTAAATAGAGAGAGTTTTAATAAAAGCAAATCCCTATAAGATATTAATTTTTTANGTAATATTTTTAATATCTAGTAATAGAAAGTATATGCTCAATATAGCAAGTTTTAGTAGGAAGTTGGTAAAACCTAGAGACTTTTAATAAAGGACTATGGATTTTAAATACTCAAAAAGTATCGCGATTACTAGATTATATATCTATAAGTAGCTTTAGATATTTTTTTAAGCTCTAGAATTAATTATGCGACTTTTATATAGTATTTTGGCAAAAAGTGTCATTTTTGGCGTGACCTCGGCACGGAGACTTTTGACGAGGGACTGTAATAATGCAGTGCGGTATACTGCTGGCATACTGCTGGTATTTAATAAGCAGTGCGGCATACTGCTGCATACCTGCTATATTTAATAATGCAGTGCGGTATATACTGCCTATATTTAATAATATACTTACGGCATACTGCTGTATTTAACAATGCAGTGCAGCTAATTACGCATTTTGCCACTTAATGCGCAATTAATATATAATGGCCCTCCTCGCGCATTTTGTATATAATGCCCCTTCTTACACATTCTATATATTTACTTACTTTAAGCAATAAATAGGTATTGCTCTTCCTACGCAGTTGGTGCAAAATAAATTATATTATTTTAGATAATTTAATATAATATAGCGACGGTTCTCTTCTTCTATCTACCTACCTACTAACCTACCTACCTACCTACCTGCCTGCCTGTCTGCCTGCCTGCCTACCTACCTACCTATCTACCTGCCTGTCTGCCTGTCTACTATCTACCTACCTACTTACCTGCCTACCTGGCCTACCTACCTGCCTACCTACCCGTCCGCCCGTCTATTTATCTGTCTATCTATCTGCTTACCTACCTACCTACCTACCTACCTATCTATCTGTCTGTCTGTCTATCTGTCTATCTATTTATTTATCTCTACCTACCCGTCTATGCCTACTTATCTGTGCCTACCTGTCTATATTACCTTAATTAATCGATCAATCAAATCATTATTATGTTCGCTGGCTGGTTGTTTAAACGGTTGTCATGTGGCTCTGGCGACGGTCATCTGGCTCCAGCGACGGTCGTCTAGCTCTGACGACGGTTATCTAGCTCTGACGACGATCGTCTAGCTCTAGCGACGGTTATCTGGCTCCGGCGACGGTCGTCTAGCTCTAACGACGGTCGTCTGGCTCTGACGGTCGTCTAGCTCTAGCGACGGTCATCTGGCTCCGGCGACGGTCGTCTAGCTCTGACGACGGTCGTCTAACTTTAACGACGGTCGTCTGGCTCTGACGACGGTTATCTAGCTCTAACGACGGTCGTCTAGCTCTAACGACGATTGTCCAGCTCTAGCGACGGTCATCTGGCTCTGGCGACGGTCGTCTAGCTCTAACGACGGTTGTCTGGCTCTAACGGTCGTCTAGCTTTAGCAATGGTCGTCTACTAGCTGTCGTTCTGGTATCTTCCTAGGTAGGGAGGATATAAGGAAGGGTAAAAAATAAGGTGGCTACTTAGGTATATATAGGGGGTATACTTAGCAGAGGTACGTATAGAGGCTATTAGGAATATAGCGGGGACCCAATACGGAGCTTTATGTAGAGCCTCCGTACGTAAAGCTTCGCGCAAAGCCTTATACAGAGCCTCTATATATAGAGCTTTATGTAAAGCCTTATATAGAGCAGAGCTTCGCGTAGAGCTTCATGCAGAGCTTTATATAGAGCTTCGTGTAGAGCTTTATGTAGAGCTCCATGCAAAGCTTCGTGCAGAACTTCGTGCAGAACTTCGTGTAGAACTTCGTGTAGAACTTCGTATAGAGCTTCGTGTAGAGCTTCGTGCAGAACTTCGTATAGAACTTCGTGTAGAGCTTTGTGTAGAGCTTCGTGCAGAGCTTCGTGCAGAACTTTGTGTAGAACTTCGTGCAGAGCTTCGTGCAGAGCTTCGTGCAGAACTTTGTGTAGAACTTCGTATAGAACTTCGTGCAGAGCTTCATGTAGAGCTTTGTATAGAGCTTCGTGCAAAGCTTCGTATAGAGCTTCGTGCAGAGCTTCGTATAGAGCTTCGTATAGAGCTTTGTGCAGAGCTTTATACAGAGCTTCGTATAGAGCTTCGTGCAGAGCTTCGTGCAGAGCTTTGTGTAGAACTTCGTATAGAACTTCGTATAAAGCTTCGTATAGAACTTCGTATAGAGCTTCGTGTAGAACTTCGTGCAGAGCTTCGTATAGAACTTCGTATAGAGCTTCGTGTAGAACTTTGTATAGAGCTTTATATAGAGCTTTATATAGAACTTCGTACAGAGCTTCGTACAGCATTTAATTTTACTTTTCTGCCATTTTAGCATTTTCTAGCATTTAGCAGCTAAATGCTAATACTTAATTATAAATGTAGTATTTAGCGGCTAAATGCTAATACTTAGTAATAAATGCAGCTAAATGCTAATACTTAATTATAAATGCGGCATCTAGCAGCTAAATACTAGTACTTAATAATAAATGCCGCATTTAGCTACTAAATGCTAGGAAATGCTGGAAATGCTAGGAAATGCTGGAAATGCTAGGAAATGCTAGGAAATGCTAAAATGGCTAAAAAGTAAAAATAAATGCTGGTAAATTTTTTCCTGACGGAGGTGTGAGGTAAGGGGTTTCTATAGGTATGTGCAGCGCATATACCTTATAGGCAAGTCGCCTATAGGTCGCCTATACCTTATAACTATATAGCTATCTACTTAGGTTTTACCTGACAATGCCCCCCCCTTTAAAAAGGGTCGTCCCCAATCCTTTATATACTTAGGCCTTAATAAAACCCTGTAAAAACCTTTAAAAGGAAAAAATTGGAAGGGAAAGAGCGTCCTGATTTTACGCATAGAGAAATAGGTAGTATACTTACGCGGCGTAAAGATGTTAAGGAACTTTGACCGCCGGTTAAAGTTATTTAATTGGTTAGATTTGGCTTGCTAAGACTTCCCTGCATTTTACCGAGCTAATAGCAATTTTATATGCCCGGTATGGAAAATCCTAATTAGTTTATTTAATAGGTAGAGCTAGTAGCTTAATACTGTCGCCTAAATTTAGTAGATATATTCTAAAGGTTCGCTTATATAGGTAGGTCGCTAGTACCTTATAGGTAGGTTATAGGTTATTCGCATGTAGCTAGATTTAGGACGGTAAGGCTATATACCTATTAGATCCGCCGCTGACCCTGCTTTAGCCTTACGCTATACCGGCGTAGCGCCGTATATACTTCGTGGGTAGGTTATAGGTTACTTATATACGGCCAGATTTAGGACGGTAAGGCTATATGCCCGTTAAATCCGCCGCTAACCTATACTTTAGCCTTACGCGTTATCTGCGTAGCGTATATATAGAATAGTATATAAGTTATCTATACAGGTTACTACTAGTAGGTTACTAGTAGGTTATAAACCTTAGTTAAAGGACGGGTGTAGGATAATATATAAGTCGTTAGTATAGGTCACTACTAGCAGGTTACTAGCGGGTTAAGGACCCTAGTTAAAGGACCCTAGTTATAGATGGACCTATCTAGTATAAGTTATCGGTATAGGTTACTACTAGTAGGTTACTAGCGGGTTATAGACCCTAGTTAAAGGACCCTAGTTATAGACGGACCTATCTTCTAGTATAAGTTATTAGTATAAGTCACTACTAGTAGGTTACTAGCGGGTTAAAGACCTTAGTTAAAGGACCCTAGTTATAGACAGATCTATCTAGTATAAATAGTCTATAAAGGTAGTATAGAGTAACGGACTAGGTCTAGGGAGAGTACTTTTTAAAGGGTTGTAGTATATACGGTATATTAACGAATTAAGCTTCGTCACCGTTGTACGCCGTAGCCCTGCCTACGAGTTGCCGGTGAGTCGCTAGGGAGTTGCCGGGTTGCGTTAGAGTGTAGCTTATATAGGATGTTAATAAATTAAGCTTCACCCTATATATATACCGTAACTCTTACTATAAGCGTTAGCTTATTCCTTAATCCCTATATCCTCTACCTTTCTTTAGTACAGGCTATGTCTCAGTAGTAGCGCTTACCTTTTGCTTACGCTTTAGCTGCGAGGCTAGGTAGTAGTATACTAGCTTTATAAAACGGTCTATAAGGATAAGGAGGTGTCTTAGACTTAGGGAGATCTGTAACAATTAAGTAAATAATGCTGCTAGGCTTAGGTGGGGGCCTTAAGAGGCTATAGCTCGCTATAAGGTATATAGCGGCGCAATAGAGCGTTGGTAGGTATTATAGTTACCTAGGTATTTGCGGAGATCCTTAATAAGGCCAAATCTTATTATTTTGCCTTAAAAGTCCTTAATTATATTACCGGCAAGAGCTTACCCCTAGGTAGTCGCGTATAGAGCGTGTAAAGGCGTCCCTTATACTCTATAGATGGACTAGTGACTTAGGGGTATATTCCATAAGCCGTTTCGGTTAAGGTAGCTACTACTACTACTTACTATAGTATAAGGCTCTGCGTAAAGCTAGTACTAATAAGGTAACTTATAGGGTCGCTATAGGGGACCGTTGCCTAGGCTAGAGGGCCTAGCGCCATTAGGCTGGTTAAAGTCTTAGTAAGAATAGTAGGACGCTCTAGTCCGTTAGCGTAAGGGTGTTAGTATAGTAGCACTAGGGCCGCCCACAAGGCCCATAACCCGTAACTTTTATATAGCATTAAGGGTTAATTTAGCACCTATTATTGTATTAAGCACGTAGGCGGACTTTACCCTAGGGCGTATTTATCGCAATATATACCATAATACGTTCCCTTTCTCCCTATTTAGCGTCGGGTCGCGATACACCTATATAAGGTATACGTTTAGGGGTATATAGTATCCGAATCTTTAGGCTTATATATAGGTTATTAGTGTAGGTTACTACTAGCGGGTTACTAGCGGGTTGTAGACCCTAGTTAAAGGACCCTAATTATAGACGGACCTATCTACTAATATACGTTATCGGTATAGGTCACTACTAGTAGGTTACTAGCGGGTTAAAGGACCCCGGTTAAAGGACCCTAGTTATAAACGGACCTATTTAGTATAAGTTATTGGTATAGGTTACTACTAGTAGGTTACTAGCGGGTTAAAGGACCCTAGTTAAAGGACCCTAGTTACGGACAGACCTACTACCTAACAGTTAGGCATTATTTATAGCGGTTTGCCGCTAGTGTTTTTTGCGATTACTGCCTATATTCTTTTTACGATGCGCAGGCGTATCGCCAGCGTCTAGGGGGTCCTCTAAGCCATTTAGCTGTTAAATAGTCTCCCCTAAAGCTTGGTTGGGAAAGCGTCGCCTTTCTAGGGTTCTGTTCTCTAAACCTAACCCTACGGAGCCTATGCTACGACCGCGCTTCGGGCGCGAGGATCTGCTATTGCTAGCTACGCGGTCTTCCGCGAGCTTTATAATATTAAGCAATTACTTTATACGGCAGATTTCTGCGAAGAGGTCCTTAGTGGTTTTTACCCGTATAGCGAAGTTCTGGCGGAAGAGCTTTGCTTATAGGTAGGTTAAGAGATATAAAAACTAAAAGTCTACCTACTAATTAGGGTCGATAAAAGGGGTGTATAAGAAGAGGTCCTCTAAGCTACGTATACGGGCTAAAAAGGTATTAAACTTTTGGTTCTTCTTTATTACAGTTATATAGTACGCGGTAGCATTTTTAAAGCATTTTATTATAGGGTTCTTAATCTAGTTTTGGACTATAGTCTTAAGTTCGTCCTATAGTAGAGGACCCTTATCTTTAGCGCCTAGGCGGCGATATACTAGTTAGGCGACTGTCTTCTCTTTTATAAGACCTTTAATAGCCCAGCGCGTACGTCGCTCGCAGTTATAGTTAGCGTTATTAATTTTTAATTAATTCTTAATTACGGCAATCCATTGGTTAAACTTCTATTAAGTAGTGCTACTAATATTAGGTAGTGACTTCTTAACTAGGGCGTTAAGATTCGTTTATTGTATGCGTTTGCTACATAACTTATGCTCTTTACTAAAGGGGTAATAAAAGGTTAAATCAATAATGCTTTATAAGTTAGCTATTTTCTTAGCCAGCTTATCTAGCTCCTTTAGGTTAGTAGTATTTAATAGGACGCTAGTAACCTTACTAAGCTCCTATTAAGCCTAGGTATATAAGTTAAACTAGTCTCTAGTATTTATAGATATTTAATTATCTTAAGATTTGGAAGGTTGTATAGATTCTACTAATATACTTCTAGTACTAAATCTTAAGGCGTTCTATAGTTATGTCACTAGCGTATCGCCGTTAAGTATAGGCGTCGATCTTGTCTTCGGAGGCATTATAGATCGTAGAAAATTAAACCGGCTATCCTCCTAAAGGGATTGGTAAGGATTTGAATATAAGGTAAGGATATAGATAGGGAGTCCAATGATAGAACAATAGGGTATATTGTATAAGTAGACNAATCCTTAAGGGAGAAGGAGGAGTCTAAGGTGCGAGGTAAGGGGTTTCTATAGGCATGTGTAGCGCATATGCCTTATAGGCGAGTCGCCTGCGGGTCGCCTATACCTCGCAGCTACATAGCTATCTACTTAGGTTTTACCTAACAGTATCTTCTTCTTTAACGCCTAATCGCTAGGAGCGCCGAGCTTATAATTAAATTGTTTAGGATACCTTATACAAAGCCTAAAGAGAGTTACGGCATAAAGACTAGAGGATTAAGTAACACTACTACTATATTAATAAGTATCGGTAGAGCGTAATTGCATAGGTACGCAATCTTTACTAATATAGCTCCATACTATATAAAATATAGTACGTAATTAAGGCCTTCTAAAACGTTCTCTCTATGCCTTTTACTACTATCACGACTACTTTATAAGAGCCTTTATTAACTATATACGCTATCTATAACGAGCTATTAACTCCACAACGTGGCGGCTTTAGAAATCGCCTTAGGTATAACACGCCTACGCGCCAACGCTTAGTTAACTTTATTAAATCTTACGACTGGGCACGTACTGCTACCTATACTAAGCTTTCTACTAAAACAGAACTCTACGCTTCTAACTCTATAATTAGGCGATTGCTAAAAAAGGAAGGCTTCTAGCGATATATTACTTACCTAAAGCCATAGCTTACCTAAAGGCAGCGCTAAGAGTAACTCGTATTCGCCTACTAGGTAAGCTTATAAATAATTAAAGACTGGTTTAAGATTATATAGATAGACGAATCTATAATACACTGTAGTAGCTACTAGTGTATCTTTATAACTTAACGGCCTTACGAACGATTTTACCCCTACTGCCTTTAGCTAAGACTCCGCAATATACCTTATATAATAATTTAGGCTTGCTTTACGGGTATTAAGAAATAGCCTCTAGTCTTTTAGAATAAGTAGGAATAGGGTAATATTATGGCTTAAGGCTTCTAAGATTATATTTATATAAGCCTAAAGAACTTCTATAAATACTATAATAGGGAGTATTATATATATATTAACGCCCTCCAGTTATTTAATCCTACCCTATCTATTATATAAATAGACGGCGCACCCGCACACAAAGCTTGATCTACTATAGCTAGATTTACGGCTAACTAAATCTAACTACTTAATTAGCCTCTAAATAGCCCTAATCTTAACCTAATTAAAGCTCTTTAGAAGATAATAAAGGAATAAATTACCTAGCGTCGCAATAAGCCTTGTACGGAGAAGCAGATGCAATAGGTAATTTAGGAGGAGTAGGATAAGATTACGGAAGAAGATCTATACCAACTCGTCGTATCTATAAGGCAACGCGTACGCGACGTAATTGCAGCCAAAGGGGGCATAACTAAGTGGTAGATTTAGGTGAGCACTCAAAAGAAGGAATTAAACACTCGTTTGGCAATTTAACGATCGCTTAATTGCTCCTCCATAGAAATCAGTATATAGGCAAAAACCCTTACAATCGCTTGATTTGAAAAGCTTTATTTAATATTAATATGGGCGTCTCTAAGCGTGCTGATCCGTCGGAGACTAACCCCATTTTACCTAGTAAAATAGACGGCGTTCTCCGAATGATCAGCAGCGCTAATAAGGCACTTACAGCGAGATGCGCCAGGGTGGTGTACTTGGGGGCAGTTGCTGCGCGACCTTGTGCGGGGTTTGGGCGCGTTATTAGCAGGGGTGGCCCTAACCTCGTATTAACCTGGGGCTTTTAACTTGCGCTCCGCCTTGAAACGCCAAGAGAACCTGTGGGGGCTGGGTGCGGCATATGCATCCACGTTAAGCATCATTGCTGCCTAAATACGAATCCTTTCCATTAACTTCTATATATCTTGCTTTGTCCCCTGCATTTATTTTGTTTAGAATTTAAACGATCCAAATCTATTTGAAGTCCAAACTTTTATCTACTCCCTTAATTCGTTTAGAATGCCTGGCCGATCCGAGAACACCCCTTTCCTCGCCGACAACGATCACAGCGATAACTATGACGAAACAGAGAGCCATGTCACCAAGACTTCGCCAGCGAATGCTCACTTCAAACGCCCAATTAAGATTTTGACAATCTTCATCTCGCTCTTTTCTATCTCGATATTCGGCCTCCTCATTGCATCCTATGTTCTGATTCAAGTGGGACCATTTCAATACACTTACAGCTCACCAGATAGGGTGCGAGACCTGGCAATATGCGTAAGAGCTCCTATTCCCTCGCTCCTCCTTGAAAGCGGCCCCCTCGCGCACAATCACTAACTCCAGTTCCCCTCTAGTTATTTGTAAACTTCATCCTCTCAGCACCAACGATCTTCCTCCAAATCCCAATAACCATCAATCTCGCCGTCCATATTGCAATGTCAATCGTGATCTTCGTCTTCTCTGGAGAAATTTTCTGGAATGGCTGGCCAGGCACGAATTTTTGTCGGAGATGGAACAATTATCCAGATTACAAACCTCTGCCGGAGACATTGGAGTGCAGACAGGCGAGAGATGTTGTGAGGATCATGATGGGTATTAGTGCTGGCTTTGGGATCATCATTGGGCAAGCTTTCTCCAGACCCTTCCCAAACATCACCATCCGTCGGAGAAAGAATTATGTGCTAATATTTATGATACAGACTTCAGCTCTTGACCATGTTATTACTTCGACTCATCGCCATCACAAGAACCAGGTTCTGGGAGGGAAAGAAATACGGGAATTTTGAGGGTTCTGGATGGCAGCCAACTGGGTTTACGGTGCAATTTACTTTGGGTGTTTTGAAGCAGGAGACACCAGGCGCAGGTGTTAGCAAGAAGGCTAAAGCAGTCGATACATCGTCAGGCGGTGAGGAGGGCCGATTGATTGAGACTTGAGTTGATCTTCTTTGAGAAGCAAGTGGAGGTGCGGTGCACGAAATGCCGCTTTGCCCAAAACTTGCCATGGAGGTATCGGTAGTATTGTCTCTAAATGGACAATCTCGGAATTGGATTAATAGAATCTCGGTGGCATGAGGAGTAGTACCCATGAGGAGTCTCGTTATTCCATTTTAAGCAGTTCATTCTTTCCTATTAAAGCAACAAATATAGTTTATCCTAGCTTTTTTGTCCATGCTGGCTTGGTAGTACCTTGTGGATCATACGCAAAGCTGTAGTACTGTACAGACAAGCGACGACCAGATTTGTGAACGCAATGGTAGGAATGTAAAACTTACGTCCAATCCTGGTTTCCACCTGTATTGGAGCGGGAAGATCGGACATTGCTGCGGCCGCGTTTGCTCTTGCGCCGGCGCGAGCTATCAAGGCTTGCAGTAAACTTCAGTCGCTTATTGTTTTAAAGGCGGCGGCGGCAGTGGTCGCCGCTGTTGTCGTCGCTGCCGTAGTCACTACTGATATTGTTGGTATTGACTGCCCGGCTGATCGTCGGTCAGCCGAAAAATCACGTGTTCAGCCAGCCACCTGGGTCAGATTCGAGGATCCACAGCGCCACCAGCGCTAGGCTATGGAGAGACGCGTATCAAGGGCCGCCCGCTGATCGAGCCGCTGATCGAGCCGCTGATCGACGCCGACCGTAGGGTAATTAGGGCCATTAGGGCCCCAAGTATATATAAAAAAGTCCTCCCTACCTAATCCTTAATCGCGGTAGCACGTCTGCTATTATACCTACTATAAGATGGCGCTGACTAACCGCGTAGAGATTAATATTGCTAATAATGCCGAATTACGCGCTAACGCGCAGTATGTTCTCGCCCTTACGCGTGCCGCAAGGCCTAAGAATATATTTTTAACGTACGATCTAAAGCGGAAGGAGTTTAAGGTAATACCCCCCCTTTTTAAAAGTATCGCGGCCCGCGATTAACGCGTTATTTAGCTTAAGGCCTTGTATAAATGGAAGTAGTACTATAACAGCGATACTATTATAGAGGATAAGCTACTTCTCTTCCTTATTAAGGAGGTTGTAAGCTAGCCCTTAAAAGGGAAGAGCCGTAAAGCTAATATTAACGTACCTTAAGAGGAGACGCAACTCTTATAGCGGTTAGTTTACGGCTATATTACTGCTCTAATGGACCTCTATTAAATGTAAAAAGCTATAAAAATAAACAGCCACCTATTTCTGCGGGAGGATAGCGTTAGGGAGTACCTAAAGACGCTATAGCGAAGGGATATATAGCGTAAAAAAGAGCAGTTCGCTAATAAGGGCAGAGATACCCTCCTTAATAGCTATACTAAGAATAAGTTTTAGAGTATCTACTATAAGCTCTAGGCTAGGGGCGCCACCTTATCCCTAGAGTGCTACTTCCGCACGCTTATTAATATCCTACTAGGCTACTATATACTTACCTACAGCGGTAATAAATATTCCGTCGAGATCTTAGATCTATTTACCTTTAAGTTTAAAAGTAAAGGCCCTACGCACTATATGCCCTTAATATTTACTATATATATAGGTAAGTAAAACTAGTATAGCCGCCTTAAGACTATTAGGGCCCTACGGAATAGAAAGCTGCTTATTTATATACTTAGCGGGCTAGCTTTCTATCTCCTATACTACTAGGGTTTTAGTACAGAGCTATTTCCGGACTTTAGTAAGCGCTTAGTATAGTATAATATACGCCTAATTAAGAGCGGTAGGGACTATAAGGTAACCCTCTTATATAGCTTATAGCGAGATTAGGTTATAAAGGCCTTTTAGTATATCGGCGTTTTCTTAGAGAAGAAGACGTATATTAGGTAGAGCGCCGGCGCTAAAATAGCAGAGTTAAAGGGGGTTAGTAAGGATTAGATTTAGCGCGCTAAGAGGTAAAACTAAGAGTAAATAGTAGGCTGTTACTTAAACTTTCTCTTATAAGAGTTTATAAGGTTAATAGTAGAATACCCCTTATAGATAGGCTGCTTTAAAATCCGCTATATAGGTATTACGCTGCCTAATATACTGCTATTAATAATATATCCCAAAATAAATAAATAAAAGGGCCGTTTTAGCCCGTAGCTATACTAGATTAATAACCTTATTACTATAGGGGTTACAACCCTTCTATTTTACCTCTGTAAGGTTATTCTATAGGACTTAGTAACCCTTTATAAAATATTCCTAAGCTATCTAGTATAGAGCTACTCTATTTTTTAGCATAAGGTATATAAGGCCTTTACGTAAAATCTAAAGCCCTACTTATAGGAAGAGGAGGGGAGCCTAAATTAGCTGTTAATTCTTTATTAAGCTATGCTACTCCTTACTAACTAATTAAAGGCTTTATGCGCTAAATATAAGTAAATAACTAGTAAGGTTAAGGGCTTATTAGACTATTTAGATAAGTCCTAGTAGGCCTAATTATTATAACTTTAATTACTAATATCTAGAGGCCTTATATTTTAATTAGAAGCCCCTTTAGCTATAACTGCGGCTATAGCTGCGATATAGCCTTAGGGCCAGTTTACTAACCCCCCGCGTCCGCCTATAGAAGCAGCCCCTTTAGCTCTATTTATTATAGGATTTAGCAGATATATATCTGCCTAGGTAAGCGCTATAGGCTCTCCTTCCTATATAGCTTCACTACCACTACCGCCGCTGCCGCTACTATAGCTGTAGCTATAGCCGTAGCCGTAGCTATAGCTAGAGCCGTAGTCCTAGTTAGAGCCCGAGTTTAGGTCTCCACCTATATATTATATAAGCTACGCGGTAAACTCTATATAGGCCCTTTAGTATAAGTAGACTAAAGGGCTAAAAGGTAATCCTTTTATAGTAGCGCTAGATTCTAAATAGGGTAGTAAATAGCGAGCCAGCCAGTAAAAGGAGGTTTAATAGTACTCCCTATAGTTTAAGGTTATTAAGGAGATTAAGTGAGTTGCGTAGGTCTAGAAGGTTAGTAAGGAAGCGGCTATATAGGAGGTTAATCTACGGCAAAAGCAAATGTAGTACTCGCTAGATTAGCTTTATAATTAGCTTTAAGTAAGTAAAAAAGCTTTAAAAAAGTTATATATATAACTTCTAATAAGATACTAAGAGGTTTTCTATTAAACCCTTTATTTATAGCCCCCTAGGGGCTTATTTTAGTGCCGTATAAGTTTAATAGGGTGCTTTAGGGTGCTTATATAATAGCAGCACGTAACTTAAAACGCGAATATCTTTATTAACCCACGGCCGATTCTTACCATTTTAGTATAAGTAAAAAGCTCTTAGCAGGCTCTACGCATAGCGCTTAATAGGTATTAAGAGAGCAGTATTACTAGTAATTAAAAATTGACTATAAATATAGGGTAATATTTATAGTCGCTAAACGCACGGGCCTCCTTACCTACGTAATCGTGACTTAGCTACTAATTTAGCTATATAAATATAACTATAGATATACTATTAGTATTAACTACCTAGCTAATTATTGGTTGGCCAAAAAATTATATATTTAGCTAGCCACCTAGGTTAGATTTAAGGATCTCGATAGCGCTACTAGCGCTAAGCTATAGAGAGACGCGTATTAAGGGCCGCCCGCTAATTAAGCCGCTAATTAACGCCAACTATAGGGTAATTAGGGCTGTTAGGGCCCTAAGTATATATAAAAAAGTTCCTTTCTACCTAATCCTTAATTGTAGTAGCACGTCTGCTATTATACCTACTATATAAGATAGCGCTAACTAACCGTGTAGAGATTAATATCGCTAATAATGCCGAATTACGCGCTAACATGTAGTATGTCCTTGCCCTTACGCATGCTATAAGGCCTAAGAATATATCTTTAATATATAATCTAAAGTAGAAGGAGTTTAAGGTAATACCTCCCCCTTTTAAAAGCATTACGGCCTATAACTAACGCGTTATTTAGCTTTAGGCCTTTTATAAATGGAAGCAGTACTATAATAGCGATACTATTATAGAAGATAAGCTACTTCTTTTCCTTATTAAAGAGGTTATAAGCCAGCCCTTAAAAGGGAAGAGCTGTAAAGCTAATATTAACGTACCCTAAAAGGAGACGCGACTTTTATAATAGTTAGTTTATAGCTATATTACCGCTTTAACGGACCTTTATTAAATATAGAAAGCTATAAAAATAAACAGCTACCTATCTCTGCGGGAGGATAGTATTAGGGAGTACTTAAAGACGCTATAATAGAGGGATATATAGTGTAAGAAAGAGCAGTTTGCTAATAAGAGTAAAGATACTCTCCTTAACGGCTATACTGAGGACAAGTTTTAGAGCGTTTACCGTAAGCTTTAAGCTAGGGGCGCTGCCTTATCCTTAAAGTGCTACTTTTATATACTTGTTAATATCCTACTAGGCTACTATATACTTACCCACGGCGGTAATAAACGCTCCACTAAGATCTTAGATCTATTTACCTTTAAGTTTAAAAGTAAAGGCCTTACGCGCTATATGCCCTTAATAATCACCATACGCGTATGTAAGTAGAACTAGTATAGCCGCTTTAAAACTATTAGGGCCCTATAGAATAGAAAGCTGCTTATTTATATACTTAACGGGCTAGCTTTCTATTTTTTATACTATTAGGATTTTAGTACGGAGCTGTTTTTAAACTTTAGTAGGCGTTTAGTATAGTATAATATACGCCTAATTAGGAGCGGCAGGGACCGCGAGGTAGCCCTCTTATATAACTTATAGCGAGATTAGGTTATAAAGGCCTTTTAGTANATTAGCGTCTTCTTAAAGAAAAAGACGTATATTAGGCGGAGCGCTAGCGCTAAGATAGTAGAACTAAAGGGGGTTAGTAAGGACTAGATTTAGTACACTAGGAGGTAAAACTAAGAGTAGATAGTAGGCTATTACTTAAACTTTCTCCTATAGGAGTTTATAATGTTAATAGTATAATACCCCTTATAGATCGGCTGCTTTAAAATCTACTATATAGGTATTATACCGCCTAATATACTGCTATTAATAATATAGCCCAAACTAGACAAATAGAAGGGCCGTTTTAACCTATAGCTATACTAAATTAACGACCTTACCGCTATAGGGGTTATAAACCTTCTCTCTTACCTCTGCGAGGTTATTCTATAGGACTTAGTAACCCTCTATAAGATATTTCTAAGCTATCTAATATAGAGCCACCCTATTTTTTAGTATAAGGCGTATAAAGCCTTCGCGTAGGATCTAGAGCCCTACCTATAGGAAGAGAAGGGGAGCCTAAATTAGCTATTAATCCTCTATTAAGCTATATTACTTCTTACTAACTAACTAAAGGCTTTACGCGCCGAATATAAGAATATAGCTAGCGAGGTTAAGGGCTTATTAAACTATCTAGATAAGTCCTAGCAGGCCTAATTTTTATAGCTTTAATTACTAATATTTAAAGGCCTTATATTTTAACTAAAAGCCCCTTTAGTTATAGCTGCGGCTATAGCTGCGGTATAGCCTTAAGGCTAGCCTACTAACCCCTACGATCCGCCTATAGAAGCGGCCCTTTTAGCTCTATTTATTATAGGATTTAGCAGATATATATCCGCCTAGGTAAACGCTATAGGCTCTCCTTCTCGTATAGCTTTACTACTACTACCGCCGCCGCCGCTACTATAGCCGTAGCTATAGCCACAGCTGTAGCTGTAGCTAGAGCTATAGTCCTAGCTAGAGTCTAGGTCTAGGTCTCCACTTATATACTATATAAGCCGCGCGGTAAACTCTATATAGGCCCTTTAACATAAGTAGACTAAAGGGCTAGGAGGTAATCCTTCTATAGTAGCGCTAGATTCTAAATAGGGCAGTAGATAGCGGGCTAGCCGGTAAAAAAAATGGTTAATAGTACTCCCTACGGCTTAAGGTTATTAAGGAGATTAAGCGGGTTATATAGGTCTAAAAGGTTAGCGAGGAAGCGGCTATATAGTAGGTTAATCTACGGTAGGAGTAAATATAGTATTTACTAAATTAGCTTTATAAACGGCTTTAAGTAGGTAAAAAAGCTTTAAAATAATTATATCTATAACTTTTAAGAAAATACTAAGAGGTCTTCTATTAAAACCTTTATCTATAGCCCCCTAGGGGCTTATTTTAGTGCCGTATAAGTTTAATAGGGTGCTTTAGGGTGCTTATATAATGGCGGTGCATAACTTAAAACGCGAATATCTTTATTAACCTACGGCCGATTGTTACCATTCTAGTACGAGTAGAAAGCTATTAGTAGGCTCTACGTATAGCGCTTAACGAGTATTAAGAGAGTAGTATCGCTAGCGATTAAAAATCGACTGTAGATATGGGGTAATATCCACAGTCGCTAAACGTACGGGCCTCCTCACCCACGTAATTGTAACTTAGCCGCTGATTTAGCCATACAAATGTAACTATGGATATACTATTATTATAATATTTAAGAGAGTATTAGTGCCGTATATTAGACTATTAGCGAAGTAATTAGACCGTATATCTCTGCTAGTCTTTAAATTTATACTATAGCGTTTATGTGTCTAGTATCTAGCATTGGCGTTTGGTTAGTAAAACGTACGGATTTTATTATCTTATCGTTGCTACTTATTCCGGCTAGTAAATTATCTAAAATTGCTTAGACGGCGTTAAAGCGAATTTGTAACGGGTTAGAACTTACCTTAATTTCCTACTCCTTTGGCTATTTTAGAGTTTATAGTATACCCTAGGCCTACTAAAGGATTCTATTTACTAAGACTCTCTATAGATAATATGCCTAAACCCTTAGTCTGGTTATCTGCTTATATACTATCTAAATTGCCGCCTAAGTTACTCTTGCGGCTATCTGGTTATATACTGGTATCCTCTTTCTATTAAGGCCGATCGTTTTTATAGTCTATATCGGTATTAGCTTTAGCTTAGTCGTTCTTAATAATAACTATATTCGCTACCTAATATTAGATATAATATGCCTAGCGACTTTGCTAACTAGAGCTATATAATTACCTTAACTTCTACCTTTAGCGGCTATAAGCTAATTTAAGCTCTTATTACTCCTCTTAACGTATATAGCTTTAGGAGACTCGCTATTCTTAGGTCTAAGGCTCTCCCGTTCATTCTAAGGGTGGATATAGTTATTGCCGAAATTACTATCTAGTATTAGAAGTTTAGTATTATCGAGGATAGTTTAGCATTTAAGGATTTCCTTAAAGGGAGGTAGCTCCTTATCGCTACTCTTATTTTTATTACCTACTAATTATTAGATAAGATTATCGCGTATTAAAGGGAATGCGTATACCTAATTTAAGAGGTTTAGTATAACTACTGGCTTTAATGCCTGCCTTGTCTTTAGTTTACAAATCCGGATCGGGCTTGCTCTAACTTACCGTCCTTAATAACTATTGGATTTGCTACTAGCCGTTAGATATATATATTTACGGCTACTAGATAAGGGGAGTAATAGGAGGGCTGGCTTGGGATAATTACTTTAACTGCTACCTTGGGCGCCTTAATGACGATTTAGATTCATATTGGTGGGCTTATTTTTATTATTACCTTTAGTATCTATAGGCGCTTTATTAAACTAAACTTTTAGTTAAAGACATTATATATTATTGTAAGGGATTTTTTATCCCTTCTTAGGTGCACGCCTAGGAGCTCTTAGGGGTTGTCTAGGCTACTTAGCCAAAGGCTAGCCCTTGGCACCTCCTTATACTGCAGTTTGCTTATTTTCTGCAAATTCGCTTAATAAGAGCCGCATATATTAAAATATCGTCTTTGTATACAAAACCACATATAAATTAAATAGAAGGCTTGGCTGGCTCGTGCACGCGACCGGCTCGTGCACGGTTTTCCTTACTAAATCTACCCAAATATACGTTTTTATACTACCTATAACCGAATAACCTTTTAATAGAATTCTTTAAAAGTTAAAATATAGCTTATTAAATATTAAAATTATTGTTTTATAATACAAATGGAATAAAAGATTTGATTAGCTTATATACACAACTAGTTTATTTATAGTACTAAAATACACCAAAATATAGCATTTTTTTAAATACTTATAACTAAATAACTGTAATAGCTATTAATATAAAAATTAAAGTATAGTTTATTATATAGTAATTTAAGCTTTCTATAATATAAAAATATACTATATTATTGTATAAACTAAAAAACCCTATTTTTATATATAGTTGAAAATTGAAAATATTGTATTATATATAATAATAGGTTATATAATATTTTTAATTACTAATTTTAGTTATAGTAAAATACATTATAAGTTTAAACTATAATATTTAAAAACTTATTTATAATATAAATATATAATTTTAAATTTTATTAAATATTAATATGATTTAAAAATATAATTAATAGGCTTTAAAAAAACTTATTTATATAATAAATATGCAAATATATATTATATAGCTATATAGTAACTTTATAATTATTATCCTTATTATTATTTTTCTTTTTTATTGAAAAGGTACTTTTTAACCTTATTTTTAATATAAATATTTTATAATATTTAATACTTTTATTATATAAAATTATAGTTTTAGTATTTTATAAGCCATATTTAACATTTTATAGAATTCCATTAAAGGGGTATTATGTTATAGGTGGTATAAAAAGGTATATTTAGAAATTTTTTAGTAGATTTTAGTAAGGAAAACCGTGCATAAGCTAGTTAAGATGCTTATTCTTATATATATATAACTTTTTTTAATCTTAAAAATATATAAAGCTTTAATTTATATTAATATTTATATCTTAACGTCTTAGTAAGTATTTGTTGGTCATACAGGGTGACTCACCAATAACGACTACTCGAGTAGGGTTACAGTGATATTGGTTAATAAAGCTTCTTTTATTAGAATGAGGGAGGGCGAGGAGCTTAAGACTCCTCGCCACGCTAGTGCCGCGGCGTCACGTAATAACCGCTTGCCTCATTCCCAACACTAGCAACTCTTCTTTTATAGTTACTATCTATATACAAATACTGCTTAACTAGCATAACAAATACCAATCCTCCTTACTTACTATTGCTATTGTAATATAAGTCTCGCTGTCCTAAAATTTACCTCTTAGCACATAGTGCTTTCTTGCTTAGAGTTATAAGTGTATATTATATTAGGGCCGCTAAGGCGCTAGTTATAAGCAAGCCAATAGCGATTTTCTATCCTAGGGATGGAAAATCCTAATTAGCTAAGTTAAGTTAGGGTCTGTAGAATCTAGCTAATTAGATAACTTTAACCAGCGGTTAAAGTTCCTAGATATTTTAAGACCTTATATAACTAAGAAATTTCTAGGGACTCCCTTTTAACCTAACCTTTAACTTATATATATAGAGTATTTATATTAATAAACGTCTCTAGTACCTTATTTAGGTTCGCCTTCGTTATTACATCTACTAGGTTATCTTAACTATTAATCTATTAAATTTTAAAGAGTTCTTAACGCTTATAGGATTGCTAAAGTGCTATAATATTAATTATAAGGCGCTTCTTCTTTATAATACCAAGCTTAACTAAACACTTATAAAGGGAATATAAGTCAGTGTATATAATTATAGGGATAATAGGAAGTTCGAGTCGATTTATAATTATCTTTAGGGTAGTTCCAATTGCAATTGCTATATTAACTCTGCTAACCATTTTATATATCTCTAACGCTAAAACACTTTAGGTAACGCGCTTACTTTTAGTTAAGCTCTAATAAATAAGATTGCTATAGATTATAAAGTTATTCTCTCTAATAAATTCGTTCGCGATAATAATCTTATATCCTAACTAGGAGCTAAAATCTTTATTATTTATAAATAATCTATTAATAAATATAAAGAGCTTAGCGGTAGGAAGATTAATAGGCACGTAGAGTAGTCCTTAATTAAGATAGTTTATTTACTAGAAAAGACGTTTATTTAGGGCAAGAATATTATCCTTAGTTAGTTCCTAGTATTAGGCTGCAATAGAAAAATTAAATAAAGCCTTAGGTTAATAGATAAAAGTAATATAAGCTTCGTAAGCACGTTACTCTATATATCCTTATTTTAGAGAGTTAACGTTAATAATATTAATCTTTTTACCTTAACCCTTCTAGCGTAAAGCAATAGAATCCTTATTTAGGGAAAGGATGCATCTATTAAAAAGTAATAGTGTTATTAAATTAAGCTTTTCCTTTAGCTTTACTATAAGATTTGCCTTTACTAGCTTGTCTTCTTTAAGAGCTAAGAACTAGTCGTCTTCTAAGATAATTATATCGTTAGTTTATATGCCAATAATTCTAAATAAAGTTCCTATAGTTATAATAAGGAAGTAGGGATCAAATATAAAAGTAGTTATTAAAAGCTTCTCTTTATAGTGCTTACTATAGGTAGCCCACCAGTAAGTTCCTGCCTCTGCAATTCTATATAATGGCTTAAGTATAACCATAATTGTATCTTCGGGATATTAGTAGCGAATTTACTCTAGAAGGTATGCTAATATTAAGCGCTAAAGGTGCGTCTTTAATTAGGTATAGGCCTAAGTAATATCTTATAAATAGACCGCTATTCCATTTTTTATTAGGGAGGGAGCTAGTGTAATAATAACTCGCTAACTAGCTTGTTAAATTATAGGAGATTACGTAAGAATTACCTCCTTACTATTATCGTTATAACCTTAGATAATAAGCCTTAATTTCTTAAATAGGGCGTTAGTAGCTTTGCCCTTAATCTCGTTAACTATTCTTAACTTAAAGATACAAACTCTACCAAATTTAGTAGGGTTATACTTCTTAAATTTAAAAACTCCTCTTATAATAAGACTATTAATCTCCTACTTATCGGATGCTTAAAAAGAAGCTCCTAGAGTTATAATACAACCTTCCTTTTAGAGCTGTTTTGCGAGCTTAAAGTTAGCCTTCTCCTTAGCTATTATAAAGGCTATTAATAACTTAACTCTATTTTTAATGGCGGCAATAAATTACTCTTTAAAATTAATAAGGTGTTAGCGATTTTATAATCCTTTTAGGCAACCTCTACCGCGTTATAGTTACGGCGTATCTACTATAATTATATTAAAATTATGGTCGCCTTCTAGAGTATATTAATCGTGGCTCTTCTCTAAGGTATTTTCTATAGCATCCTACAAAGGCTTAGAACTGTTATCTTTATAGTAAGGCTTAATAATAGTTAAACGGAATTAAGTAGGTCTATAAGGTATCTAAATAGTATAAGTCTAACTATTAATTATAATAAGTTAATATAGGCCTAACTATTCTCCTTTTTTACGCTATATGCGTACCTTAGACTAGAGTAGCAGATTAAGCGTAGTTAAGGTATTTAGACTATTTCTTATTCTTAGTACGTTATTAACCTAGCGTATAACGTAGAGACATTATACCTCCTTTATTACCTTATAAATAGCCTTAGCTTATTATATAATAGAGGGGGATAGTAGAGAATTATTAGTTATTTAAGGGTAGGCGCTAAAAACTAGTAATATAGGTATAAGTCTATCCGGGCCAGCGGAATTATTAACGGCTTTAATAGCTATTTATAAAGTAAGTTCTTTACTAGCGTCTTCTAGTTTTAAAGAGATAATCTTATATACGTAGCGTAATAGCGTATAATATTGCTTTACTTTTTTAATACTATTATATACCTTAATAGGGACTTCCTTAACCTTAATTGCTATTACCTTTATCTATTATCGAAACTCTATAAATAAAAAGTTCTTTCCTATATTATAGATAATTTAATTAGGGGGTCCTAGGTAGACATTAATCCAGTATAATTAAAGGGTATCTTATATATTTCTAGCTAATATATCCTTTAAGAAACATGCGGCTTAGAAGGAGGTTAAGAAGTTAATAACTTAGAGTACTAGCTTGCCACTAAGATATATAACATTAATAATAATATAGAAGTTAAAGTCGTAGTTATCTTTAAGGGTAAACTTAAATCGGCTAGGGGACTTCTAGTTTATTTAGTAGTAATAGTAGTACTTTATAAGATACTTAATTACCTTAACCTTAACTTTATAGCCTACTTGTTAAAGAACCCTAAGTAGTTAGTAAATAGATAGGTGGCTAAAGCGATGGTATAGTTAACGTAACTCTAACTTAGTTAAGTAGCTCTAAGCAATACTCTTTTCTAGTTAATAAAGGAGTAACTAAGGGTAACCCTACTTACGCACAACGGGCACCCAATTATCTCCCTAAACGAGTATATTCTTAAGGTTATTAAGCTTAATACTTAATTTATTTATATCTCTAATGCAAAATAAAAATGGGGTATTTATAGAAACGACGTAAAAGGTAATATACCCTAAGGGGGTTTGGACCCTAATTATGCTAAAAGAGATTGCAATACCCTTACCAAAACAAATCATATATTGGCCTGCCGTTAAATAGTTAATCTGAATAGAGCTATTAAGCTACTAAAGGGCTTAAACTTAAGGTTCTCCTATTATAGATACTCCTACGGCTCTAGTATCTAGTATAATACTATAGAAGACGTTCGCTAAGTATCTATTATTAAAGGAGAACGCGGAACTCTTCCTTAGCTTATTAAAGATATCTAACTTTATAGTAAAATAGAGCGTAGATTAGTTATTAAGAATATTAACAGTTTATATGCTATCTACCTCACCATACTTAGTAAAGTATTAGTTAGGTAAGTACTCCTCAATTTCTATATCTATAAGGAGCTATTTAGCCTTATTAACCTTACTATTAAGATCTTTTACGCCTTTATATTAAACTAGGAAGCTTTAAAAGTAGGCCATAGTAACCTTATAATTTCTAATATTTCTTATACTCTAGCGAAACTTATTATATACCTTCTTTCGCTTATTAAAAGAATGCCTAGTTAACTAGCAATTCGGTTTCTTATAAATATAGCACTTTTTCTAGCGATTACTTTAAAATAAACCTCTATAAGGACCTCCATTTTTACCTTATAGTCGTTAATTATACCCTTTACTATATTACCTACCCCGGCCACTATATATTTAATTAGTCTAGTTATAATTATATTAGTTAGGCGGGTTAATTAAAGTAGGTTAGAATTAGGCGTTAAATTGCTATACTTCTTAAGAGCGTAAAGCGGTGCTAATAGAAGATCTTAATTAAGTACACACTCCTTTATAAGTATTTATAGGATTAAAGAGAGTAAGGTTATATTCTTTAACACCTTAGTATACGCTGATAACTTAATTATATAAGCTAAAGTCCTCTTAATATAATTCGGATAAACCACGCTAAATCGTCTAAAGTTAATTAAAGAGCTTTTGAAGATAATTAAGCTAAGGGACACCTAGGTTTATAGTAATAATCCTTAAAAAGGTAGTCTCTCTCCATTCTAATATATACTGCTACTTATTCTCTTCTATTTTAAAGTGGTATCTTAACTTATATATTATACGGTTAAAATTATATCCTTTTTCTGCCAAATAATTATAATAGAAGGTACTAGCTTGGCCCTTAAGTATAACGGAATAGGCGTTATAGTATTAATTAGACTCTATTCCTACCTTCTAGCAATAGTTATAGAAGATATATAGTTTTAAATTAAGAATATTATATAATTCCTTACTAAACTTCTTCTCCTAATCTAAATAGAGCTTGGCAAGCTCTATAAGCAATTTTAAACTACCTCCGATTTAAGATTAAAATAGAGGAGGTAGGGGTTGCATTACAGGCTGTAATAGGGATGTAGGTCTAGTTGGTAAAGTCTAAAGGTCGTTAAATTGTAAAGTAATAGGATTCTATACCTGCTCTTATTAGGGTATAGTATCTAACGTTAAGGTTATAGGTTGAATTAGATACAGAGGAGTTAAAGGCGAAGGTAGGTTTGTCTCTAGAGGTATATTACTTAGGTTCTATCGTAAGTTAAGCTTCCTTATAGTGCGTAGTTAGTGCTTAATCTCTTATAGAGTCTATTCGTGCTCTTCTTTTACGTTAATAACCTACTCCTAAATATTATCTCTAATAATACCCCCGTCCTTAGGGACAAATACTTTATTCTCCTAAAGGAAGTTATAGAAGTCCTATATAATATCCTTATTTACGGGGGCCTATATTTCCTTTATCTATCTAACAAAGTCCTCCTTTATACATTCCCATAGCGCGGTATCGTTATATTCACTATCCTTATAATATGCCATATAGTGTAATAAAAATCTATTTAAGTCTTATTTATTAGCGTTTGCAAGGTTAATTATAGCTTTATTTTATATCTTTAGGTTAATATCTTCCTTATACTTCTTTGGGTAGGTTAACGCTATAGTAGGTATAGAATTAACGGGGTGTCGTACGTTAAAGGTAGGTAGGATTTTCAGTTTTATAGGATCTCGTAGGTTTGCTATTAAGAGGTAGGCAATTCAAGATGTTATTTAACGCATTTTAGACGTCGTTTAACGCGTTTCAGATATTAACTTAGGACCCTAGGTTTAGTAACACTTCTAACCTAAAGTACTTAACCAAATCTTTATAAACGCGGTTATTCTACATAATAGACGTAACTTAGTATCTCTTAGTACTTAATAACACTTCTATTACTAGTTTTCCGCAAGTCTAAGGTACATAGTATTGCCGGGATCTATTCTATATAAGCGTATATGGCACCCCTATACGAGACTATCTCTTCTATTTAAAAACCTAGCTGCTCTGTGGTTGACTATATATTTAACCACTAATCAGTATTGGTCACACAGGGTGACTTACTAATAATGACTACTCGAGTAGGGTTATAGTGATATTAGTTAATAAAGCTTCTTTTATTGGAATGAGGGAGGGCGAGGAGCTTAAGACTCCTCACCACGCTAGTGCCGCGGCGTCATGTGATAACCGCTTGCCTTATTCCCGACAGTATTTTTACTAATATAGTGTCTTTATTAAGCCGCTAGTGTAATAAGGCCTTATAGAAAATACTACGGTAGACTTATTAATAGGCTAGGTATATATGTTAAAGAATAGTTAATAATATAAATATAATTAGTAGAGTAGGTTGCCTAATAGATTAACTCTAATTATATTTTAAGATTTACTATAAAGAAAAGAACTATCTAGGTAGAAACTAAGGTCCTTTAAATATATAATACTGCGCCTAAGAAATGTACTAAGTACGTTAGTACGTCCCTTATATTCCTATATTCCCATATTTCTATATTCTAAACTTATAATATAACTAATTATATAACTTAACTACCCCTTATTCTATAGCTTAATTAGTTTTAGCGCCTTCTATACTATCTTAACTAACATATTTATATCTCTCCTTAGTAGTGCTACTACTACTAATATAAGGTCCGTAATACTATCCCCCTCTTTATCTTCGTCCCTAAATATATTTTCTATCTCTAAGTTATTTATTAAAGGCATAGCACTCTTATTTCTAATTTAATAACCTTTATTACTTTTAATACCTTCTATTAGATCCTTTATATTTAATTATTACAATTAACTAGTAACTATAATTATTTTACTTAGTAAAGTTATACCGTCCTATATTTATTATATAGAGAAGAAGTTAGTATATATTACGATTATAGCTCCATCTAGTTGCTAACCTTTTTTCTATATTAAGTATACATAAGCAAATATACGGTTATTCTATAACGTTTAATCTATCTTTAACGCTAAGTATACGCGTTTTATAATTCTTTATAATTATCTTATTCCTTATTTAATATATCTTAGGATCTTAGATCTAATTTATCACAGTGCTGTAATGAAGTAGACTAAATAACTACGTTATAGTATGAAGAGGAGAAGAAGGTAGAAAGGGGGTATTGTATATAAATAGTAGGGCCGGCCGCCAAGTCGCTAGTAGTGGGCCAGCTAACAGTAAGAAATAGTACAAGACAGTATAAAACAGTATACATCAGGTTAGTGCCGTGACATAATTTACTACTAAAAAGTTAAAAGACTAACTCTTTACTACCTGTAGTAATCTAGATTATTTATATAATAAATAAGAGTAAGCCCTAGCTAAGTTCCAACATCTTTATACTAAGGAATCTCGTATCCTTAATGCTTAACTAGCTACTTATACTTAATTATCTCGTCTTAAAAGGGTATATAAGAAAGTATACTTAAAGAAGTTACGTCTTACTAAATAAGGTTTAGCTAAGCTTAAGGCCAAAAAGGCTAAAAAGGATTCTAATTAAGAAGAGGCGGAAATAGCTTATATACTAGTAGTAGATCCCTTAAATAATCTAGCTCGTCTATTACCTTTAACTAATCCTTTTATTTCTAGCTCCTTCTTAATATTACCTAACCTATTTTCCTCTAATACTCCTATACCTTTTCTATAGCGTTTTTTAGGTTTTATAGTAGTTTTTAGATAGTCTTATTATAGCCTATCCACTTAACTTTATACTATATTTTATTATTAATATCCTTATAACTAATAATCTTTAAAACTTACTATTTGTTTTCTCCTTATCCTTTATATATATCTACTTTATAAACTAGTAGCTTAATATCTCTATATACTAGCTTTAGTACTATAATATGCTATATAGGGTAGATCTTTACTTTTACTAGTAAGTTAAGTCTATATATAACTTCTAAAATTTTAGCTAAAATTTTAAATAGTCCTAGTCTAATATAGTCTAACTTCTTACTTAGTTGTTAACTCTTAAAAATTTTATATAGTAGCTATACTTTATCCCCCTCCTTTAGATCTAGTTTTTTTTTAATCTCTTAGCGTTATAATACTTTTTTATTTACTGCTATACTAGTTTAGCTAATTCTATAAGGTTTATATAAAGATTTATTAATATTTTTATTCTTTACTTAGCTATACTACTTATTTTCTTCGCTTAATATAGTAATAACAATATTTTAGGCTTATATCCATAATTTACCTAAAATAGTAATATCTCTATACCTTCTTATGGTGTTATATTATATATAAACTATATAACTAGTAATAATAATATCTAACTATTTTATATATAATTAATATAATATCTTAAATACTGTTCTAGCGCCTGATTTAATCTTTCTATTTAACCGTCTGTCTATAGATAATACGCTATTAATATTGCTACGCAAACCCCTTATTCCGCTAAGAATACCTTTTAAAATACTGCTATAAATTTTAAATCTCTATCTAATATAATTTTGCTTAGTACTCTATATCTTATAAATACTTTTTTATATAAATTCTAGTAATATCTTCCGCTATAATTTCTTTTATATATGCTATAAAGTAGCCCTATTTAGTTAACTTATTTACTATTATAAGGATTATATTGTACTCCTATCTAGTAATTGAGTTTTTTTTTTAACTTTAGTAACTTTATAATAAAGTTCTATAATATAACTTCCTATAGTCTTTCTAGTGTTTTAATAGGCTATAGCTTTCTATATAGCTTATACCTTATTAGCTTATTTCTTTAACAATTTAAATATTCTCTTATAGATTCTCTTACTAAGCCTTAAATTCCTTAAATAATATACTCCTCTTAGAGTCTTAATACTAGCCCCTAGGTTCTATTATATCCTTACGTTATTCCTCTATAGAAATCTTTAATAAATTCTTTTATAATACTTCTTAGCATGTATATTACTTCTCTATTTTTATACTGCTCTAAGTTTAAATCCTTATTCTATACTTTTTAAATCTTTTTTGCCTAATTACTCTTTAGTAAATTATACTTTTAGGTTAGAGCGATTTTTAGATAATTATATCTAATTAATCTATGTATATTCTTTTGTAATATAGCCCCTAATAGCTTCTTCTTATTATTTTTATAGTTTAGCTTTTTTGCTTAATACGTTAACTCTCGAATTTTCTATACCTTTAGTATACTAAATCTTAAAATAATATTCTATAAGCATCTCTACCTTTTTAACCTATTTCTAATTAAGTTCTTTTATTATTAGAAACCCTATTAGGTTTTTATAATTTATCTTAACTATAAATAGTTTCTTTATACCTTATAAGAATGCTCTTTATTCCTTAAGTACTATAACTATACCTAATAACTCCTTGTTATAAATGTTATAGTTTAATTCTAGTAGTATTATCTTTTAACTATAGTATACTACTAGATGCTATATATTCTTATACTTTTATAATAAATATACTCCTAGTATGGGGTCTAATACGTTTATTTCTATAATTATTTCTAACCCTAATTAGTAGATTTTAAGGATTAGTTCCTAGGTAAATAACTTTTTAAGTTCTTTAAACAACTTTCTTTACTCTTTTCTCTATACCTATGGTTCCTTTTTCTTAGTAAGCTTAGTAAATAGTTTAATATTCTTTAATTACTATATTATAAACCTTCCATAGTAGTTGCAAACCCCTAAAAATAACCTTAACTATATTATGTTCTCTAGTTTTTGCTAACTTACTATAACTTCTATTTTCTTTAGGTCTATACTAATATAACCTAGTTTAATAATAAATCTAATAAAATCCGTCTTCCTTATAAAGAACTTATATTTTTTAATTACTACTAGTATCTATTCTTTTTATAGTCTTTTTAAAACTTATTTAATGTATTCTTTATATTTTTCCTTAGTTATTAAGTAAATATTATTATTATTAAGGTATGCTATAATAAACTTATTTAAGTATTCTCCTAATATATTATTAATTTACTTTTAGAACGTTACTAGTATATTTATAAATCTAAATTATATAACTAATAGTTTATATCGTCCTTTCTTTAACCTAAAGGCTGCCGTTTATTTGTCGCCCTCCCTAATTCTAATTTAACAGTATGCCTATTTTAGATCTATCTTTATAAAGATTTATACATTACCTATCCTATCTTAGATCTTGCTAATTAAGGGTAAAGAAGACCTATCCTTCCTAGTAATGCTGTTTAACTATTTATAGTTAATATATAGTCTAAGCTTTCTATTTTTCTTTGGTATAAATAGTACTAGATAACCTACTAATAACTACAATAGTTTAATATATCCCTTTAATAAGTTTTCTTAGATAAACTCCTTAAGTGCTCTTAACTCTTCTTTAGTTAGTTTATAAATTAGAATGAACTTTAAACTTATTTATAGTTTTTATTTTATTTTATAGTTCTACGCTATATACCCTAACAGCTTTTTACTTTCTAGGCTCTATAGTATTTTACTATATTTATAGTATATCTTTAGTATATAGGACAACCCTTTTTTAGTTTCCTTGTATATCGCTCTAACTTAGTACTATACTAGCTTAATTACTATACGCTTTTTATATAAGGGCGCAAAGAGACTTTAGGGAAGGTTTAAAGGAATGATATAAATTCTATCTAAATCTAAGGGTATATAGCTCTCGCTAAGAACAAGACGTTGCGTAAAGAAGAGAAAGGAATAATAAGAGAGTCGTATATTAAATAGTTAGGGGTCTTAGTAGTCGATGCGTGCGTATATACGTACGCGGTCTTTAACTAACTTTAGTAGGATTTAATAGATTTAGTAGAACTTGGCAAAAGTTAATTAAGCTAGTATAATTTAGCAGAATTTGGTTAAAGCGTTAGAATTTATCTATTAAGTATTTTACTAAGACATTCCTACTATAACTAGGCTAGTCCTATTATAGTACCCCCCCTTTAGCCGAAGGTCTAAAACAATTTAATTTAGTTGGGACTTTATAACTTATTACGTTTTCGTATATTTATATTAAGTGGCGGTATAGAGTTCTACCGATTTTAATTATAAATAAACTGATTAGGATTATCTATCCCTAAGATAGAAAATTACTATTAGTTTGGTTAAGGCAGTAAGTAGAACTAATATCTTTATAGTAGGTCTTAGTAGAGCAAATCTAACTAATTAGATAACTTTAACCACCGGTTAAAGTTCTTTAATATTTTATATTTTATATAACTATATTATAAACGTTATAATATATATTAAGTTCTTTTTAATTTTAAGCTTTCTGCTATTATATTTTATATATTTATATTAGGTAGTAATTATTTACTTTTATATTATATCTATCTAGCCAAAGTAGGCCGCGAAGAATAGTCCTTATAGAATTCTTTTACTAAAGAAGGCGCGTTAGCCTTAATCTGGTTATAGGTTTCCTAGGTTTACATTTTATATCCTTTCTACTTAATAAGAAGTTTAAATTGTTTAGATTATATTTTCTATTATATATTATTAATTAAGTTAATAAAGTAAGAACCGTTACTGTTATTAATAATTATAGAAGGTAGCGGCGGCACTTTATAAGTTATATATTCGCCTTTTAAAGATTATAATAAGCTTATAGGTATACAGGCTAAGTTTTTTCTTAATTTAGTATAGGCCCGCAAATTTCTAATTAAGTTTCTTTAAGGGCCGTTAAGTCTTTAGAATTTTATATATTTAGGTAAACTATATTACCTTCCTTAAAGTCCTACACGGGAGCTTGTTTTTTTATTTATATGCTATTTTTATACTATTTAAGCGTATATTAATTCGCTTTATAATAGTTCTATTAACTACTTTATTTAATTAGTAAAGTTATACATATTAATTAACTAAATCCGCTTAATCGTGGGTCCTATTATATTAATTTTAGGTTATAGTTTAAATCTAAGTTAGGGGTCTTATCTATAAGTTATATAGAACGGTATTACGCCTATTAATTCGTTTATTATATTATGTATAGTAAACTTAGCTAAAGGTAGCTACTTTTCCCAGTTGTTTTATAGGTAGGAGTAGTATATTTATAGGTATTATTCTATAATTGCTTTTATAGTTTTAGTTTAGCCATCTATCTCTAGATAAAATATAGTTAAGAGTTATATTTATATACTTGATCGCTTATATAGGGCTTACTAAAAGTCTAAAATAAACTAGCTTCTATAGTTAGATATTATTAAACTAAAAAGTCCGTGTAGCTTAAAGACGTACTTAATAAAATATTCGACTACTAATATTGTATTTTTTATAAGATAATTAACAACTACTATAATATTTATAAACCTATTACTATTTGGCAGGTTAACTATAAAGTTAATTAAGATATCTTGCCATCTTTATATTAGAATTGGTAATAGTTAAAGTAGGTAAGTCCTTTAGTAGTTCTCTACCTACTAACTATACTTTAATTTTATCTAAAATAGCTTAACGGAGAGTAGTAACTCTAGCGGCTTTATTCTAATCTAGTTTACTAATAAGGCTTAAAAATTCCAAAAAGAAGCTAGTAAAGTCTTAGTTCCGTTATTATAGGGTTTTAAGTTTAGTAATAACTATATATTTATAGCTAGTATTATTATATATTTATTCTAATAGAGAGATAAAGATTTTAAAATTAATAAAGGTGCTATTATAAAAGAATAGGTCTATAGTTTATATAGCGTCTTTACTTAAATAAGATATTCTATTGCTAATCTTACTAGCTTTAGTAGGGTATTAGTTATAGTTTATTAAAAGTTTAAGGCAGAGCTTAGTTATAAAGGGATATAGGTTATTTTTATTTTTATTTTTATTAAATATTAGAGGGCTAGGGAGCTTTTTAGATTTTATAGTAGGTATTAGGTTTATTATAGGTATAGGTTAAGCTACTATTACTAACTTAGGGTTTATATTTAATAGGTCGGGTTTATATACTATTGGTTATATAAGGGGATATCACGTAGCTACGGTTTGTAGATAGTATAATAATTATTATTCTTATTTTAATTCTTAAAGAAAGGGGTGAAGAACTTAAGGTTCCTTACCACGCTAGTGCCGCGGCGGCACGTAACGGCAACTTACTATATGTGGTAGTAATATACCTTATATAGTGACCACTTGCCTTTATTCCCAATACTAGCAACTCTTCTTTTGTAGTTGCCATCTATATATATATACCGCTTAACTAGCGTAATAAATATTAATCCTCCTTACTTACTATTGCCATTATAATATAAGTCTCGCTATCCTAAAATTTGCCTCTTAGCATATAGTGCTTTCTTACTTAGGAGTTATAGGTAGATATTATGTTTAGAGGGCCGCTAAGGCGCTAGTAGTAAGCGAGCTAATAGCGATTTTCTATCCTGGGGATAGAAAATCCTAATTAGCTAGATTAAGTTAGGCTCCCCCTTTAAAAAAGTCTTAGTAAGAGAATCTAACTAATTAGATAACTTTAACCGCTAGTTAAAGTTCCTGGATATCTTAAGACCTTATATAACTAAGAAATTTCTAGGGACTCCCTTTTAACCTAACCTTTAACTTATATATATAAAATATTTATATTAACAAACGTCTCTAGTACCTTATTTGGGTTCGCCTTTATTATTATATCTACCGGGTTATTTTAGCTATTAATTTATTAAATCTTAAAGAGTTCTTAACGCTCGTAGGATTGCTAAAGTGCTATAATATTAATTATAAGGCGCTTCTCTTTTATGGTACCGAGCTTAACTAAATACTTATAGAGGGAATATAAGTCGGTGTATACGATTATAGGGATAATAGGAAGTTTAAGTCGATCTATAATTATCTTTAGGGTAGTTCTAATTGTAATTGCTATATTAACTCCGCTAACTATTCTATATATCTCTAACGCTAAAATACTTTAGGTAACGCGCTTACTTTTAGTTAAGCTCTAATAGATAAGATTGCTATAGATTATAAAGTTATTCTCTCTAGTAAATTTATTCGCAATAATAATTTTATATCTTAACTAGGAGCTAAAATCTTTATTATTTACGAATAATCTATTAATAAATATAAAGAGCTTGGTAGTAGGAAGATTAATAGGTATATAGAGTAGTCCCCGATTAAGATGGTTTATTTACTAAAAAAGACGTTTATTTAGGGTAAGAATATTATCCTTAGTTAGTTCCTAGTATTAGGCAGTAACGGAGAGATTAAATAAAGCCTTAGGTTAATAGATAGAAGTAATATAAGCTTCACAAGCGCGTTACTCTACGTATTCTTACTTTAGGGAATTAATATTAATAACATTAATCTTCTTACCTTAACCCTTCTAGCGTAAAGTAATAGAATCCTTATTTAGGGAGAGGATGCATCTATTAAAGAGTAATAGTGTTATTAAATTAAGCTTTTTTTTAGCTTTACTATAAGATTTGCCTTTACTAGCTTATCTTCTTTAAGAGCTAAGAATTAGTTATCCCCTAAAATAATTATATTATTAGTTTATATGCCAACAATTCTAAATAGAGTTTCTATGGTTATAATAAGGAAGTAGGGATTAAATGTAGAAGTAATTATTAAAAGCTTCTCTTCATAGTGCTTACTGTAGGTAGCCTACTAGTAAGTTCCTGCCTCTATAATTCTATATAATGGCTTAAGTATAACCATAATTGTATCTTTAGGATACTGGTAGCGAATTTACTCCGGAAGGTATGCCAATATTAAGCGCTAAAGGTGCGTCTCTAATTAGGTATAGGCTTAAGTAATATCTTATAAATAAACCGCTATTCTATTCTTTATTAAGGAGGGAGCTAGCGCAATAATAACTCGCTAACTAGCTCGTTAAATTATAGGAGATTATATAAGAATTACCTCCTTACTATTATTATTGTAACCTTAGATAATAAGCCTTAATTTCTTAAATGGGGTATTAGTAGCTTTGCCTTTAATCTTATTAACTATTCTTAACTTAAAGATACAAACTTTATTAAACTTAGTAGGGTTATACTTCTCGAATTTAAAGACTCCTCTTATAATAAGACNGTNNATNTCCTGCTTGTTAGATNCTTNGAAAGGAGCTNNTAGGGTTATAATATAACCTTCCTTTTAGAGCTATTTTGCGAGCTTAAAGTTAGCCTTCTCTTTAGCTGTTATAAAGGCTATTAATAACTTAACTTTATTCTTAATGGCGGCAATAAATTATTCTTTAAAATTAATAAGATGTTGGCGATTTTGTGATCCCTTTAGGCGACCTCTACCGCGTTATAGTTATAGCGTATCTACTATAATTATATTAGGATTATAGTCGTCTTCTAGAGTATATTAATCGTGGTTTTCTTCTAGGGTATTTTTTAGGGCATCCTATAAAGGCTTGGAATTATTATCTTTATAATAACGCTTAATAATAGTTAAATGGAATTAAGTGGGTTTATAAGGTATCTAAATAGTATATGTTTAACTATTAATTATAATAAGTTAATATAGGCCTAACCATCCTCCCTTTTTACGCTATACGCGTACTTTAAACTGGAGTGGTAGATTAAGCGTAGTTAAGGTATTTAGGCCATTTCTTATTCCTAGTGCGTTATTGACTTAGCATATAGCGTAAAGACGTCGCACCTTCTTTATTGCCTTATAAATAGCCTTAGCTTATTGTATAACGGAGGGAAATAGTAGAGAATTATTAGTTATTTAAGGGTAGGCGCTAAAGACTAGTAATATAGGTACGAGTCTATCCGGGCTAGCGGAATTGTTAACAGCTTTAATAGCCATTTATAAGGTAAGTTCTTTACTAGCATCTTTTAGTTCTAAAGAGATAATCTTATATACGCGGCGTAATGGCGTATAATATCGCTCCACTTTTTTAATACTATTATGCGCCTTAATAGGGACTTCCTTAACCTTAATTGCCATTGCCATTATCTATTATTGGAACTCTATAAATAAGAAGTTCTTTTCTACGTTATAGACGATTTAATTAGGGGGTCCTAGGTAGACATTAATTTAGTATAACTAAAGGGTATCCTATGCGTTCCTAGCTAATATATCCTTTAAGAATCGTGCGGCTTAGAAGGAGGTTGAGAAGTTAATAACTTAAAGTACTGGCTTGCTGCTAAGATATATAACGTTAACGATAATATAGAAGTTAAAGTTATAGTTATCTTTAAGGGTAAACTTGAATTGGCCAGGGGACTTCTAGTTTATTTAGTAGTAATAGCAGTACTTTATAAGATGCTTAAATTACCTTAACCTTAACTTTATGACCTACTTGCTAAAGAACCCTAAGTAATTAATAAACGGATAGGTGGCCAAAACGACGGTATAGTTAGCGTAATTCCGACTTAGTTAAGTGGCTCTAAGTAATACTCTTTTTTAGTTAATAAAGGAGTAACTAGAGGTAACCCTACTTGCGTATAATAGGCACCCAATTATCTCCCTAAATAAGTATATTCTTAAGGTTATTAAGCCTAACGCCTAATTTATTTATATCTTTAATGTAAAATAGAAACGGAGTGTTTGTAGGAATAATATAGAAAGTAATATATCCTAAGGAGGTTTAGACCCTAATTGTGCTAAAAGAGATTATAGTACCCTTACCAAAACAAATCGTATATTAGCCTGCCGTTAAATAGTTAATCTAAATAGAGTTATTAAGCTGCTAAAGGGCTTAAACTTAAGGTTCTCTTACTATAAATACTCCTGCGGCTTTAGTATCTGGTATAATACTATAGAAGACATTTACTAAGTATCTATCGTTAAAGGAGAATGCGGAGCTCTCCTTTGGCTTATTAAAGATATCTAACTTTATAATAGAATGGAGCGTAGATTAGTTATTAAGAATAGCGACGGTTTATATACTATCTACCTTACCATACTTAGTAAAGTATTGGTTAGGAGGGTAGTTCTTAATTTCTATATTTATAAGGAGCTGTTCGGTCTTATTAACCTCACCCTTAAGATCTTTTACGCCTTTATATTAAACTAGGAAGCTTTAAAAGTAGGCCGTAGTAATCTTATAATTTCTAACGTTTCTTATACTCTAACGGAACTTATTATATACCTTTTTTCACTTATTAAGGGAGTGTCTAGTTAATTAGTAATTTGGCTTCTTATAAATATAGCACTTTTTTTAGCAATTACTTTAAAATAAACCTCTATAAGGACCTTTATAATTACCTTATAGTTGATATTAATTATACCCTTTACCGTATTCCCTACCCCGGCCGCTATATATTTAATAAGTCTAGTTATAATCATATTAGTTAGGAACGCTTAGTTAAGTAGGGCTTTTAGTATAGAGCTATTAAGATTCTTATATTTATATTGCAGTACCTATAGCGGAGCGTAGCTTAGTATATACTCCTTTAAACGTATTTATAGGTTTATATAGCGCTAAGTTACACTTAGAAATGCTATGGCATACTAAAATAACCTAGTCCCTTAGGCTGTTCTTGTTTTAGTAAGTTTTAGTAAGTTTATATTAGATTTTCTAGAGTTTATTAAAGAGTAGTTAAAGGCACTCTAAATAAGTCTTTGTTGGGTTAGAAGTAATAACTCTTTAGAATATAGTCTCTTGCTATTTAGATATATAAAGTTAGCGATTCTTATTAATCTTAAAGTGGGCTCTAGTAAGCTAAAGCATTATATTAAAGCTATAGTTTTTACCCGTAATATAGTTGTAATAGAATATTGCTGCCTGTCCCTTTAATATAATAGAGAAAGCGTAGTGGTATTAGTGGCATTAAATTCTAACCTTATTACAATAGTTATAGAAAACCTATAGTTTTACTCTAAGTATATCGTATAATTCTCCTTTAAACTTCTTTTCTTTATCTAAATATACCTTTATTAGATTTGTAACTTCTTATAGTAGAGGGTTACCAGTTAGTTGGAGTAGAGGAGCTAAAGGTAGCGAAGGTGGAGGACGAGTACCTCTAGGTGGGAGAGTACCTTTAGGTGGGAGAGTAGTGTTCTAGGGGTTTTGTTCTAAATTAAAGTTGCCTTTTAAAGAATATAGGTTAGTTCTAGGTTTTTATAGTTAATATATAATTTTAGCTTCCGTCTATACTGGTTCTTCTATACTAGTAATAACGGCCTAAATATTACTAGTAATTGGGTTACCGTTCTTAGTAATATATACCCTATTCCTATAGAGGAAGTCTTAAAAATCCTAAATAATATTAACATTGCTAAGTGCCTAGGTGTTAGCAGTCTATCCTATAAAATCCTCCCTAAAATATTCCCACAGCTATATATTAGCGTAGTATCTACTTTAGTAGAATATAATACGGTGTAGGAGAAAGCTATTAACTTATTTTACGGTATAAGTTGTTATATTAAAGGTAAATTCGTCCTAATTTTTATTAATAAGTTTCGCGTATAAAGCTACCCCTAGTGGTAAGGAGTCTTCCTAGTTATTTAAAGTAGGCGTAGCCATGTTTTTAGAGGGAGGGAAGTGTTATTAGCGTAGGGATTATCGTTTAGTACGCGTTTATAATATATATTTGTTGTTTGGTACGCGTTTATAATATATATTTACAATTATAGGGCTTAAGACTAGTTCTAGCCTTAAATCGCGAAGACTTATAAAGCGTGTTATTCTGCGTAATAGACGTAAGAATCCGTAATCTTAGAAAGGCTTAGGACTAGTTCTAGCCTTTAAATCCTTAGATTTGTAAAAGAGTTTTATTTAAGGTTTAGGACCAGTTCTAACCTTAAAAGACAGCTTCCTTTAGCATAAGTAGTACTAGTATAGTGGCTCGTCTCTTCTTGGTGGAATACCTAGCTGCTCTATAGTATAATAGTAAAGTTAACTACTAATTAGTGTTAGTTACATAAGCGGATATTATGTAGCTACAGTTCGTAGATAGTATAATAATTATTATTCTTGTTTTAATTCTTAAAGAAAGGGGTAAGGAACTTAAGGTTCCTCACTACACTAGTGCCGCGGCAGCACGTGACGGCAACTTGCCGTATGTAACGGCAACTTGCTATATATAGTGGCAATATGCCTTATATAGTAACTACTTGCCTTTATTCCCAACATATACAGTTATTTTAATTTTAATTATAGGTATTACTATTAGGGTCTCTAATATAAGTGCTTTAAGGTTATAGAGTTCTTTATTTTTTTTTTAATTTTTTTTTTATATCCGTTGTATTATACTACGTATAATACTGCGCATGCAGCCTCTAGGCTATGGCGCTATAGTTCTATATATATAAATCCTTTCTAGGCAGCTTAATATGTACTAGTAGCTATGTCCTAGTAGTTTATAAATCCCTAAGCTAGGGATTTACAGCTTCCTAATAAGATACTAGGTTGCTAACAACTATTAGGTAATAAGAAAACAATAGGAAAATAAAAGAAAAAATTAGAATAAAATCATAAATAATCCTAACGCCTGTCCCTGTCCTTTTTATAGTTCATTTCTGTCCTTTTGCTTTCTATGGTCTATCTACTAGGACTTTAGTAGGAGTTGCCTCCTTTTAGAGATCCTTCTGCTCTTAGCCACTTCCCAGTAGCTATTTTTGTCCTACTTAAGAATAGAAAAAGCGCCCTTCTTCCTTTCTTTGTACAAAAAAGCTTCTCTAAGGAGAGAGAAGAGCCTATTTGTCTTTGTATTTCCTTTCTATCTTCCCAATGTAGTCTGCATTCTAGTAAGAGGTGCGTAGGGGTTTGTACCGCGGTACAGTCCTTAAAGCATCTACCTTCTTTATCCTTCCCTATTGTTTTAGAGAAGGATTTAAAGAAGCCTTTTCCTAGTTTTAGTTGAAAGAAAGCTGATTGTAGCTTTTTAGGATATTTATCCTTAGTGGCTTTAAAAGAGAAAGGGTAGTTTCCTTTACAGATTCTAGTATAGTGTTTTCCTTTGCTTTTATTCTGTTGCCAATTGTTTTTCCACTATTCTAGTATCTTTTCTCTTGCTTGTTTCCCTAGGTGGGCTAGGGAAGAATAAGAAGATTATATTTTTCTTCTAGAGAGGCCCTTTTTAGCTAGTTTATCTGCTATTTTATTTCCATAAATTCCTAGGTGGCTAGGGACCTAATAGAAGTTAATAGAGATATTCCTACTAGCTAGATAGGAACAGCTTTGCGTAATTTTAAAGACTAGTTCTTGCCCTCCTATAAGAGAATTAAGCTGTAATCTCTTAATAGCCGCTTGGCTATCTATAAAGATATAAACCTGTTTCTCTTCTAGTCTTTATTGTTTTAGGTGTTCTAGGGCCCTATAGACTGCATAAAGCTCTGCGTCCATAATTTCTATATAGGGCCCTAGATTCCAATTTGTTGCATATTTAATCCTATTTCTCTCTCCTATTTTGCATACGGCTGCTGCATTTAATTTATTGTCTTTAGAGCCATCTATATAGTATATATCTACTAGGTCCCACTTTAGGGATTCTTATAGATTTTCTACTAGTCTTAGATGTTCTTGTGCAGCTTCTTCTTTACTACCCTTAGAGATAGAAAAGAAAGCGGGGATAGGAGGAGACCACGGTTTTTGCCAGTCTAGAGAGACTCTCTCTATATTCCAATTTTGGATTAGCTTCTAAACTAGAGTTCTTTATAGATTGCTTCTATTAATTACTAATACTAAGCTTTTAATATCGCTCGCTATTAGGCTAAAGCATCTATAAAGGACTATTATATTATAGTTAACTATTCCCTAACTAGGGCTATAATACTTATAGTTAACGCAGGGGGTTTCGGTTTGTTTACTATTTTAATAGTAGTTATTTTAATATAACGTAATATAAGGGCGCGAAGAGACTTTAGGGAAGATTTAAAGAAATAATATAAATTCTATCTATATCTAAGGGTATATAGCTCTTACTAAGAATAAGACGTTATATAAAGAAGAGAATGAAATAATAAGAGAGTTATATATTAAATAGTTAGGGGTCTTAGTGGTTAATATATGCGTATATACGTACGCGGTTTTTAACTAACTTTAGTAGAATTTAATAGATTTAGCAGAACTTGGTAGAGGTTGATTAAGCTAGTAAAATTTAGCAGAATTTAGTTAAAGCGTTGGAATTTATCTGTTAAGTGTTTTACCAAGACATTCCTACTGTAACTAGGCTAGTCCTATTACATTTTACATTATTAAATATCTCTAATATTAACTTAACCTATAAACTAATTAATCTTTAGATTATATTCCTATAACTAAGGCATTCCTAATACTACTTTATCCTATCCTAATACTAGGATATTAAAAGATATCTTAATTTGTCTTTCTTTAATAGTTATCTAAATAGGTCCTATTTTAAGGTTAATAATACCTTCTCTATAGGCTATTAGATCTCCTAAAATTATAACCAATAGATAAGGGTACTTCTTTTATCTATATGGTAGCCCTATCTTTTTTACTGCTACTAGTAAGATATAGTATTAAGTTGTTTAACTTCTAAACTTCTACTAGATGCTAGCTATATATATACTTAGTATTCCTATATTATTGCTTATCTAGCGCCTAATATATCCTAATTAGGTACTTTTAATTATTTTTTTAATTTAGGTTTTTATGTATATTATATATATAATCTATACCAATATATAATATACTAGGTGCTTTAGGTTAACTCTTAGCTTATCTTTACTCCTAAGTTTAAACCTCTATCTAGCTAATCTAAATATTAGTCTTTTACTTATAGGTACTAAAATCTATTTTTCTTATCTCTAGTCCTCTAAGCCTTCTTCTAGGTTTTTAGACATTATAATTAATGCTTCCTTAATATAATTTATGCGTCTCTCCATAATTACTTAGTCTTAAATAACTTTTTAGTCTAGCTATAGGTAAAAATCTTTCTAACTATTATTATATCGCTGTCTATACCACTTTTAGTATAGCTCTATAAGCGTATATAATCTATTTATAAGAAAATATCTTATTATTGCCGCTTTATAACAGTCCTTTATATACTATTCTTTAAATCTAGTTAGAACCCCTAAGTAGGGGGAGACTCCTTTAAGTATGTAGTATAACTCCTAGCTATTAACTGCTAAAGAATAGTTCCTATAGGTTGCTAGCGTAAGACCGTACTGGAAAAGGAGCGCGTAAAGGTTAAATAACGTGTTAATATTATCTTTAAAGTTTATAAACGGTTATAAGTAGTCCGTTAGGTTTATAGCACCTCTTAAAAACTTATTAGCTTTAGTAGTAATAAATTAAGGGCCCAGTGTGGGTAGAACTGGTAAATAGCTACGGCTTAGAATTAAAATAGTATATTAGCTAAGCCATTCAAATCACTTAGGATCCACTTCGCGGATATTATAATATTATAAGCTATAATAGCCAGTATAATCTTACGGAGTGATTTATTTACTACGCTATAGATAACGGTCTTCTTAATACTCTAGTAAACTACTATACTATTAATATAAATAGATAGCGCGCTATACTACTAGTTAGTAAACTATAGATTAAATGCGTAAGTAACATTATATATCTTTTTCGGATTAATATAGTTTACTTATTAACTAGGCTTAGGCAGTATGCTAAAGCCTAAGATTAAGGGAGGTTAGCTATATACCACTACTAGTTATCCCCGTATTTAAGTTCCTTAAAGAAGTAAAAGCCGCTAAACCCGAACTAGGTAAAGGCGTTAGTAAAGAAATAAATATAGGTACGCTTAACGTCGTTAAAGAATAATACCCTATTACTTATAGTAAGTAGGTTAAGCTAGATATATAAGTTACTTCGCAACTTAAAACTAAATCGCCTAGGTTTATACTTATTTACTAAAGTCTTTAGCTAAGTAGTAATAAAGATCTAAAGAGATTTAGAGTAAGATTAAATAAGTTTAATTACGTAGGCGTACTATATAAAGTAGCCCATAAGCTACTGGGCTTAAAGAAACGATAATAAGCTGTATTTTAGTGCGGTAATGACTTTCTTGATAGCGCGTAATTATTTCTATAGTAAGAATCGCGTTTATATTTATATGGTATTAATAGTATATCCTAAAATCTTAATAATAGTTCCTACTATATCCTTAAAAGCATTTTAAGGGATACTTAAGAAGTTAGTAATAGAGATATAAGTCTAGGTAATAGCCGCTAAGTTGTTTAGGTTGGTAAGGATAAAGATAAAGTTATTTAAGTAGTATTCCACCTTATAAGGTAGTTGTAAATAAAGTATCTAAAAAAAACACCACACATACAACCTTACTAAAAGGTAGCGCCGCACTTCCAAACTTACGCATACCCATCTTACCATTAAAACTATCTTTTTTCCCACTCCTAAAGCCTAATTCCGCCTACTTAGCAAGCTAGAGGTGGATCTATTCTCCTAGTTACCCCCTTTTGCCTACGATAGAAGACTTAGTAAAAGGGGTCCTAGCTTATAAGCAAAGCATAGATAGGAACACCAAAACTATAACCCATAGACTTTTCCTAGATTTTTCTTCTATAGAAAGTAAAAGCCTAATAAAATAGGGGGCGTAGGTACTTTTCTATATCTCCTTTAGTCAGATTTTCCTTAGTAAGAGAAGGATTGCCTTTTTGGGCTTTTCTGCTAATAAAAGCCTAACAAGTCCTTTTTTTTAGTAGTTTTTTCTACTTCTAAAAAGAGAAGAAAATAACTACACTAGTCTTTTTTAGCTAGTTTTTCTACTACCTTCTAGTCTAATTTCTCCAGAATCTCTCTAGTAGAGATAGTAAGGAAAAAGGATATAAAAGGATAGTAAAAACTAGCAAGGATTTTTACCTAGTTTTTTACCTCTATGACTAGGGGATAAGAGACCTAAGGAGGTTATTATCAACTAAAAAAACTAGGAAAACCCTCTATAAGCTATAAGCTACAAAATGTTAAAGGACTCTACGGCTACTAAGCCTAAAAAGCCTCCTAGAGGTAAAAACAATATAGAGATAAGCGACGACGAATTCTCGTCTACCTCGTCTACCTTTTCTTCTTCTTCTCTCCTGTCTTCTCCCTGCCTATCTAGGAAAGACGTAGGAAAAAAGAGTAAAAGAAAAAGAGAACTAAAGAAGAAGACCACTTATACCTGAGCCTATTTTGGCTAGTATACCTTCTTCTACCTTTTCTCCAAAACAATACTAATAAATAGCTCTATATAACCTAAACGAGGCCTATATAGGGCTAAAAGAAGGAGAAGAAAAAAAAGAGCAAGTTAAACTATTAGGGGACTATATACAGAGTACCTTAGTAGGAGAAAATCCTTTTATAAAGGAAAAGGAAAGAAAGGAAAGAGATGTCCTAAAAAGACTAGTAGAAGAAGTAAAAGCTCTTCGTAAGGAGGTAGCTCCAAAAACCTATACAGAAAAGCTAAAGAAGGGCCTCGCTGCTTCCTCCTTTGCTCTTCCTTCTTCTTCTATTACTTCTTCCTCTCCTTTTATAACACTTTCTTCCTCTCCCCCCTCCTTATTTCCCCCCACTAGTAAGACAACTAGTAGTACTACTGGTTCTACTAGCCCTACCTCTACTAGAGGAAAGAAGAAGCAGCTATAAGAAAGGAGACTAGTCCTAGTTATAGACTAAAAGGACTAGCCTCTAGATATTATCTCTCTACGAAATTAAATTAACTAACTATTTATATCCAAATTGCAAATAGAGAAGCTAGTAATAGCTACTATAGCTAGAACTAGAGAAAAGCAGAACATTTTCCTTATAACTATAGAAGAATATAATGTAGAGTTTCTAGTTAAATATAAGGAAATCTGGTCTAACTGCTTTTCCTTTAAAAGGGAACAAAAACTAGAGCCCTGGGCTTAGGTAGTAGCTTACGGCGTCCCTATCTCCTCCTTTTTAGGAGAAGGAGGCTCTAAACTTCTAAAAGAAGAAATAGAGACCTTTAACCCTATTAGAATATAGGGACTACCTAGATGGATCTTATCTAGAGAAAAGAGATATAATCCACAAACTAGGTTTAGCTCTATAGTTTTTGCTATAGAAAACGAGGAGAAAAGATAGGAAATCCTTAAGTAAAAGGAAATCCTAATTGCAGGGGTAGCTGCCAAGGTAGTTAAATACCTAAAAGTCTCTCCTACTATACAGTGTATAAGTTGCCAAAAATTTGGCTATATAGGAGATAGATGCTCTACTAGGCCTGTCGATTTTGTGTAGCAGTATATCTATCTAAAGACCACTCCTATTCTATTTGTAATATTATAGGTAAACCTTACAGGTATACTACCCCTCTTTACAGTAATTGTAAAGAAAAACACTTTGCTAATAGTAAAGACTGTAAGTCTCTTAAAGCAGCTAAACTAGTACACTAATAAGTATAAGCTTAGAAGGTTCTATACAGGAAGAAGAAGAGATCTCTCTAGTTTCTAAAGCTAGAGGAGAAATCTCCTTTATACAATATAATGTAGGAAAAAGATAAGAAGTATAGCAAACCCTACTAGAAATAGGATTTAGGAGAAAAACAAATATTATCCTAGTATAAGAACCTAGTACCTAGAAAGATAGACAAAACGTATCCTACTTCTCTATTCCACATCCTGTATTTAACCTTATTCTTCCTAGTAATCTAGCTATTCGCCCTAGAGTAGCTATCTATATAAGGAAAACTAGTTCTAGTGTTCTATAATATAGAAATATGGAGGATATCTGCAAAGACATAGATATTATAGCATTAGAAATCTATGGCCAACTTAAAAGATTTTTATTGTTTAATATCTATAACGAGAGACAACTAGACAAGAACTCTAGAACCTAAAGAAATAGTATAAGTACTATCTCTAGGGCCATTCTAGAACTAGAAATAGACCTCCCTTTTATACTAATAGGAGACTATAATCTATATTATATACGGTGGAACGCGCTAGATAGGAATCTAACTAGAGAGGCTAAAGAACTAGTAGACTGGCTAGACAAATATAACTACTAACTACTAAATTTGGACAAATAGGAAGGGACCTTCTATAGATCTAATATAAGGGAAAAGTCTATTATAGACCTAGCCTTCTACTTAGGAAACTTTTAAGAAAATACCTGGGATAATTAGACTATAGTAGAAGAAACAGGATCTGATTATAAGACTATAGCATTCTCTCTATTTACTAGAGAGATGTAAAGATACCTAAACCCTCTTTAAGAAACTCCTTTCTCTATAAAAAAGGCAAACTAGGAGCTTTTCTCTACTTCTTTAAAAGAGCAAGTTCTATAGCTAGAACTAGAAGCGAAACTTTTAGTACTAGAGAAACTAGGAGAAACCCCCTATATAAAGATAGGAGAAAAAGGTCCCCTAGCCTCTTTAGAAGATTCTTATAAACCTAGGGATAGAAGCTTAAGTATACTAGTAGATAATCTAGTAATAGATCTAACTAGCTATATAAAGCTAGCAGCAGAGAAAGATATCCCTAGATTTAGAACCTGTGAATTTTCTAAACTATAGTAGAATAAAGAGCTTCTAAAAAAAGACAAAAAAAATGGCAAAACTAGGAAGACTTTAAAAGGAATAACCTACTAGAAGTTCGAGACTAGAAGCCTATAAAGAAGCTAAAAATTAATACTTCTACTCGATAAGAGAAGCTAAGACTAGCTGCTAGAATAGCTTCCTAGAAAAGGCATAAGGAAAGGAGGTCTTTACTGCCCTAAGATATATAAAGGAGAGAACATTATAAATAATCCCTAGTCTATAGTATAGCAAAGACAGGACTATAAGACTAGTAAAAAGCTTTAAGGACCAGTGCAAAGCTTTTATAACTACTCTATTCCCTAAACCCCCCCCTTTTACTAGACCTATAGAGTGAAAGGACTATATAATAGATAATAAATGGGAATGGCTAGAACTAGAGAAAATAGAAGTTAAATAAGCAATTTTCTTTAGCTCTAATAAAAAGGCTCTAGGACTAGATGGGATATCCTTTATAATTTTATAAAAGGCCTACCCTATTATAGAAGATCTTCTATATAGAATCTATAGGATTTTGTTTATCCTAGGCTATTAGCTAAAGGTCTAGAAAGAAGCTTAAGGAGTTATTCTCCCTAAAGCAAATAAGGAGGACTATTTCTTACCAAAGTCCTATAGACCTATCTCCTTACTAAACTGCCTAGGAAAGACTCTAGAAAAGATCTTTACTACTAGATTAAAATATCTAGCTAGTACTACTAGCTTACTTTAAGACTCTTAACTAGGAGGAAGAAGACAGCGGTCTATAATAGACGCAGTTTTATTACTTCTAAATAATATCCAATCTAAAAATAGTAGGAAAAAAGCTAGACAAAGGATAGCTACTACGTTATTCCTAGATGTAAAAGGGGCTTTTAACTATGTCTCTGTAAACCAGCTTCTGTCTATCTATAAGGAACTAGGACTACCTATAGCGTTTATATAATAGGTAGCTACTTTCCTTAGCAATAGAAAGCTACAGCTTTCCTTTAATAGATAAATATAAGAAAAAGTAGAACTAGAAACAGGGATACCATAGGGTTCGCCTATATCCCCTATTTTATTTCTACTATATATACGCAATATCTGCAGCATACAGATAAAAGGAGCCTATTCTCTTAGCTATATAAACGATTTTGCAATTACGGTTACTTTAAATTCAGCTAAATCCAATTGCAAAAAGCTAGAGAGAATAGCGCTGGAGCTAATATTTAAAGCTAAAGAAGCTGCTATTAGTTTTGACGTTAACGAAACAGAGCTTATACACTTTTATAGTAAACGTACCACTATAGAAGAAGGGTTAAAGCTAGGAGACGTAGAAATATCCCCTAAACCCCTAGTTAGGTGGTTAGGGGTATTCCTAGACTCTAAGCTTACTTTTAAACAATATATAGAAATACAAATCTCTAAAGAAAAGACAGCCTTCTATTTAATTAGAAGACTAGGTAATATATAAAGAGGTCTGTCTCTATAAGCCCTACGACAGCTCTATATAGCTTGCGTTACCACTATAGCAGACTACAAAGTATAATGCTGATGGAAAGTAAATCTAGAGACTACCTACTAGATAGGTACCAATCTCTATAAAATAAGGCCCTAAAACTAGTTCTAGGAGCGTTTAAAGGATCTTCTAGCCAAGCTATAGAGATTGAAGCCTCTATTCCTCCTCCTAGAATTAGATTTAAAAAGCTTTGCAATAACTACGCATTAAGAATTCTAAAATTTAAGGAAAACTACGCAATTAAGAAGGTCTATATAGAAGAGGTTAATAAAGATAGGGACGAATTAGCAGCTAGTTGTAGCTCTAGTTCTAGCTCTAAAAACTCTACTATAAAATACCTCTTACAGCTAAAGACACAGCTACTATCTCTAGCCTCTAGAGTTTAGCAGCTAATTTAAAACTAAAAGATAGAGAGAATCTCTCTAGACTAGCAAAAACCGTAGTCTCCTCCTATTTCTACATCCTTTTCTATCTTAAGAGGTAGTAAGGAAGAAGCTGTATAAGAACATCTAAGACTAGTAGAAAGTCTATAAGAATCCCTAGAGTGGGACCTAGTAGATATATACTATATAGATGGCTCTAAAGACAGTAAATTAAATATAGCTGCCGTATGTAAAATAGGGGAGAGAAATAGGATTAAATATACAACAAACTGGAATCTAGGACCCTATATAGAAATTATAAACGCAGAGCTATATGCAGTCTATAGGGCCCTAGAATACCTAAAATAATAAAGACTAGAAGAAAAATAAGTCTATATCTTTATAAATAGCTAAGCAGCTATTAAGAGATTACAGTTTAATTCTCTTACAGGGGGGTAAGAACTAGTCTTTAAAATTACGTAACGCTGTTCCTATTTAGCTAGTAGGGGGATCTCTATTAACTTTTACTGGGTTCTTAGCTACCTAGGAATCTATAAAAACGAAATAGCAGATAAGCTAGCAAAAAAGGGCCTTTCTAGAAGAAAACTATAATCTTCTTATACCTCCCTAGCCTATATAGGGAGAGCAGCAAGAGAAAAGATACTAAAATAGTGGAAAAATAACTAGCAGCAGAATAAGAATAAAGGAAAACACTATACTAAGATCTGTAAAGGAAGCTATTTCTTTTCTCTTAAAGCCCCTAAGGATAAATATCCTAAACGACTACAATTAGCTTTCTTCCAGCTTAAGCTAGGAAAAGGCTATTTTAAATCATTCTCTAAAGTAATAAGGGAGGAGGACGAAGATGGTAGATGCTTTAGGGAATATAGAGCACTATAAACCCCTAGGCACTTACTACTAGACTGCAACCTATATAGAGAAGAAAGAAGAGAAATGCAAAAGAAGCTAGGCTCTTCTCTCTCTCTAAAGAAGCTATTTTATACACAAAAAGGAAGAGAGGCGCTTTTTCTATTTCTAAGTAGGATAGGGATAGCTACTAGAGAGTGGCTAATAACAGCAGGATCTATAGAAGGAGGTAACTCCTACTAAGCTTTTAGTAAAGAGATATTAGTAAGCAGAAGGACAGAAATAAATTACAAAAGGATAGGGATAGGCGTTAGGATTTCTTATTTCTTATAGTTTTTTACCATTTTCTTATTCCCTAGTAGTTGTTTATAACTTAGTATTTTACTAAGGAACTATAAACCCCTAGTTTAGAGGCTTATAAACTACTAGGATATAGTTACTAGTATATATTAAGCTGCCCTAAGGGATTTATGTATATAGGACTATAACGCTATAGCCTAGAAGCTGCACGCGCAGTATTATACGTAGTATAATACAACGGATATAAAAAAAAATATAAAAAAAATAAAGTATCTAGTATAGGCCTTTTGTAAAGAGGTTAAATATAAGTGGCGCAGTTTAAAGACTAAAGGATAGGCAATATTCCTAGTAGGTAACACCTTCCTAAAAGAGGCCTATTAATGTTCTTACCATATAAAATAGAAGGACTATACAGAACGCGTTTTTGATATATCTTTTAAGCAGCAGACATCTACGACCTATAGAAATAACGTAGGCTTAAATAGCGGTAACTGTAGTGTATACTAGTGCTCTATATTCTTTTAGGATTACGTTATTAATTAAAGATGCTAGTAAAAATCAGAGATTGTAAATTTAGCGATATCCTTTATTTAATTTTAGCACTAGGCTAAGAGGTGAAACTATAATAGGCCCTATCGCGATTCTAATATATCCTTTTTTAAGGTCTAATATTATCTTCTTAAAGATAAGGTCGGCGTTATTCTAAAAGGAGTTATAGCTTCTATAAGATCTTAAAGTAGGGATAAATTTGGCTCCTATCTCGTAGCTATAAGTTAGAATGCTTACTAAGATAGCTAGTAAATTACCTAGGTAGTTAGATAGAAGGGAGTGCTATACTAAAATCCTTAGAGGTAATAGAGAGTAGTAGAGAGCCTTCGCCTATATAAAGATTGGGAATAATAGTAATATATTAGGCCTAGGTCCCAGGCGTATAATTAAAGCTATTATTATTATTATGCTAAACCCTGCTTTATAAGGTTCGCCTTATTATCCGTAGGCGCAAGCTTTAGATAATACGGTATAATCTTTACTATACTTTAAGCACTTATTCGGGTATTTATAAGCTATATTATTGCAGCCTCTGCTATTAAACTTATAGTAGGTATTAAAGGTATAGAAGGTATCTAACCTAGATCTCTTTAAGGCGGCAAAGCCGATAGTACTATATATTATAAGGTATAGCGTTATATACTAGGCTAGTATTTATTAATTAGCGGGCTTTAGTTAGCCATTTGTTATTATAAAGGTGTAATAGTTAAGTGCTAAATTAAGTATATAACCTACCTAGATATATTAGGTTAATAAGGTACGAATTATATTTATTTAAAGAAGTATGCTAGTAGTAAGGTCCAGTAGGTATATATAGAGGGTGTTAGTAATAACTACGTAGTTAGTAAAACCTTTAAACTAGACGCCTTTATTAATAAATAGCTTTCTATTTACCTTTGCCTTCCTTATAACTAGAGTACCATTTTTAATCTATGTCTTATTGGCGATTTTAATTTAAGCGGTATAGACTTAAAGGTGGGCGAGGTTTATTAGATTAAAGGTACCCTTAAAAATGCCTAGGTAATCCCTTTTTATAACGCCAAGAAGGCGAAGTTTAAGTAACTTTACGCTAGGAGGGAGAGGCTTACTAAGGATATTAGCTAAAGTAGCTATTACAGTAGCTTATAAGGTCAAAGCGGCCAAGCCTAACTATAATTAAGCCATTTAAGCTAGGTGGTATTTATAGTAGTAAGCCTCCTCTACTAGGCAGGCTTTACGCTCTTCCTTATACTTCTAAATCTCCCTTATATTTTGGGCTTGTTCCCTTTACTTTCTAGTAATTTTACGCTCTTCTACGGTAGTAGCGTGTATATTAGCTTTAAACGGCATTATAGGACTAATAGAGGAGGGTGTAGCGGTTGTAGACAATGGTATAGTTAAGGTAGGTCGTCTAGGTGGGTATACTTATTAGGATTATACAGTAAAACCGCGTTTTACCATTATCTTAATATACCGTTTCTCTATAGTATACTAGTTAATAGCTAGAAACAGTTGATTTTCCTATAGGCTTACGTTTAAATTTAATACGCCGTTATGTTAAAGCTCTTTTATACAAAAACGGTATAGCGCGAGTTATTATAGCATTAAAACCCCTATTTTTAAGAGCTAATTTAGGTGTAATTTAGCGCTATATATTAACCCCTTACTCTTAGGCCTATAAACTAGTACCGCAACCATTAATATTTATTAATTTAACACCCCTCTTACTATGGCGAAGCCTAAAGACCTTAAGTGCCTTCGCCGTTATAGTGTCTTAGAGCGTAAGAGGCGGTAAATCCGGGTATACTATTATAAAAACCCTGGAAACCCTTAGAGAGACGCTACTCACTATTTTACTAATTAATTTTAACGCCCTATACAATAGTCTATTATATTAAACTCTTTAAAGCCTAAATATAAGTACTTTAATTCACTAGTCCTTTAACGTAGTAAGGGTGGCTTTAAAAGGCGTAAAGCTCCTAAAAATCCTAAGCTTAAAGAAGCGCTATTTAAGTAGTAATAGCGTATATAGGCCGCTGCTATACTTATTACTAGCAACCTTATTTAAGCTATAGTAATAAAGCTTTAAAATATAATAGCGTATTATTAGGGCTAATAGCAGCCTGGCTTTTTAAACGGTTAGGTTAATAACTTTAAAAAGAGGAATCGTATATTAAGACGGAAGCTATACAGCGAGGCCGGGTTAGCTAATATAGAGGGCACTTAAGAGCGTATATAGGAGCTTAAAGCTATTATAAACAAGTACTTAAATTAAGACGTTTATAATAGAGATAAGGCAGGGCTTTTTAATAAGGCTATACCGGACATAAGACTTATAACTAAAGGGTAATTAGGCACTAAAAAGTAGAAGGAGCGTATTATAACCGTCTACTATAGCAACGCAGACAGCAGCTATATTATACCCCTATAGATTATTAGAAAAGTAATAAATCCTTAATATTTTAGCAAGTACTATAGCAACCTAAGGGGCCTTAACTTCGCCTAGAGGTTTAACAAGAGGGCCTAAATAACAGCGTTAATATTCCTTAATTATATTAAGTAGCTTAATAGCTTAATAGGCGGTAGAAAGGTCCTTCTATTTATTAATTCTACTCCTAGCTACGCTGCTAGCATAAATATAGTATTAGAGCTTGCGAGCTTACTTAATATTAGGGTTAAATTTCTACCTTAAAACATTACCTCTTTCTATTAGCCCCTAGATCAGGGTATAATTTAAACCTTTAAAGCCTACTACCGCCGCTACTGGCTATGCTATATAGTAAATTAGGTAGAATAAGATAGGAACCTCCTTAAGTTAATAAACGTACTTAGGGCTGTTTAATAGGCTACTATAGCTTAGTATAAGATTAGCCCTTAAACCGTAATAAATTACTTTACGTATTTAACAATCATTGGACCCTATAAGGGCCCCTAGGGTTAGCTAAGCGTATATAGTAAACCTTAGCTTAAGGCTAAATTGCAGGTATATATATAGCAGCTTAGCTAGGTAGGGCAAAGTAGGCAGTTAATGACTATTAGTAGCTTTATTAATCTAGAGGGGGAGGACGCCTTAGTAGAGCCTAAGGCTTTATTAACTTAGGAAGTAATTAAGGCCTTAATTATAGCTTTATATAACGAGCTAGATAATAAGAAAAGCAATACTAATAAACTATAAGTTATTAAGCTTAATAAGGCTTTAGATATACTAGAGCGCCTTAAGCTCTATAAGGGGTAGTAAGAGGGGGGTATTACGGGACACCCCTGTAACACCTTATATACGTCCACCTGTTTTTACTAACTTAGCAACTAAAGACCGACCATAAGACGGCAATCTGCGGCAATTAGACGGCAACCTACTGTATTCCGCTATATTCTACTAAGTTCCACTAGGACTACTACCTAAATCCTATTTTACTTTATGTATATATTAACTAAGCAACTAAGTCTATAATATATACCCTTTCTTCCTATTTTCTTACCTTCTTTCCTTATATAACGTCTTAATCTTATTATACAGTTTATATATATAGATTAATAATATCTACTCCGCTATATATTATTACCGCTTATACTTACTCCGTAACACTATATTGCGTTAAACCTATACTTTATACTACTCTATTTAGTATATAGAATAACCTAAAAGCCCCTATATCTATAACTAACCTATATAATATGTTTACTAAATAAATAAAAAGCCTATAATAGGCCTTTATAGACGCCCTTACTAAATAAGAAGCTTAATATTAAGAAATAATCGGATCTCTAAGAAAAAAAATTAAAGAAATCTGTTATAACCTACTATCGACTATACTATTACCCCCACCTATTCTTACTAGTGTTAACATATAAATACTAGATAGAGGAAACGTGTCTAAAACTAGCTTTTTAACCCTAAATTTGCTAACTAGTGCCCTTATAAAGAAGTTAACCGAACGTCTCCCTAATCCTCCCGCCTATTTAAGTAAAAGAAGTAAACTACGCTCCTTTTTTAACTAACTTAAGAATAAGCTAAACGGTAATATTAATCGCTACCCTACCCCTAATAGCCAACTATTATCACGGAGTAAGTATAAGCGGCGATAATATATAGTAAGGTAGATATTATTAAGCTATATATATAAACTATATAAGGAGGTTAAGACGTTACGTAAGGAAAGAAGGTAGGAAAATAGGAAGAAAGGGTATATATTATAGACTTAGTTAGTTAATTAATACGTGCACGGAGTAGAATAGGATTTAGGTAGTAGTCCTAGCAGAACTTAGCAGGATTTAGTAGAACTTAGTAAAACTTAGTGGAATATAGTAGAATATAGTAAGTTTCCATTAGATTGCCGTAGATTGCTATTAGATTGCTGTTAGCTTACTATCTTATGGTTAGTCTCTAGTTACTAAGTTGGTAGAAATAAGTAGATGTATATAAGGTGTTATAGGGGTATCCTATAACAGTACCCCCCCCTTTAAACTCGAGCTTTTATAAGATGGGGCTGTAGTAGTTCTAGGTAAAGTTTATAAAAGTCTTCTACGGCTTATATAAGTCCTATAGAGTTAACAGGTTCCCATAAGGGCTTAGTATAGTTTCTCCACTTTATAAGATATATATATTGGCGTCTCTGTTTATTATACTTAATATTATTAATTCTTTTAATAAAGTACTTATTCTTACCGTCCACCTTAACTAGTAGGGGAGGGTCCTATATCTGTTTAGGCAGGGCGTCTAATACGGGGGTAGTAGGGTAAAGGACTGACGTATAGAATATAGGGTAGATTTTAACCGTATTAGGGAGCTTTAGTTAGTAGGTATAAAGAAAGATAACCTTTTTAACCTTATAAGGGCCAGTATTCTTCTAATTAAGTTTCTTAGTAGGTCGTTTCGTGTTTAGATTTCTTGTATTTAGCTAGACAAAATTACTAATTTAGTAGGCTAGTGCTAGGGTTTATTTCTTATTCGCTATAGATTTATAGATAAATTAAGCCTAAATTATCTTATTAGTAAGGAACTGTTATAGTTCCTCTATCTTTTCTATAAATTTATTTACTTTTATAACTTATAAGGCATAATAAGTGGGGCGAGGAACATTACTAAAGGGTTTAAAACCTATTTATAGGTGCTAGCTATAATTAGCTAGAAATAGGGAGACTTTTATAGTTTCCGAGACGGAATTATTTATAGTAAACTCGGTAAATGCGAGCTAGTTAATCTAGTTATCTTATAAATATAACGTATATATCTAAATATACTATTCTATTATAGTATTTACGCGTTCTATTTAACTATCTATTTTTAGGTAATACGTAGTAGATAATAGTGCTTTAATGCGGAGTTAAGTAGTTAGTTCTTTTTAGAATACCGAGATAAACTGGCTACCTTTATTAGAGATAATCGTTTTAGGGAGTCCGTGGAGTTTCTATATATAATTTAGGAATAGTTAGGCGATAGTAGGTGTTAATATATTAGGACAGGCGATTAAGTGTCTTATCTTAAATAGTTAGTTTATAACCACCATAATGTTTATACAGCCTTTAATTTTAGGGAAGTTAATAATAAAGTTAATTAAAATATCCTTCTATCTTTGGTCCGGAATAGGTAGTGGCTTTAAAAGACCGTTATACGTCTTATATAAGGCTTTGGCTTATTAGTAGGTATAGTAGCTAGAGATATACTTTTATATTATATTATACATATTTAGCTAGTAATACTCCCATTAGAGTAGTTTTAGGGTCTTTTCTTCGCCTAGGTGGCCGGCGACAGGTAGATTATATACGTGTTTAAGGAGCTTAAGCTTAGGCTTATTATAATTAGGGATAACTAAACGGTTTTAGCAATATAAGCGGTTTCTATAAGCTTTATATTTATTTAAAGAAATCTTTTTAGAGCGTCTAACGCTATCTTAAATTAGCTTAAGCGTTTCTTAAATAAACTCGTTATTTAGGTATTTGTTAACTATAATCTGTTTAATTAGTTAATTGGTTATTTTAAGGATGTATACTATAAGGTCTTTAGCAGAAGGGTTAAATAGTTTAGGGTAAAGTAGGGCCTAATTTCAGTAAGAGCGCGCTTCTTTTAGGGCTGGCGCGTCTTATAAGCGTTAAGTTAGGGCATTAGGCTTCTAACCTTAGACGCCTAAGTAGTATATAATTAAGAATTAGAAGCGTAATAGATATTCTAACTAGCGGGCCTAACGATAATTTAGCTATTTTATAGTTGTGAAGTACTATAGGTTCTTATAGTTATTAAGGACCTTAATTAGAAATCCGGCGCCTTTTAGTTTAGGTTGCTATTGCTTAAAGCATTTAATAATAGCTAGCAATTCTTTATTGTAGATTTTATAATTATATTTAGCAGGGCTTAGTTATTTTAAAAAGTATACTATAGGGTATAATACTCCTTCTTTATTATATTAAGACAGATTGCCTCTAGTAATATAATTAAATAAGTTGGCTTTTATAACACTTATTTATTCTAGGTTAAAATGTTAAAGTATAAATATAGTAGTAAATATAACCTTTAAATAAGTAAAGGCCTTCTTATATTCCTTATTAAAGATAAAAGCTTTATCCTTTTAGGTTAGAGTAATAAGGGGTAAAACTAGAGCGAAGAAGTTATTGATAAACCGTTAGTAGAAATTAGTAAATCCTATAAAGGCTCTTATATCCTTAACGTTCTTAGGTTCTTACTAATTTATAATTACTTTAACTTTCTTTAGGTCTATTTATATACTATTTATTAAAATAAGAAATCTAAGGTATAGGACTTCTGTTTTATATAACTCGCATTAATTTATATCTAATTATAGACTAGCTCCGTATAGGGCTTATAAAATAAAGTTAACGTATTTCTAATATTTAGTTAGGTTATTACTATATATTAGGATGTTATTAATATAAGTAGTATAGAAGATATCTAGGTAGAGATATAGGGTATTATTTATATAATATTAAAATAAGCTTAAAGTTATGAGGTAAGGATGTAGATAGGGAGTCTAATGATAGAATAATAAGTATATTGTATAGATAGAGACGAATCCTTAAGGGAAAAAGGAGGAGTCTGTGTGCGAGGTAGGAAGGGTTTTCCCTAGGTATGTATAGAGCACGTGCCTTATGGGCGAGTTACCCCTAAGTTGCCCTAGGGTCGCCCATACCTTACGGCTATATAACTATCTACTTAGGTTTTACCTAATAATGCCCCCCCCTTTAAAAAGGGTTATCCCCAATCCTTTATATACTTAAGCCTTAATAAAACCCTATAAAAAACCTTAGTAAGGAAAAAATTTAGAGGGGAAAGAGTATCTTAATTTTATATATAGAGAGACGGGTGGTATATATGCGCGGCGCGAAGATGTTAAGGAACTTCGACCAGCGGTTAAAGTTGTCTAATTAGTTAGATTTGCCTTATTAAGACTCCCCCGCATTTAACTAAGCTAGTAATAATTTTGTATACCTGGTATAGAAAATCCTAATTAGTCTATTTAATAGGTAGAGCTAATAGAGCTTAATACCATCGCCTAAATTTAGTAGACTAGAAATATTTTAAAAGCTTACTTATATAGGCAGGTCGCTAGTACCTTATAGGTCGGTTATAGGTTATTTGTATATAGCCAGATTTATAGACGGTAAGGCTATATACCTATTAAATCCGCCGCTAACCCTACTTTGGCCTTACGCTATACTAGTATAGCACTGTATATACTTTATAGGTAGGTTATAGGTTACTTATATACAGCTAGGTTTAGGACGGTAAGGCTATATGCCTATTAAATCCGCTGCTAACCTATGCTTTTGCCTTGCGCGTTATCTATATAGTATATGCGTGGAATAGTATAAGTTGTTAGTATAGGTTGCCACTAGTAGGTCACTAGTAGGTTATAGACCCTGGTTAAATGGACCCCGGTTATAAACGGGCCTATTCTTTAATATATAAATAATCTGCTTAGCTAGTATAGAGTGACGGACTAGGTTTAGGAAGGGTACTTTCTAAATTAAGGCTGCAGTTCTTATAGCAATTATTACTTATTCTTTAATCCCTTAGGACGTCCTCTACTCCGCTTTAATATAGGTTATATTTTAATAGCGGCGCTTACTTTTTACCTGCGCTTTAGCTATAAGGCTAGGGTGTTCCGCTTGCAGTACTTATCTAGCAGTTATTAATAATTCTTAAGTTCTGTTTTATATTTCTATTTATTATACTTATTTAGCCATCCTAGCTATTTAATAAGGTACTGCGGTTGTCTAGTACAATTTTAGTAGGTGATAATTGCTTCTACTTCCCAGCTGCCTTCCTTAAGCTTTTCTACTGCTAGGGGTTAAAACCTAGGGCGTAACCTATAAGGCTCTAGTAGGGAGATATAGAAGACTAGGTGGAGCCGTGCTATAGTAGGTAAAAGCTCTAACTTATATACTTACTGCCCTATACACTCTAAGATCTAAAACGGTTCCATAAACTTATAGTTAAGCTTTTTATGGGGATATTTTATGCGGATGTTCTTAGAGGAGAGTAGGACTTGTTTACTAACGGCGAAGTATTTGGCTAGGTGGTAATGATTATAGTATTTTACCTAAAGCTTTTAGGCGTACATTATTGACGCCGCCGCTGCCTTATATATAAGGCGTAGGCGTTATAGATACATCTCTATAAGTTGGACATTTATTAACTTAGACCCCTCTCTACCTTACTAGGCGTCTTAGATGCTGTCTAGGACTCCGTCTAGGATATTTAGTAGCTAGCTATAGGCGAGCTTAATAGGGGAACACTTTATTATGGTATAGACCTTAGAGTTATAGGTAAAGGCTGCTTTTTTAAGTAGGGAGGCCTAATTAGACTGTTCCCAGTTTGTAAATATATATAGGTATACCTTAAGCTCCTAGTTCTAACGCTCCGTCTAACTATCTATCTACGGGTAGAATATAATATTAAGTTTATGTTAAACGCAGAGATAGTAGTATATAGTGCTTTAGTACTCGCTCGTAAATATACTACCCCTATTAGAGATAATATTATCTAAAGGCCCTGTTTATACAAAGACTCTAAATAAGAGTTCTGCGAGTTGTATAGTATTAATTGTCTTACGTACTAGATAGTAGCGCACTAGCTTTATAAAATAGTCTATAAGGACAAGAATGGAGTTATACTCTATACTATTAGGAGTCTTAGACTTTGGGAGATCCGTAATAAAGTTAAGTAAATAATGCCGCTAAGCTTAGGTGGGGGCCTAGAGAGGCTGCAGCTTACTATAGGGTTTATAGCGGCGCGATTTAGAGTATTAGTAGGCATCGTAATTATCTAGGTATTTGCAGAGGTTTTAGGTAAGGCCGTTTTAAGTATACTTCCGCGCAATTACCTTAAAGGTATAGTTAAAACTATAGTGGCCGCCTATAAGATTATTATAATTTCGCTTAAAGATCTCCTATTATAGTGGTATATAATTTAGCACCTAGACCTTATTATTTTACCTTAGGAGTCCTTAATTATTAAGGGTNTAGTCCTTATTNCTAGTNGNAACTTATTCNTNNGTTAACTNATTATATATANAGCGTGTAAAGGCGTCCCTTTTTTATACTTTATAAATGAAATTAACTAGTAACTTAGGGGGGTGTTCTATAAACGCCGTTTTAGCTAAGGCAGCTATTACTACCTCTTACTATAGTACAAGACTTTACATAAAGTTAGTGCTAGCGAAGTAATATATAATACGTAGGTGACTTACTGGGTTGTTATAGGGGACTATAGCCTAGGCTAAGGGGTCTTCCTTAGGGTTAAGCGCTATTAGGTTAGTTAAAGTGGTCTTAGAGAAAATAGTAGGACGCTTTAGTCCGCCGGCGCTAAGTTCGCAAGGGTTGCTTATATACTATACGTATACTACTTACTGGTTTAGTATAGTAGTACTAGGGCTGCCCATAAGGCCTATAACCTACAACTTTTGCTATAATATAGGTAGTATAGCATTAAGGATTGTCCTCTTACTGCTATCTTTAAAGCCTTTAGTATAATCCGGGCGCTAGGATAATATATTAGTAGGATTTATTTTACCTAGCTTATATTTAATTTTAAAATTAAACTTAGCTAGTTCCTTAGCGTACCGGGCCTAGTAAGTAGATAAGCTTTTAGTGGTTATAAAGTACCTAAGATTATTATAATTGTAGAGCACGCGCGTTATATACGCGGCGTATTTGAGGTAATAGCGCTATATCTTAAAGTATTATACTATAGCGAGTAGTTCTTTATTATACGTATTATACTATACTTCTAGGCTAGTAAGCTTCTAACTATAATANGNGATTAGGTGCTAGTNGAGTTAATCTNNNTACCCTAAAGGCTNNANAAGTATACCGCTATAGGTATAGTTAGAAGCGTTAGTAATTACTATTAGGGGTAAATTAGGGTTAAAGTAGCGAAGTAAAGGAGCCTATATAAATATAGCGCGTAGCTTATAAAATGCCTACTATGTGTTGTTGGGCTAGGACTAGGGTTAATACTATTTAGTAGGCCCTTTTAACTTACGCTTCTTCTTCTTCTCCCTATCTAATATTGGGTCGCGATGTGCCTATATAAGATGTGCGTGTAGGGGGTATATAGTATCCAAGTAGTTCTAAATAAATTGCCTATAAAAGTTAGTAAAGCTAAGAAAGACCTAGATATCTCTATAGGACTTAGGCTTAGGCTATTCCTTAATAGCTTTTACGCGGTTAGGGTCTATTATAATACCCTTAGGGGTGATAATAAAGCCTAGGAACTTAACGTTCTTAGTATAAAAAATATATTTTAATAGTTTGGCGTATAGGCCCTAAGCGCGAAGCTGTTATAGTACCTACTTAACATGCTTAACGTGCTTATCCTTATTATTTAAGTAAATAAGAATATTATCTAGGTAAACTACGTAGATAGTATCTATTAGGGTTTTTAGAGCTTTATAAATATAGCTCTAGAAAGTTATAGGGGCGTTAGTAAGGCTAAAGGGCATTATTAAGTACTTAAAGTGACCGTAGCGTGTCTTAAATGCGGTCTTTTATTTATCTCCCTTTTTAACATAAATTCTATAGTACATATTACGAAGATCTAGCTTTATAAATATCTTCGTATAGCTAAGCCTATTAAAGAGTTCGCCGACTAGCGGTAGGGGGTACTGATTTTTAATCGTGATCTTATTTAGGCGTTTGTAGTTAACATATAGCCGCATTATACCGTTTGCTTTTAGCACGAAGAGGATAGGCGCTCTAGTAGGCGACTTACTAGGCCTAATCTAGCCCTTTTTAAGAGCACTATCTAAGTACTTTTATAAAATCTATAACTCTTTCTATAAGAGGTTATAGAGGGGTATTTATAGTGGCGTCTTGCCTTCTTCTAAGTTAATTATATAGTTGTACTTAGAGTTTTACAGTAGCATGCTTGCTAGCTTATTAGAGAAGATATTAATTTCCTCCTTATATATATTTAGCAGGCCGGGGGCTATGGAGGTTAAAGCGATTATTATATAGTGGTGTGCTTCTGGGAGCTAGTGGAGAGAAAGGTGCGGCCGATATACGTTTTATAGGTGTGCTTGCACTAAGAGTGTATATAGCTCTATTATAGTATACTTAATAGTTTTAGGGTTTCGATTACCTCCCCCTTATATATAGGTAATCTGCGCTAGCACCGGAGGGTCTTTACGGGTACTCGCTGCTAGTGACGGTAGGTCCTTTACTATATTTATAACTAGTGTCTTTACGTCTAGAGGGTCTATATAGGTACTCGCTACTAGTAATAATAGGTCCTTTATTATATTTATAACCGGCGTAGAGAAGGAATCTTCTAGCTATAGTGAATAGACTATTTTACTAGCCTTAATGTCTGCTAGGAGAGCGTTAAGGATGACTATTTAGAGGTATCTAGGGTCTAAAGTTCCTTAGATAAACTGTCTAGAATGGAAGCTAATTAATAGATCTGCTTTTACGAGCCAATTTTATCTAAAAACTATATTGTAACTATTAAATAAGCCGCCCTAAAAGGTCTATGGGCTAATAGTGCGAGAGGTACCCTAGGAGTTGCTAGTGGTAACTATTAGATTATAAGTATCCTAGATTGTTATCTGGTTGCTATTAAGGAAATATATAATAGGTTTACGTAAATATAGCACGTAGCGTATAGGCAGGTTAAACCTATAGATGATATCTTAATTAATAAGGTTAATTTAGTACCTATTATTATATAAAGCACGTAGGCGGACTTCGCCCTAGGGTATATCTATTATAATATGTACTATAATATATTTCTTCTCTCCCTCTATATTAGGCCCTAGTTACAGTTAAGAGAGATACGCTATTAGGGCTTTAGGTTTTCCGAAGCCTAAGCTAACTTCTCTTTAGCCTACTTCTAGTATTCCTTATAGTGGCCGCCTGCGGTCCTTTAACTCGCCTGCGTAGCACTAGCGTCTAGGGGGTCCCCTAAGCCATCCGGCTTTTAGGTGGTCTCCCTAGGAGTTTGCTTAGAAAAGCGTCGCCCTTTTTAGGTTCTGTTTCCTAAGCCTAAGTCTATAAAGCCTATACTGCGACCGCGCTTTATACGCGATGATTTGCCGCTACTACTTACGCGATCTTTTATAAGCTTTATAGTATTAAGCAATTACTCTACACAGTAGATTTTATTAAAGAGGTCTTTAGCGGTTCTTACCCATTAGGCGAAGTTCTGGCGGAAGAGCTCTGCTTATAGGTAGGCTAGGAGATATAAGAACTAAAAGTCTACCTATTATTTAGGATTAATAAAAGGGGTATATAAGAAGAGGTCCTCTAAGCTATATATACGGGCCAGGAAGACGTTAAACCTCTAGTTCTTCTTTATAATAGCTATATAGTATATTATAGCATTATTAAAGCGTCTTACTATAGGGTTCCTAATTTAGTCTTGGACTATAGTCTTAAATTTGTCCTATAGTAAAGGACCCTTATCCTTAGTGCCTAACTGGCGATAAACTAGTTAGGCGATTGTCTTCTCTTTTATAAGGCCTTTAATGACCTAGCGCGTGCGTCGCTTATAGTTGTAGTTAGCGTTATTAACCTTAAATCGGTTCTTAACTGCGGCAATCTACCGGTTAAAATGCTGTTAAGTAGTACCGCTAATATTAGGTGGTAACTTCTTAACTAGGGCGTTAAGATATATTCGGCATATACGTTCGCCACGTAACTTATACTCTTTACTAGAGAGGCAACAGGAGGGCTTTATTAAATTAATAATGCTTTATAAGTTAGCTATTTTCTTAGCTAGCTTATTTAGCTCCTTTATATTAGCGGTATTAGGTAAGACGCTAGTAACCTTACTAAGCTCCTATTAGGCCTAGGTATATAAGTTAAACTAGTCTCTAGCGTTCGTAGATGTCTAATTATTTTAAAATTTAGAAAATGGCTTAGATGCTACTAGTATGCTTTTAGCGGTTTCTATACTAAATCCTAAGGCGTTCTGCGGTCGCATCGCTAGCGTATTACTATTAGGTGCAGGCGTTAGTTTTCTTTTTAGAGGTATTATAGAAAAATTAAACTGGCTATCCTCCTAAGGGGATTGGTAAGGATTTAAATATAAGGTAAGGATATGGATAGGGAGTCCAATAATAGAATAATAGGTATATTATATAGACAGAGATAAATCCTTAAGGGAAAAAGGAGGAGTCTGTGTATAAGGTAGGAAGGGTTTTCCCTAGGCACGTATAGAGCACGTGCCTTACGGGCGAGTTACCCCTAGGTTACCCTAGGGTCGCCCATACCTTACGGCTATATAACTATCTACTTAGGTTTTACCTAACAAAAGTATTTATAAGGCTAAATAGCGTTACTAAGTATTTAAATAATTTATACTAAGTACAAAATATAGTAAGCTATTTATCTCCTTTTACTATATAAAGGCGGTTAAATATAGAGATAATATTAAGCTTTATATAGTAGCGAGCCTTACTTAGTTAGTTTAGTGTCTCCTATATTAATGGGATTAAATATTAGTTCTTAATAGTAATGGCATTATAAGCTTAGTAGTCTATATAGAAGTATAAACTACCAACGGGTTTTTTAATAAAGATTACTAGTACGGCTATAGGCGACGAGCTTACTCTAATAAATCCTTTACTTAGGTTCTTATCTAAATACTTTTATAGTACTTAGAGTTCGTTTTAGGATATTCTATATAGGGGTCTAAATTTAGGCTGCTTTCCTTCTTTAAGTATAATCTTATAGTTATATAATTAGTATTCTAGTAGCTTATTAGCTTTCTTCTATAAGAATACCTCTAGGTAGTTATAGTACTCTACTAATACCTTTATAGTAGGGTTGGTGTGCTTCTTCGGTACTAAGGCCTTTTTAATATTAGCTATAGTAACAGCGAAGATTGTATATTTAGGTTTTTTAGTAAGTTATACTAGCGGGGTAGCTCCAATTATATAGATATCTAAGGTGCTAAGCTTACTCGGATTGTCTATAGTTTCTTATTTAGGTTTAGGTTCAGTATTAGGTATAAAGTTAGTAATAGATTTAAGTTTAGGTTTTTTAAGAATCCTTTTTATAGTAGAATACTAGTCCTTCTAGTATTTTTATATATTAAGCTTAAGCTTCTACTTAGCTTAGGGCGGTATAGTACTTAATAATAACTTATAGAATTTAGTAAGGTTTTCGGATCCTTAGTAAATATTAGTAGAATTCTTATATTAGTGGAATCTGATAGATTCCTTAGGCGTAGAGTGGACAGTAGTAGAAATCTTACGTTAGTAGAATTTAGTGGAATTCCTAAGTTAGTGAAATTTAGTAGATTCCTTAGGTATAGGATAAACAGTTATAGAAATTTTGGACTGGTAAATCCTAGTAGATTTTTTAGATTTTAGTTTTAGGTCTAAGCAGCAAGTTATAAGGCACTTCTACTTGCAATAAAAGGTAGTAAATAGAAGCTTAAGGTTGTTTTAATTAATAGTTACCTTATATAGCTTTATCTAAGGTTATTTTAGGATTACTAAGTGACCTAGGGTGGTAACAAAAAGTTTAATTGGTTCTTCGTGGTTTAGGTATTAGAGTCTTAGGTATACTATATAGGTAATTTGGCCTAAGACTGTATATTTACTATTAAATCCAAATATATTAATATGCTAGTTAAGGGGGGTTAAGGTAAAACTATTATCTTATATAAAGGTCTTATTAATAAATCCTATACTACCAGCTCCTATATTAATTAGGACCTAAGCATTAGCTTATTATTTATTCTACTATAAATAATAGTCAATGGTTATGCTATAATCCTAAGAGTTAGAGTTTATAATATCTAAAGCATATAATAAGATCCTAATGCAGAACCGTTTTAGAGAGCAACTTAACTCTAAAACGTGCCTTTTAGTAGTAAGCGGGAAGGGGTTCCTATAGGACGTTAGTTATAGCTTTATCCTTATAAGTAGTGCTTATTAAACACAGGGCTAAAACCAGGTAAAAATTAAAAATAGTAACTAGAAGATTAATACGGTAAACGGTTGCTAGTATTAGCTGTTTATAAATCGTATTTAGGTATAGGGAGAGAGTAGTAGTTAAAGAGGTAGGAGTTACTTTTATATTTAAAGCAAAGGCCTAGCTTAATGCGTTATTCTTATTTAAAGGACCCTAGTAGGGCGTATCTTAGGGTCTTAGTGTTAATATCTATAGCGTTAGGGTGCTTAAGTTAAGATAACTTAGTAGATATTCGCGGGGCTATTATATTATATTAAGGAGCGTGTTTCGGTATTAGGCGTAATATATTATTATACTATTTATTAATAACGTTTACGCAGGCATTAAGGGCTCCTAGTAGGTCTACGCTTATTAGGGAGGTTTTTAGTTCAGGGTTTAGAGATTTAATAAGGCTATTAACTAGTGCAGAGTCGTTTTAGCCAGTTTCCTTTACATAACGGTTAAATTCGAAAAAGTATACTAGGAAACTCTTCGTTCCTTAAGCTATATAGTTTATCTTTCTCTAAGCAGTAACTTAGCGGTTTAGATCCCTATATATAGCTTTAAGAAGTATAACTAGGCTTTATACTAAGTTTAGTTAAAGGGGTTTAATAAGGTTAGCTACCTCTCCTCCTAGTTGGCTTAGGGCGTAGTAAAGTTAATTAGCTTTAGTAGGGTAATAGTTAGCATTACTAGTTAGCTTATTCTTACGCTAGCTTAAAAATAATTAGAGCTCTTACCGTTTACTAATAAATACTAGGGGGTTAGGTAATTATTTAGATTATTATAGTATAGTAGCCGGTTTGGGGTAAATAGTTATTATAGGTTTGGGGCTCGCGTTTTATATATTTATCTCTAGGAATAGTGTTTAGTCTTAAGGCCCTAACGTGGGTATCTTAAGCGTACGGATTTCTTCTTAGAGGTTCTTAATTAGTTACTAGTATTATGCTTCTTATTTAGCTTATTATTAATTTAAAGTGGCTTAGTTTTATATAAGGGCGTTTATAAAAGATTTTTATATCTCTACTAGTTGTTCTTAGAGTATGGATATAATGCCAGCAGCCGTTACGGGGGTTTTAGGGTTATTTTGCATTTTAGAGGTAGTATATAAAGTTAACGCAATATAGTGTTATAGAGTAAGTATAAGCGGTGATAATATATAGCAAGGTAGATATTATTAAGCTATATATATAAACTGTATAAGGAGGTTAAGATATTACGTAAGAAAAGAAGGTAGGAAAATGGGAAGAAAGGGTATATGTTATGGACTTGGTTGCTTAGTTAATATATATATAGAGTAAAATAGAATTTAGGTAGTAGTCCTAGTAGAACTTAATAAAATTTAGTAAAACTTAGTAAAACTTAGTGGAATATAGTAGAATATAGTAAGTTGCCGTTAGATTGCCGCAGATCGCCATAGATTGATATTAGATTACTATCTCGTAGTCGGTTTCTAGTTGCTAAGTTAGTAGAAATAGGTGGATATATATAAGGTATTACGGGGGTGTCCTATAATAACTATATTACACTATAAGTTGTTTAATAAGAGATACTATAGAATCTATATACCCGTTCTGGCTAAGCACTATAAAAAACTAGTTGCTATACTAAAAGCATCTTATAGCGACCCTAACTAAATTACTATAAGCTCGGACCCCTAGAACTTAGTTATTTCCTAAACTCGGTTACCCCACTAAATCGGCCACACTACTTTAGAAGCTATTTACACTTAACAAAATTTAATTGATTATTTGCCCTTATATACTATTTAGTATATCGGCTTTGGGCTTTCTATCTAGCGTATTTTAAAGCTTTAATTTTGGCCCCTTTACCCTTATTTTGGTCTTTTTTTCCTCTACCTTTACTATAGCTTTGTTTATTGCATCTATATATTTTAGTATTATATTTAGATCTACCATTATCCATTTATATAATTTTGGACTTTTAAGGTCTTTATGTTATAATTATAAGTTATATATTTAAACGCCTATATATATAGCCTTTATAATAACTCTCTAAAGTTATTAACTTATTTTTTATAAAAGTAACCAAGTCTCTTAATTAAGTATATACTTATTAAAAGGCCTTAAGCTATATAATATATATAATAAGGCTTCTTTAGGGTCATTATATTATTAAATTAATTACTATTAGCTTTTTTAAATCTTAATCCCTTTATTAAAGCCCTATTTTTTACGGAAAAAATATTTAGAGCCTTTATATCGACTTTATAAATAAATACTAAAGATATACTGCCTAAAATTAGTTATTTTTATTATAAGGCCTTTTTTTAGGTCTTATAGTAATACTTAGTAAAATAGTACTTCTTAATTAAAGCTATATTACTAAGATATATATACTTTATAATTTACTAAAATATTTTAACTTAATAGAGGAGATTTAAAACAGATTTAAAGTTTATTATATTAAATGAAGTAGTAAAAAAGAATCGATATATTGTATATTTTATATTTTATTAAAAACTTAACTATATAATGGCTTATATAGCTATTAAAGAAATATAATTAAGCTTTATTACAATAAAAAATTGGTTTTAAGTATAAATTTTTTTTATTAAATTGCCTAAATATAATACATTTAACTATTTAACTATTCTTTTAGGCTATATATATTTAATAAAATACTTTACCTTAGTATACTTATATTAATTAAGGGTATTTTCCTTTAAAATAAATTATCTAGCGAAGGGCAAATATTATCTTTATAATAAATACCTATTTATAATTATTAAATAACTTTATAGAAAACTTTTTTTAAAAGATATATCTTATTGTAATTAAATTTATATATATGCTTAATATAACTCTGAATTTGTCTGTATTTTAGGCGTTTTTTACCTATATATTGGCATTTTTTTACACCCATTTATAAAAGCTATAAAACTTTTAAATTTACTCTAGTTATACCGTATTAATTTATATACCTTCTACTAATTAGGTATATATAATTTTTTATATAAAGATTTTATTTAGAGTAGCTAATTACCTATATTTTACTACGGGGTTTAGTATTACTACCTTAACCAGAGGCTTAAGCTATTATTATTTTTTTAATTACGTATATAATAGGGAATTTTTTATAAATCCTATTTAAGTACCTAATTGGCAAGGAAGGCCTACTATATAGGAGTTAATTGCTATTTATATTGGTGTACAAATTGCCCCAGTAGTCCGCCATTTAATTATCGCATAAAATTGCCAAAGGGACACTATATGCAAGCACTGCTTTTTGTATAAAGTTATAAACATTAGATTTAGAATCTATAATAGTTATTTATAAGTTCTACTTATTTTGGTCTATATTGATTAATTCGTTGTAGAGAAAATAGGTTGACAAGTCGATGGTTTAATTTTAGTTAGGTGGCCGAGTTCGGGGGCTAACCGAGTTCTGGGGGTCCGAGCTTAGTATAAAAAAAACCAAATAAGATAATATAAGGCTTTAAGAGCTTTCCATTATACTTCGCTAAATTCTATTACTATACTAAAGAGACTAAATAGAACGAACCTACCTTAATTAATCGCCTAGTAAAGTCCCTAAACTTTAAACTAAAGGCTTCCCTTATAGGGGTTAAGCTGCTAGATACTCTTACCGCCTATACTAATGTTATTAATAGCTTATATAACGATATACTACGCCTTATCTTAAAATATATACCCTAATACTTTGCCCCCTAGCCGTCTAAGACTTGCAAAGATCTAGACGCTATAGACATTAATACTAGAATACTAGAGTATACTCTACTAGGGTCCTCTAAATAAGAATAACGCATTAAATTAGGCCTCTGCTTTAAGTGTGGAAGCAAAAACCACATCTTAAGAAACTATTCTATCCCTCTACCTACGCCCTAAAACGATTTATAAACGGCTAATTTTAGTAACTATTTATCGCGCCTAACCTTAAGTCATTACTTATAGCCTTCCTTATCTAGTTCTAGCCCTATACTTAGTAAGCGCCACTTATAAGGATAAAGCTATAATTAATATGCTATAAGAACTCTACCCTAATTACCTCTAAAAAAAAGGTCCTAGAGCTAAGTCGCTCTCTAAAACGGCTCTACCTTAGGATCTTATTAAATACTTTAGATGTTATAAACTCTAACTCTTAGGATTATAGTATACCCGTTAACTATTATCTTTAGTAGAATAATTAATAGGCTAATATTTATGTCCTAATTAATACAGGAGCTAGTAGTATAGGATTTATTAATAAGATCTTTATATAAGATAATAGTTTTACCCTAACCCCCCTTAACCAGTATATTAATATATTTAGATTTAATGGTAAACGTATAGTCTTAGGCCAAATTACCTATATAGTATACCTAAGACTTTAATACCTAAACCATAAAGAACTAATTAAGCGTTTTATTACTACCCTAGGTTACCTAGTAATTCTTAGATAACCCTAGATAAAGCTATATAAGGTAACTATTAATTAGGACAACCTTAAACTTCTATTTACCGCTTTATAATATAAGTAAGAATGCTTTATAACGCACCGCTTTAACCCTAAACTAAAATCTAGAAAATCTACTAAGATCTACTAGCCTAAGATTTCCACTAATATCTACTCTACGCCTAAGGAATCTACTAGATTCTACTAGTATAGGAATTCTACTAAATTCCACTAATATAAGAATTCCACCAACATCTACTAAAAATCCAAAAATCCTACTAAATTTTATAAGTTATTACTAAGTACCGTACTGCCCTAAACTAAGTAGAAGCTTAAGCTTAGTATATAAAATTATTAAAAGAACTAGTACCCTATAATAAAAAGAATACTTAAGGAATCTAAACCTAAATCTAATACTAACTCTATACTTAATACTAAACCTAAACCTAAATAAGAAACTATAGACAATTTAAGCAAGCTTGGCACCCTAAATATCCACATAATTAGAATTGCCCTATTAGTATAACTTGCTAAGAAACCTAAATATATAATCTTTGCTGTTACTATAGCTAATATTAAGAAGGCCTTAGCACTAAAGAAGTATACTAACCCTACTATAAAGGTACTAGTAGAGTATTATTACCGCCCAGATGCATTTTTATAAAAGAAAGTTAATAAGCTACTAGAATACCAACCATATAACTATAAGATTATACTTAAAAAAGGAAAGTAGCCTAGATTTAAACCCTTATACGGGATACCTTAAAATAAACTCTAAGTGCTATAAAAGTATTTAGACGAGAACTTAAGTAAAGGATTTATTAGAGTAAGCTTGTTGCTTATAGCTATACTAGTAATCTTTATTAAGAAACCTAATAGCGGTTTACGCTTTTATATAGACTACTAAGCTCTTAATACTATTACCGTTAAGAATTAATACCTAATCCTATTAATATAGGAGACGCTAAACTAACTAAGTAAGGCTCGCTACTATACAAAGCTTAATATTATCTCTATATTTAACCGCCTCCGTATTATAAAAGGAGATAAATAGCTTAATATATTTTATATTTAGTATAGATTATTTAAATACTTAGTAATACTATTTAGCCTTATAAATACCCTAAGCCTATCCCAATATTACGTAAATAATATATAACCGACTACCAGTACTACGTTAAAGACACTACTCTATCACCTACTATGGACCGTAATAGTTACAGCCGCCTTAATTAGCTTAAAATGGTAATTACGGCTATATTGAGGATAAGATTAAGGGGTACATATAACCTACCTTTGTTCGTGTATATATAGATACTTTAGAGCTACATTTATAATTAAGTCGTTTATTTAATTCTTCGTACTATAAAGCTTACAGTTATAAGCCCGGATCGCACTACCTGCTAAGCAATTAATCTACTACCATATTTAAGAAGTCACTACTTCTACTACCTTTGTAGTGTCTTGAGCTTCTTTAAATACCAAACGAATGGACGATTGACCTTGACCGACGACCGTACCCAACCGACAAACGAACTAATGAATTAAATTAAGAGTTCGGAACGTTAAAATAAGGTTTTCGCTAAGCCACCAATTGGACCCTACCTGACCCTATAAATTCTAAAAATGACGACTATAAATAAATTAAAAGTTAATCTTATCCCTAACTAGCCTTCTAATTGGACATAGTGGTTCTTTATTATCTAAGACACAGCCATAACTAATGAGGTATGGCAGTATATCGACCTATCTATAAAAGACGAGCTTCTAAAGCTAGAACCACCGCATTAACCTATACTAGCGGACGTACTTCCTAATGCTATATCGATAGCTTAACTGGACCAAATTAAGCTTACTGCCTATAACTAGCTCTACGCCAAATATAAGGACGATCTACGCGTACACGAGAAGAAAAAACAGGCTATAAACGATATTAGTAACTATATCGTTCGCACTACATCGGTAGCCTACCTTCTACTTATTAACGGCCTTAACACGGTATACAAACAGCTTAAAGCATTAAAGACTGTACTAGCCCCTACCTCCTTAGGTCGAAAGCATGACGTCCTTAATTAATACACGGCTTTAAAAGCCTATAATAAAAAGCAGAGTATTGATAAATGGTTAAATAGCTAGCGGAACGTCTGTAAGCTTGCGGAGTAATTAGAGCTACCAGACGTATAGGGATTTAAGCCACACTACGATTTCGTTTAAGCTATTAAGCCCATCTCTTCTAGCTTTGCAGGAGCCCTAGAAGTAGACCTTATTTATAAGGAACGGAAGGGCGAAGATGTACTATCTATTATTGATCTTATTAAGGAATTTAAGGAGCACTACCGCATATAGTAAGCATCCTCTACCTCTACTGCCAATAACTCTGCCTTTATAACCCTTTAAAATAATTTTAATTCCAATTCTAATTCCAACGTTAATTCCAATTCCAATTTAAAATGGCATAAGGAATGCATATACGGCCTTATACATCGATTCGGCGACTGCTACTATATTGCTAAGCATAAGCGCCCTTAAGGATAGAAACCAAACCTAGACGTCTAGAAGGAAGTAGATGAAAAGATCTTATCTATACCTTAGATTAAACGCATCGTCAAATAGATTAAAAAACGAGGGGTAAAGAAGGACAATTAAAAGAGCACAGAATTTATAATTAATTTTAATTCTAAAACCCTACCTTCTAAAACCCCAACTAGCCATGCTGCCGTATTTAGTACTAGTTAAATTTTATTCGAACCCTAAAACACCTAGATACTCGGCCCTAGTGTAGATACCCACGTTTGCAATAACTAAGAAGACTTTACCTTCTCCTACCTAGCAGTAGAAGACGACTGCCTAATTGCTAGCGGAAATTTTAAAAAGATTTAAGCTTACGGAATAGTAACTATTACTATTAATACACCTACTAGGAACTTAAAGATGAAGCTATTCTATATAGCATTGGTACCCACCATATTTATAAATATTGTAGCACTCTTAAGAGCTACTAATAACGATATCCATTTCGACTTAGGATAAAACTTGCTATACTATCTAGCAACTAGCGAAACAGTCTGCTATTCGAAACGACTAGAGGGCTACTAGGCACTAATACACAGAGAGCCTACCCTAGATTTAATAACTTAATCAACCTTCTTAATAAGAAGACATTAACTAAGCAGAATGGCCCGTAAACCAGTCGGAGCTACAGCTATAAAATAGTATAAAATACTTGGCTATGCAGGACCTAACGCTATTAAGTAGCTTCCTAAGCATGTTAATGGCGTAGAGCTTAAAGAGCTAATCAACGAACAAGCACCGCTTAAAGTTGAATGTGAAGTTTGCTTAATATCAAAGCATATATAGCAGATCTCTTGAAGACAAGAACATGAATTCCTAGCCACTCGACCATTCGAGCGAGTAGCATTTAAAATTATTACCCTTGGAGAACTAGGGTATAACGGCGATAGATACGTAATGCACTTCTATTGCACGTATTCTAAATTTAATTTTATATTTACCGCTAAGAATAAGGACAAAGCTACTGTCCTACCTACCATTTATAAGATATATTAATTGATTAAATTACGATTTTACTAAGACGTCGTCTTCTTCTAGAGCGATAATAAACGAGCTTTTGGATAGATAGGAGACACCCTACAGACATGGTGCGTAGATAAAGGCATTACTTTTAAATGCCGAGCCCCGTATATAGAAGAATAAAATGGCGGAGCTAAATGATCTGAACGAACCCTTATGGAACGATTAAGGGCTATACAGCTGGAAGCGTCCTTACCCCTATCTCTAGGACCAGAAGCTTTTTTTACTGCTAGCTACGCACTTAATTAAACCCCAAATAAGCAACTAGGATGGAAAACTCCGCCTATGGTAAGCCGCCATTACTTACCTATATACACGTATATGGCTGTAAGACCTATACGCTGGATAAAAGAGTTAAAAGGGGAGATAAGCTAGGTCCTTATGCGTCAATTAGACACCTAGTCGGCTACGATTTAACTAATATCTACCGAATCTGGATTTCAAGTCTTTACAAAGTCATTTAAACTAGAGACGTTATATTTAACCAGACCTCGTTCTATAACCCTGAGGGTTAGAACATTAACTACCTACTAAGGGAAGTATTAGAGGACACCCTATAGATAATTGGTCTACTAGAACCTCTCTACGAAGATAAATCTAAGGATAAATTTATCCTATATAGACCTACCTTAAATGTAGATTAAACGACTATACCTAAATTAAACGATTCGGTAGAGCCTCCTATAAAGGATATTAAGTAGTTACCAACACCGAGTAGGACGGTATCTCTAGATCTGCCAGAATTGAATACCTTACTATAAGGACTTTAAGACGATATCCTAAATATAATTGAAGCAAGTCCTACCTAGCTAAGCAGTTTATTAGAACTGTTAAATATAGCTCTATAAGCTAACGAAGTCTTAGCTAAACCTTCTGCCGACCTTATCCTACTAGAAGTATTAAAAAGAATTCGACGTTAAGCGTATATAATAGCACTAGCCAATCTATCTACCCTATTTGGTTACTCCGCTGGATTTGCTATAAGACTAATAAAGGACATCGACCAAACTAGATCCGTATCTCTATATTAGGACAACCTTCCTCCTAAACTAAAGAATCTTAAAGATCTAAGAAAGTATCCTTTAACTATTAGCTTTTAAAAGGCTATGGAAAAAGAATATAATAACCTAAAACGCCAAGGGACATTCAAGACTGTACTAAAAGAAGAAGCAAGCAATGAGCAGATCCTTTTACTAAAATGGGTCTTTAAATATAAGCTTAATAGCGACGGCTACTTATAAAAGCTTAAAGCTAGACTATGCGTCCGCGGAGACTTGTAGATTACCAAAGAAGAGACCTATGCAGCAACCCTAGCTGCTCAAATATTCCGTGCTCTTATGGCTATAGCAGCCGCATTTAATTTGGAAATTTAACAGTATAACGCTGTAAACGTATTTATAAACGCTAAGCTCAGCAAACTAGTCTACTGCTACTGCCTAGAAGGATTTGGTTAAGATAGACATGTCCTAGAGCTACTTATAGCGCTATACAGATTGAAAATATTACCGCTACTATGGTATAAAGAGCTCACTAGTATACTGGCCGAATTTGGATTAAAGCCTATTCTAGGTACTAACTGCCTATACACTGACGGACGACTTATTGTCTTCTTCTGCGTAGACGACATTGCCGTTCTATTTGCTAAAAAGGACCTTTTAAGACTTAAAGAATTTGAAGCTAAGCTTCTACAACGATACGAGATCCATGTACTAGGAGACCTATAGTAGTTCCTAGGAATTCGAATCGAACGAGATCGACTAAGTCAAAAGCTCTGGCTTTGCCAAGATTCCTATATTAAAAAGATAGCTAATCGATTTAATATTTAACTAGGCAGATTTCCTAAGTTACTACTTCCTGCTAAAGAACTGATTCCGTCTAACTAGTAGATGAACCCTTAAAGGACTCTAGCCTACTAGCAATAAGTAGGGTCTCTTATATACCTCGCCGTATTTAGAAGACCTAATATTACTAAGACGCATTTTAAGCTAGCCGAATTCCTTATTAATCCAAATTAAAGATACCTTGACGCGGCAAACTAAGCTATTACCTACTGTCTTGGAACAAAATCTATAGCTATTAAATACTCTAGCGAAGTATTTAGAGCTTATATCTACTTTAGAAACTCTAAAGAAGAAGACGTTACCTTTTACGGAGTATCTAATGCAGTATTTGCGGACTATAAGGAGACTAGACGGAGCTCTTAAGGATACCTATTTATCCTATTTGGAGGCCTAATTAATTGGAAAGCAACCCTATAGTAATTAGTAACTCGCTCGACTACTAAAGCGGAGCTTCTCTCCCTGTTTACTGCTGCTGTTAAGATTATCTAGTGGCAACGATTCTTTAAGGCAATCGGCTTTAATATAGAGCGCGAATTTACCCTACTATACGATAATATGCAGACTATCCGCCTGTTAAGACAAGATATACTAAAACTAGACACCAAGCTTCGACATATTAACGTGTATTAGCACTAGCTTAGACAGAAAGTCCAAGATAAAAAGATTGACGTCTAATGGGTCCTGATAGACAAGATGCCTACCAACGGCCTTACTAAGGTCCTACCCCGTTAAAAGCATAAGGCTTAGATAAAGCAATTAAATTTGGTAGATATTCGACATCAGATTAATTGATTCCATTCGCAATATCCGCAATATCTACGATATTCGCAATATCCGTCACGGTCACCCCATCCTTTTACTACTCCTAAATTGTATCTAAATTTCCTATTTTGGTATAATCTCTACCTTTATTTTTGTTTTCTATAGCTTTAACTACACCATTAAATCTAGGGGGGTGTGTAACCGACTACTAGTACTACATTAAAGACACTGCTATATTACCTACTATGGACCGTAATAGTTACAGCCGCCTTAATTAGCCTAAAATGGTAATTACGGCTATATTGAGGATAAGATTAAGGGGTACTTATAACCTACCTTTGTTCATGTATATATAGATACTTTAGAGCTACATTTACAATCAAGTCGTTTATTTAATTCTTTGTACTATAAAGCTTATATAATACCTTACGTCCCTACCTAGATATCTTCTATACTGCTTATATTAATAACATCCTAATATATAGTAATAACCTAACCGAATATTAGAAATACATTAACCTTATTTTATAAGCCCTATATAGAGCTAGTTTATAATTAGATATAAATAAATGCAAATTCTATAAAATAGAAGTCCTATACCTTAGACTCCTTATTTTTATATATAGTATATAAATAAACTTAAAGAAGGTTAAAGTAATTATAAATTAATAAGAACCTAAGAACGTTAAGGACGTAAGAGCCTTTATAGGATTTACCAACTTCTACTAATAGTTTATTAATAACTTCTCTGCCCTAGTTTTACCCCTTATAGCTCTAACCTAAAAAGATAAAGCCTTTATCCTTAATAAGGAACATAAAAAGGTCTTTACTTATCTAAAGGTTATATTTACTACTATACCTATACTCTAATACTTTAACCTAGAATAAATAAGTGTTATAGAAGCTAACTTATCTAATTATATTACTAAAGGCATTCTGTCTTAATATAACGAAGAAGGAGTATTATACCATATAGTATACTTTTTAAAATAACTAAGCCCTACTAAATATAATTACAAAATTTATAATAAAGAATTACTAGCCATTATTAAATGCTTTAAGTGATAGCGACCTAAACTAAAAGGCACTAGATTCCTAATTAAGCTTCTTAGCAACTATAAGAATCTATAGTACGTTATAACCATAAAACAGCTAAGCTATTATTAGGCCCGCTAGTTAGAATATCTATTACGCTTTTAATTCTTAATTACGTACCGTTTAGGCGTTTAAGGTTAGAAGCCTAATACCCTAACCTAATGCTTATAAGACGTGCCAGCATTAAAAGAAGCGCGCTCTTACTAAAATTAGACCCTACTTTATCCTAAACTATTTAACCCTTCTATTAAAGACCTTATAGTATCCCTCGCACAAATAGGGTGCTATATTTTGTGGCCCGTGCGCGGAAAACATTAAAACTTAAGAGTTTCGGTTTGGTAATACGGCAGAACGACTTACCGCCTACGTATGCACCTCTTTAGTTGGTGCGCACGGGCCGCATTTTATAGAGCGTTATTATCTATGTAAGGGATACGTCCTTAAAATAACTGATTAATTAATTAAACGGATTATAATTAATAAATACCTAAATAATAAGTTTATATAAGAGACGCTTAAGCTAATATAAGATAGTATTAAACGCTCTAAAAAGATTTCTCTAAGTAAATACAAAGCTTATAAAAACCGCTTATACTACTAAAACTACTTAGTTATACCTAACTATAATAAACCTAAGCTTAAGCTCCTTAAATATATATACAATTTACTAGTAGCTAGCCACCTAGGCTAAGGAAAAACCCTAAAGCTACTCTAATAGGAGTACTACTGGCTGAATATATATAGTATAACACGAAGGTATATCTCTAGCTACTATATCTGCTAATAAGCTAAAGCTTTACATAAGATATACAATGGCCTTTCAAAGCCACTACCTGTTTTAGACCAAAGATAGAAGAATATCTTAATTAACTTTGTTATTAACCTCCCTGTAAGTAAAGGCTATATAAATATTACAGTAGTTATAGACTAACTATCTAAGATAAGGCACTTAATCGCCTACCCTAATATATTAACGCCTACCGTTTCCTAACTATTTCTAGATTACGTATAGAAACTCTATAGACTCCCTAAAATAATTATCTCTAATAAAGGCAGCTAGTTTATCTCTATATTTTAAAAAAAACTAACTATCTAACTCCGTATTAAAGTACTGCTATTTATAGCATATTACCTAGAAACGGATAATTAAATAGAATAGTATATTTAGATATATATATTACACTTATAAGATAACTAGATTAACTGGCTAATATTTACTAATTTTATTATAAATAATTCTATCTTAGAAACTATAAAGGTCTTCCTATTTCTAGCTAACTATGGCTAGTACCTATAAATGGGTTTTAAACCCCCTAGTAATGTTCCTTACCCTACTTATTACACCTTATAAGTTATAAAAGCAAATAAATTAGTAAAGAAAATAGAGGAACTGTAATAGTTCCTTACTAATAAAATAATATAGGCTTAATCTATGTTGGTAGGGGGGTACTTAGGCAGTCTCTTTAAGCTTAGCGATGTGTCACGTGATAGCGCGCGGGCCATCGTGTAGATATCTTCTCGGGGTCTTCGAGCCCCTAAGATTCTTCCTTATAGAGTATTATATGTATTATTCCATCAGCCTGCTCAGCGTCTGACAATCTATTTACAAAGCTGCAGTGAATAAGAAATAAACCCTAGCACTAGCCTACTAAATTAGTAACTTCGTCTAGCTAAATATAAGAAATCTAAATATAAAATAACCTACTAAGAAGCTTAATTAGAAGAACGCTGGCCCTTATAAGGTTAAGAAGGTTGTTTTCTGTAACCGACTACCGACACTGTGTCGAGATCGTCACCTGGAGGGCTCCAAGACAGCCACCCTATATATTGACTTGCAGATTAATATTGCTTGCAGATCACCGTTCCCGTTTCAGCTATCTATTACCCCATTATTTCTACCCTCTTCATGTATATATATAGAGCCTCTAGAGCTACATTTACAATCAAGTCGTTTATGCATTTCCACACTCTGCAAAGCTTACATTTTCTCTTACGCCTACTAACTAAAGCTCCCTAATACGGTTAAAATCCACCCCGTATTTTATACGTTAGTCCTTTACCCTACTACTCTAGTATTAGACGCCCTACCTAAACAGATATAAAACCCTCCCCTACTAGTTAAAGTAGATAGTAAGAATAAGTACTTTATTAAAAAAATTAATAATATTAAGTATAATAAACGGAAACGCTAATATATATATCTTATAAAATAGAGAGGCTTTATTAAGCCCTTATGGGAACCTATTAACTCTATAGGACTTATATAAGCTGTAAAAGACTTTTATAAACTTTACCTAGAATTACTATAGCCCTATCTCGCAGAAGCTCGAGTTTAAAGGGGGGGTACTATTATGGGACACCTCCGTAATACCTTATACACATCTACCTATTTCCACTAACTTAGCAACTAGAGACTAACTATAAGACGGCAATCTATAGCAATTAGACGGCAACCTATTATATTCCGCTATATTCTACTAAGTTCTACTAAGTTTTACTAAATCCTGTTAAGTTCTGCTAGGACTACTACTTAAATCCTATTCTGCTCTATATATATATTAACTAAGTAACTAAGTCTATAATATGTACCCTTTCTTTCTATTTTCCTACCTTCTTTCCTTATATAACGTCTTAATCTTATTATACAGTTTATATACATAGCTTAATAATATCTACTCCGCTATATATTATCGCCGCTTATACTTACTCCGTAATAGGGGGTAATAAGGCTCTAATTGCAACTCTTATAAAGGTAGAGAGAGTAATTTAAGGCCGTCGATCTATATAAGTAGAGTAGACGACTATTATAAGCTTCTTTAAATAGTATGGATAGAGAGAAGAGTTATTTAAGCCCCTTGCAGCGATTAATAAGTAAACTCGTAATATAACGTTTCTCTATAATATAATGTTTAAAACCCCTACCATTGAGCTAAACGTAATAACGAGGTTTTACTATATACGTGTATAAATATCTTAGTTGGTTATAAGCGGTAATAGCGTTATAAAATAATTCTTAAATAAATAAATAATAAATATATAATGAATATTAATAAGTTTAGCGATATTAAAAGCGAATTAGCCACGTAGTAACTGCGTTTAATATTCGCGAATATTGCAGAAGGTCTTAGTATTATGCGTTGCCGAGATAGATACTACTAAGTAATATATAGTCGCTAGTATATACGCTGCCTAGGCCCTCCTACTTATAGTATAATTTCTACCTTAAAGAAATAGTAGGATAAATATAGATCTAGATCTAGGTATCTTATCCTAGGGCCCTAACCTAGGTCCCCTATATATATTCCTACCTAAAGATATAAAGGAAGATAAAATACTATATTGGTAAGTCTAGGCAGTTAGATAGGATAGGGAATAAGAGGCTTATTATAGGCCTACCTATAAGGTATATATAGAATACGCGTATAGTAGTTATACTATATAGAAGGGAAGGGGTCGCCGGAGGTACTAATTTGCCGTAGTTTAATAACTCGATTTTATACGTTAAGATATAGTAAATATATTCTTAAGTCTCTGCTAGGACTTACCCTCCTAGTAAGAAATTTTTTTTCCCATTACCATTACGTTGCAGCGCCTGCGATGCGCTGCCGTATATACGTCTCTATATTGGCTTTGCTAAATCTAAAGACTAGTAGGTTTGTAGCTATTACTTTATATAAGTATAGAGTCCGATTTTAACAATCCTTCTTAGTTATTATTAAATATCTCTAGTAGCTTAAATATAAAAAATAGAAATAGGATTAGTAATAGGGGTAATCCTTTAGGATACTTATAGGTATTAGTACTGTTTTGCTCTTATAACCCTTAAATACTATTTTAGTAGTACACCTTATAAAGAAGGCTTAGGTAAACTTAACCGTCTAATTTAATAGGCCCTTTTTTTAAATTTATAGAAGTCTTTTATATAATACGTAGTTAAAGGTTCTACTTATATCTAGGCTTAGTATAGATACTACGCAGCCTAAGTGCTTACCACGCCGCCTAAACGCTTAAAGTAATTAAGAGAGGGCTAAGAGGGCTAAGAGAGCTAATTGTTTCTTTCTTACGCCTATATACGTCTATGGTAGTAGCCCTTACGCCTCTATAGCTTCTTATATACATTTTATAACTATCTTTTTTAGAAGCTTTCCTAACGTATTTTTAAGGGCGACTAGTTAATAGCTTTCTAAGATAGAGTAGTTCTTTTTATTTACTCTCTATAAAACAACTATAATTATTTCTTTCTAGCATTTTAGCAGCTTACTTTTATGGAGGCAGATAGTTACAGTATTAGCTAATAGTATTACTATAGCTTTTAATATAGCTTTAATTGCCTTATTTAGGATCCTATTTAGCCTAGCCGCTTTACTAGTAGGGAGTTTCTATATAGTATCTTTTATTTCCTTTATTAAGACTATTTAGCTTATCTCTAGAGGTTAGGGGTAGTCTTAACTACTAATATCCTATAGGTCCGCCTAGAACGTGCCTAGAAAGAATCTCTCTACTAATATTTTTATTTTCCCCTTATTATTATTTACATACTAATCTTATTCTATTTAACGGAGTATAGGTAAATAAAAATATTTTAGCGTTTCCCTTATAGCTCTCCTATACCACTTTAATATATACTAGAGGCTTTAATTATATAGTTTAGTAGGGTTTAAAGTAATTTCATTTAGGAATTAACGCCAGCTATTTCTACTCTCCTTCTATATTATCTTCTTTAGCCTATCCTTTATGGCCTTATAGCTCTAATAGAAGTAGGCCTTACCTATTACACTATACTATCGCCTTAGTCTTCTTATACCTATAAGTAGCTATATTGCCTCTAGTAAGTATTTATACTAAGTATATTTATAGGGCTAGGTTTTTAAGTAGTACTCTTTTAAGTAGTTACTTATAATCCTTTAAATATCCTCTAGTATTACCTCCAGTATTATTACTAGTCTATTAGTAATTTCCTAGCAGTATTTTTTCTAGTTAAGTTTTTTTTATAGTATATCTCTAGCAAGTTTATTACATTAGGGCGTTAATATTAAGGGCTATTCGTATAGGTATATAGTCTATAGTAATTACCTATATATTTTTTAGCCCGTAGAAGGCTAGCCGGTTTATAAATACTTCTTATATAAATACTAAGTTAATTATACTCTTTTAAATCCCTCTTTTTAAATAGGTTTACTAGTTAGGGTAGTTAGTGCAAGGCCTTACGTTTTTAGTTTATTAAGTAGGTGCGTTACCTATACTTTTACTATAGCCTACTATCCTTTCTATGCTATATATTGTATATTAAAGTCCCCTAAGACTATTACCTTGCCTTTTACTATATTAATAGTATATTATAGTAGTCCCTACGTAGTTATCTAGAGTTTATTATTTCTTAGGTTATAAATATTAATTATACTAATTTAGCCCTTATTTTATAGCTACTTATAATTTAACTATATTAGGGCTAATATTATAGTAGCTCTACGCCTATATATTAATATATTAGCAAATTAGGACATATATATAGGTAACTAGGTCTAGTTTATATATAAGGTAGTATCCTTTTAGTTAATATATTTTATAGGTTTACTTATTATATACGAGTTCTATAGGGCTATTATCTAGTTTTTTTTTGTCTAGGCTATTAAATAAAGGGTGTGTTATTCTATAGTTTAAGTATCCGCAGTTATATTATACTATTATTAACCCTTTTATAGCTTATCTAGCGACTTATAGGCGTCTTCCCTTTATATTTAGGGCGTTTTATTTAAGGCCGCTATAATTAGGATTCTCTACTAGGATAAGTCTCTAGTAGTATTTATACTACCTTATAGCTATCCTACGCTCCACTTTACTACTAGTTAGATAGATATTACCCCTACTAAGGTAGGTACCCTAAATCTCTTCTATTATATAATTATATACCTACTATTATTTACCCTACTTATCTTCTTTACCTTATATACGTTTCTATATAGTATAGCTAGGCTTATTTTATCTTAGTAGCTTTTAGGTATACCTAGTAGGTTTTATACTCTAACTTCTACTATACTTTATATTCTTTACTATAATTTATATATCTAACTTCTTTATCCTTAGGGTAGTCCTTAGCATTATAGGTATTAGTATACTCTCCGTACCTTAACTATGCCCATTCTTTAAGTCTACTACGACCCTCCTATATCGCGTAGGCTTTCCGGCTATACTATATATATTAGTTTTAGGGTATAATATGCCATAGATTTAATTAGAGATAGTTATTTTTTTATTAGATAATTAATGGGCATGTTTTGCTACTATAGCGGCTTTTTTATCTATAATACTTATTATATAATAATAAATACATCTTAATATAAAGGTCTCTATAAAGGAATTAGACTTAAATTAATATAGTATTTTTAAAGTATAACCTATTATAGGTGATGGTTATACTATAGGCGTAGATATCTATTAACGCTTTACTAAACTAGGCTTTAATCTACCTAGGTTTCCAATTAAAAATATTTAAACTTTTAATTATTATTTTAAGAAGATAAAAGTCTAAGTACGATTATATGTGTGTATAAAAGAATGTATAAAAGATAAGTGAGAATAATGGACTAAACGCATCTAGTAGCTGGTAATAGAAATATAAGCTGAAAACAGGAGCTTAAGGCTTCACGTCGTGAATTTTTTTTATATCTATTAAGTTCTAATGGGCTGTAGTGATACTATCGTACTCGGAGTAATCTAAGGAGATTAGTAGATGCATTCCTACAAATATCTATTGAGTGTTAAGTACCTTATCTCTTACCCATTCCAAGGCAGCCTGACCCTTCTCAGTAGTGCGTGAAAGGAGCATCCAAAAATGATATGCTACACCATCATTTCTTGCGGTAATATCGCTTGTATGCGCGCTATCTGATTCAATAACGGATTTCATGGCTGGATGAATAGCTTCTGATCCACTTAGTGGTTCTCGGTAAGGGGTTTGTTGCTCTTGGTACATGACCATGGTACAAGTGGTTGTAACGTTCATTGGTGCTGCAACAAGAGTGCTGCTATCGAGATTTTTCTCATTAGGATCTGGCTCGATAATGCGAGGCGTCGATTGCTGACCCGATGGTCCTGATTTCTTTCTACCATTGGGGGGGCTAGGAACCAGAACGGAGCTTCCGCCTGAGGCCCTTCTCCTCTTTTTAGCATGACCAGAACGGAGCTTCCGCCTGAGGCCCTTCTCCTCTTTTTAGCATGCTGTTTCCATTCATGAGCTATGCTTTCGATTTCTTGCTTAAGAGAGTACTTCCGTTTAAGACTGATCCTTCGAGCTGACATGTCATATTCTGTGTCATTCATCAAGCGACTGAGAGCTTTAGCTGTAGCGATTATATCACTCTCATTGAGATGATGGTGAAAATGGAACCTGAGATCCAGGTATTCGTTTCCCGCGTCTCGATATTCGCCATTCGGAGGCTCAAGAACCTGATTATCGGTGCAGTTATGTGGAGCGATCCATATATGTTCGGGACTTGGTGCGAAGCGTGAGAAAAGCGGTGGATGCTGTTCATCGGGGAAGTTTGGTGCCTCCTCAATCTTATTTCGTAATTCAGAAGATTGGAAAGTCTGTCGTGTCCTTAGTTCTTTGAGAGCCCATATCAAGGCTGAGGTAAAGGACTGAGGACCAGGCTTCCTCGTATTTTGGTTTTCTTCACAGGCGCCCAAGAACTCGAAGCAACGGCGTGGCGATCGGTTCTGTCTCCACAAAGCCCCAGCATCACAGCAATCAAAAATAACCAAAATGTCGGCATCAGTCGATCTTAGGTTAATTTCAGCACTTCCCCAGGCAATACTGTCGCGATCGTGGGGTTCGTCGCCTGGGCTATGAGAAGTTTTCCTGCTAAAACGTTAGAGCCATGCTGCTGTTGGATGTTATAATTACTTACGGAGTGAGCCGAAGTTCCTGCCCATCAGACCAGCCATGGCCAGCATAATATATGATAAGAAGAGCGTGCTCTTTGTCGTGCTCGTTTACGAAGCCTGCTAAATGAAAATTGACCTGCTTCTGTGGACGTTGCTCCTTCAGAATTCCCCTTTTAACTTCAAACTTGTAAATATCCTTAAAGACGGACGCGAGTTCATTCACCTGCGTTCTGTCAGAAAACCTTCTTGGCACGTTTCAACTAGCCAAAGTACCTCGTCTTCCGTTTTTAAATCATCACAAGCTGCTTCCCAAGAAAGAAGCAAAACGTGAGTCTTGTCATGGCATACTGGCTTAACCGAATGGTGCATGTTTATGTCAAACAGTTTTTGAAGCTTCTCTAATTCTATCCGATCCCGCTCCGCTTTAGAAGTATATGGGAGATCACATTCTGATGGACTGTCAAAGACAGGGCCTGCTAGAGGATTATCAGTGTCGATCTGAGCCAATTGAGGAGAAGGATGTCGGGCAACCATCGTAGGGAAATAATGAGCTGGTAGAAGAGAAGTGTGGTTTGACGACAGCTCCCACCCGGCAAGTGGGTGCCTTATCAAAATAACTGTAACTCACCACACGCTCACTTTAAAAGGTGTTGCTGCGGCCAGACTTGTTCTTGGAAGGAGGCAAGGCTGAATTTCGAAGCCTCAGAAGGCGGAGGTCTCTCGTGCTGGCGCAGCCCCATTGAAGCTAAAAAGCCAACGCAATTTTATTGGAAGAGGGCGTCTTGGTGCCCCACCGGATAGGTAGTGCTGCAGTGTGGGTGGCATGTCCCGGCTATTGGTTATGCTGATCAAGGTGTGTCAGCTCGATCATCTGCCCTCCTTTGTTCGCCTCACCATGAAGCCACATCAATGATCGGTGAAAGCTACTAGCCTCCCAAAACTTACAGAATGAATTATCGACTGGCCAACCAGGAGATAGCTTGGTTTGGAGCCGCAAGCCAGCGAGCCTTCTCAGGCCAAAACTTCATATAAGGCCGCATTTCCAGCCTGATCGTGACCACACCTGGTTCACCGGTCCCCCTCAGGCTCCTCTCAAGGCACACCTGCGTTCACCAGCATGCCTAGTCAGGATGATACTATGCGTGAAGGACGTGGCGTATCAGGAGATACCAGAGCACAAAATTCCGTGGTAAGGCGGCTAGAAATAACTTCATCCCAAAGAACATTTCCGAATTCTAACATTGCTAGGCGGAAGGTTCACCTGATTATCGTGCGTATGTTCCTGTTGATCGTAATGCAGTAAATGTAAGTAGAGGAACGAATTTGTGATGGTCGGATTGGCCAAGCTCTAGGCGACGGTGTACAGCATTTGTCTTGCTCGGCATTAACGGTTCGATGGTGCTCGCAGTTACAACCAAAATTCGAAATCCACGATAAAGTCTGGTTAAAGGTGCCTAGAAAGCCTGCGGCAGAGGTAACCATCACAGCTAGTAAACCAGACGGTGAGACCGGGCGTTGGTCTTACAAAGTAGAGGATAAGGCTGGACTGCAAGTCAACCTACGAGACTATACAACTGAACCGCAGTGGTTTTCTGAGAGTTCGTTGAGTAATAACAAGTGAGGGGGTTTGAATGACCGGATATGAAATGTCATAGGTCTGATTGGGAAGGCAAACTCGTTAGCCAATCCCTGTAACCATTTCTCAGCCTTCTATACGAGGCTAATGGGGGGTTAGTATATAGATCGCAGTAAGGAGCACAGCTGAGGGAAACCTGTCCGGCGCAAACGACCATGAACATATCATCATTACCTTAATTTTTTCTCTTTAATTATTGCAATTGAACTATGAACAACTCCACTAATGACCTGAAAGTTATGGAGGAGGGTGAGGTGGGGAAAGAGTGTGCTCAGACCCTGGAGCTGTTGCCAAGCTTGACAGGGAAAACAGCAGTGCCAGAAATTGCAGGGACAACTCGAACTTCATCATTCGTCTCAAAATCTGAGAAGAATGCTATAATCGAACCAACAAAAGGTAGCGGATTTATAGAAAATGATGGCCGTTGTCAGACTAATGGTTTACCCACAGATGTAAAACGATGTGGAGTGAAAGGGTGGTTTACATTCGTACCGTCTTTTACGAAGCTGATAAAACGCATTCCACGACGACCCTCATATAATGTTCCAGTTAATGTTAGGCAATGTAAGTGCTCTAGCTCTGATTAGTTCGCCTATGAAAAAGCGCATAGACAGATTGTATATCTTACTGACAGGTACCACTCGTTAAAGTGGAGCAATGCCCCCGAGGATATCCGAACCTTGCTGCCTTCCTTGACAGCAATGAAAGCTTCACGCTTTACCGACGCTTCGGCTACCTACAGGCCCGGCTACTGCTAGATAAACAGGATGAAATGCGGAAATTAGAGGAGAAGCTTGACGAAATGGACAAAGAGGATGAGGAAAACAGATCCAAGAGGCTCATCACACGAGATCTAAAAGAACAAGATGCGGGTCCTCGCCGGGAGCTTTTTAAGGCAATTGAGGAGAGATTTTGTGAATACGGTACGAGCGAGCACTCATCAAGTCCTCAATATTATCTAATCATTGAGATAGCTCATATCCTTACCACAGCACAGACGCTGATGGCTTTTAATCGGCCTGCTGCGAGCGACTATCAGAGCGTTGCGAACTACATCTATAATAGGGAGCCGGTTGTCGAAGATGAACGAACGTGGATCTATTGCAAAGAGGATATGATTACTCTGAGGGCAGGGCGAGAACATGCCTGGCTGGACACCGGAATTGAGCGCTTATTGAGATTCCTCCATTGCCAACTTATTGAAGTACGTTATCTTAAAATTATGAGTCTTATTAATGCTAATCAGTCTAAAGTGGCTATTTTGCTCCAAGGTACAGCTGCTCACTAGTCAACAACTTCCCTATTATCGAATGGCCGCTTTCTAACACTGTTTTTGAGCACAGGAAACCAAATTGAAATCTCGTGGTATTGAGGTTTATTATGATCGCTCTCGCATTAATGCGTTCGTAAACACGCTGATCGCACTTATAATTCTATTGCTCCTGGTCGTTCCAATCTATATACTCTATCACTTAATCCATGACGTTAACACTGGTAGAGCTTATGCTATATGCATAGGCGTCTTACTAGTGTCTACACTCGCTTTTTCGGCAGTACTATCTCTATTCACACGAGCTAGACGACACGAGACCCTTGCTGCCGCTGCCGCGTAAGTGTACTCGAAGTACTTCTAAGATCCACCGAATTTTGACCTATTCGTAGATATTGTGCAGTCCTTGTTGTCTTCCTCGGCAACGTCAGCCCCTAAACCAGAAGACCAAACGCTAGATATGAGGCTGGGATTGAATGCAAAGTCCTTGCATTACAAAGCAATTTTTTATCACTTTTACATTAAACTTGGCTTCTTCTTAGTGTATTGCAACCGCCTTCTAGGTGAACTAGATACTCGTTATTACACATCATTATTTTAAAAAAAAATCCCAAACCACCATCATAGAGATAACCACATGGCCAATTGCTCACAGCGTACGCATAACTACTACCCCCTAATGTGTACACATAATACGCTGCAGTTTGGTCCTGCGGAGTTCAGATAGATGTTGCCAATGACTCCGCCACTGGAGAGCGTGGGGCCGAGGATATTGTTGGTAGCACATGCAGTGTAGGAGGTTACAGTTGTACTGATAGTGTTCTGGGCCACACTTGTACTGTTTGTAGTTATTGTGGTCGTCGTCTGGTCGATAATGGTAAGGGTAATTGAGAACGAGAGAGTTGTGGAGACATCTGAGGGCGCGATAGTTGAAGTTATTGTGGACGTAACGTAAATCGTCGAAGAGATCATTGAAGGACGGAGGGTTTTAGTGATAGGGCTGCCTATGCGCAGGACGGTCTTTAGGACTTGATTCTCTATCACTTTGAGGCCTGGGATAGACTTTTATTAGCCTGTGCTGATCTGACCTGTATGCATCAAAACTATGTCGCGCATGCTTCAATTGGATGATAGTCCTCTTCCAATCACCGAAACCACGAGGTCCATGCTCTCTGAACGTTAAAGCTACTCTGAATCAATTCCGGAAATCTACTTGACGTACGAAAAACGAGAGTGTCTTAGATATGTGCTCAAGCCATAGGTAAAAGTAACTGCCGGAGTGACATGTCACAGCCTTGTCAATTTACCTCTGCAAGCTCAGATTACCTCTGCAAGCTCAGACCACATATTCGGAATAATTTTATATCCGCTCCACATAAAATCGAAAATGTGGTCTGAGAGACATCAACGTTTCTTAAGAACTCCGACTTTTTTTATAATGTTCCCTATATTCGCGGTTGAACCACTTAGCCATAATAACTTAAAAGACTACCAAAAGTTAATCGATTAGAGAGACAACCTAATATTTTATAAATATCTGGTTTAAACCAGCCTATAACCCCCCAGAATTAATATCATTTTTATTAAAAAAAAAAATCCGTTATTAAGAATCCCGGGAATGGCTATAATATTATAATAGGTGAATATAAAGCCTAAAATTCTATTATTAATAGATCTAGCTTTTATAATTATTTTAAGCCTATATACAGTCTTAGACCTTATGTGGGTGGCTTTAATAACTTTGTTAAGGATTATATATAGCTCCCATACAAATTTAGACGATACGGCAAGACATTGCAATGATATCGCAATAATGTCGCAATAGGCGCATATATAAGGCCTAAAATTTCCTTGGTTATAGAGCTGCTTCTACGGGTTAATTTAGCGGTATTTCTAAAATAATAGCTGTTGTAGGGATGTAGATCAATTTCGTTAAAAAAAGGTGACTGCTCTACATATAAAATAACGTAGTTGACCAGGAAGCGAGCCACCCCACGTAGCGAGCCATATACAGGTGATATTTAATCAATTTATAATAAAATCAACAACGAGCTTATATATATTCTAAATAGGCCAAATTAAAGCTTTTATACTACTGTTTCGATCACGATATCGCTTGAATTAATTTATCTACGTTTTGGTGGTGATATAGACCCGCGCGCCGACCAACTGCACGGGCGGCTACCACATTCCTGCGACGTCCCTTTCCAGATCAACGACCCGTTAATCCACTTATTTGCAGGCTGCGGATCGCACCTAAATATATAAGAGAGGTGGGCCCAATCCTGATTATATTTACTAGGGTTTAGAACGGCTCTACTTAACGTAGCAACGTTAAGCTTTGGTAGAGTCGTTCCTTCCTTATACTCCCTTTAAGTTAACTTTTGTGCGGAGACCTCCTGCTTCTATAGATCTTTAGATTTTAATTAATTTTAATTAATTGATGTTTTTCTAACTAAGGACTCTGCCCTTACTAAGGAGTCGCCTACTTAACTTCTTATTAATACTACGGCGCTAGTGGAAACTAGTGGATTGTAGCTAGTGGATATCGGTAGATTATAGCGGACAATCGTAGACAGTTTTAGACAATTGCCGTTACGTGACTAGAGGATTATATATAACGTCAAGCGGCGCTACCCTCCGTCTTTTTTTCTTTCTTTAGCTTTAGATCCTTGTTTATAGATAATCTAATTATATAGGCTTGCGCGTCCCCCCTGCTGTACTTATACCTTAGTTAACTAAGTCGCTAATATTATCTAAAGCTTATCTACTTTTCTTCCTAAGAAGAAACTTAAATATATCTATAGAACTATAAATAAGAATAGAATATAGAAGTAGACCTAAAGACTATTACTAGAACTTAAAGAATAGAAAAGAATAATAAGACTTTTAGAATACGTATAGACCAGAACCCCTATAGAATCCTACTAGAAGTTACCCTAATAACTATACCACTATACTAAGAAATATAGCAGCCGGCAAAGCAGCGGTAGGACCCTTAAATACCTTTAATAGTAAAACAGTAACTAATTTAATAATTAGAAGCTGCAATTATAGAATAAGCTTAAAGTTAATGCGGACTACTTCCCTACTACTTAAGCTAAAATAGCCTATATCTTTAGCCGCACCAGCGGGGATGTATAGACGCAGTTATATCTGCGATACGTATAAGATTTAATAAATCCCTTCCTCTTTAGAGAAGAGATAATTGTCTACCATCTTCTATTTATAAGGACCCCTTTAGAGTATAAAATACCTAGCTTAATTATAAAAGCCTAAGTATAAAAACGATAGAGACCTTCTTAGCCTTTTAGACCTACTTTATATACCTAGCTAGCTAGGCCTAAATTCTCTAGAAAGATTTAATACTAAACCTATTTAATAAGCTTACCCTAGACCTATAGTAAGCTATACTACTGGTTTTTACTACTATATAGACGCTAAAGAAACTTATAGATTAGTACTTAGCTATTAACTAAGGCCTTTATTAAATTAAGGCACGCGGTAAATAATATAAAGCTAGAAACCCTTTAAGTTAGACTATAAGCAATATAAGGATAACCCGTAGTACCCTAGTATAATTAGTAACTCCTAATAGCACCCGCCATATAGTCTACTATTAATTTAGTAGCTAGCCGCGCGGCTAGTCATACCCCGGGTCTAGTGTATACTCGGCCTATATATAGCGACCCCTAAAGATAGGCCCTTAGTAATTAAGGCGCTTACTTCTCTTATAGTTAAAAGGGTTATATTATAAGGGACTATCTAACTAATACTAAGAGAAATAAGGGTTTGTTAATTTAGGAGGATAGTATAAGTTAGAAAAAGAGAAACCCAAGAAAAAGACTCCTCTTTAGGGTTAAAAGGGATTAATATATTATATATTAATCTAAGTCGGCTAGTTAGTAGAAAGAGCTGCACTATCTCTTGTACTTTATTCTATAATAGATATTAAGTTTTAACCTTTACTTTAATAGATACTTAATATACTGTAAAGCTAACTAACTTTTAAATATACCTATTAAAGAACTGCCTAAACTAATTCCTATTTATAAGTATAATGGACGGATAGGGCTACCTATTATAACTATCTTGCGGATTTACCTCCGTGTTAATAGACGAAGGTAATATAATGTCCCCTTTCTTATTACGGACCTAGGAAGCTATAATATAATCTTAAAGAGAAAATAGCTGGCCTATTTAGGCTTACAGCTTAACGTATAAAGTAGACGGCTTATTTAGCCTAAAATCCTACCCCTAACCCCTTTCTTTATAAAAGAAATTAGCATTATAATAGATAATCTTATACAACCCTAGATTAATACTATTTACTAGGCCAATACTATGCGTAGGGACTAGGCCTTTAAGAAGGATATATAGCTTAACCCGTAATAGATCTATATACTACGCCGCCCCTAGACTATATATACTACGCTACCTGCACTAGAGACCTGAGAAGTTAGTAGTAATTAAATTAAGCCCCCTATAAAGGACTTAAGATCTATATAGCTATAAAGAAAAGTTAGAAATATTAGGCGCCATACTAAACTAATAGATAGAAAGAATAACTTATAGAAAATAGAATATAAGCTAAGGATGATTATAAACTCTATACTGTAAAATACGGCCTAATAGATATCCGTAAAGAAACCTATAGACCTCCCCTTAGTTAATATCTACTATATTAGTGCCGTAGGATTCTACTAGAACTTAGTTTAGCCTAATACCATTGCCTTTACGACTAGCTTATACGAAATTAATTAAATAATTAAGGAAAAGAAAAGCGAGCTTATAGATAAGGAACTAGTAGAATAAAAACTACCCTATCGACCCTAGAAATTTAAGGATATATTCTTTAAGGCAGCGTCTAATATACTTCCGCATTACTAACTATATAACTATAAGATTGAGATTAAGTAGGGTAAGAAAGATACCCTTAGCTTTAGCCCCCTTTACTAATAGTCTATTGCCGAATTATAGGCTATAAAGTAGTACCTTATTAATAACCTAAATAAGGGCTTTATTAAGCCTAGCTAAGCCCCTTTTACCTTACTTATTTTCTTTATTAAAAAGCTAAACAGAGGACTCTACTTCTGTATTAACTATTATAAGCTAAAGAATATAACCTGTAAGGACCGCTATCCACTACCCCTATTTAATAAAACTTTAGCCTAAATAAGTAGAGTTAAAATCTTTACTAAGCTTAATATCTGCTAGGCCTTTTACTAAATTAGAATAGACCCCAGGTTTAAGGATTTTACTATATTTTAGACCTATTATAGAACGTATAAATATAAGGTATTTCCTTGTAGACTAACTAACGGACTAGCTATGTATTAGCGGTATATAAACAATATACTCTTTAACTACCTTAATAACTTCTATACGGCCTACCTAGATAATATTATAATCTACTTAAAAATGGGTTAGAATACAAGGAGCACGTCTATAAGGTCCTATAATGGCTCTATAAGGCTAGCCTCTAGGCCAATATTAAAGAGTTAAAATTTAGTATTAAGCATACTAAGTACCTATGGTTTATTATTAGTATAGATAAAATCGAGACTAATTTAGAGAAAATGGCCGTAATTACCTAGTGGACACCTCTAAGGACCGTAAAGGGGGTATAATTATTCCTAGGTTTCTGTAACTTCTACTAACGCTTTATTAAGAACTATAGCAGAATTATCCGGCCTTTTAACCGCCTTATTAGAAAAGACCAGCCTTTCTACTTTAACGCTATATATAGGCAGGCCTTTAATAAGCTTAAAAACAGCTAGTATTAGCTCCATTACTTACTTACTTTAACTTAGAACGGCCCTTTATACTAGAAACTAATGCCTTAAATAGGGTAATAGCTAGCGTTTATTCCTAGAAGTAACCTAATAGAGGGTAGCACCCTATTATATACTATTTAAAGACTATAATAGACGCTAAGCTAAACTACTACATCTATAATAAAGAAATGCTAGCTATTATCTCTAGCTTCTAGCATTAGTATATATAGCTAGAGGGGACCCCTAAACCTATTTAGGTAGTATTAGATTATAAGGCCTTAGAATATTTTATAACAACAAAGGCCCTTATAGCTTAGTAGGCACGCTAGGCAGATATTTTATCTTAGTTTAACTTCCTAATTACATATAGGCTAGGCACTATAAATTATGCGGATACTCTTATAAGGCGTAAATAGGACCTAGATATTACTATAACTAGAGCACCTTAATCCTAGATATAAGAAGAACTAAATATAGACACTTTAGGCGCTAAGATATATCCTATAACCCCTTAGGACTTAACTTTATTAATAAACTACTATAGATAAACTATATAGCCCCTTCTTTACAAAAGTACCGTAAAATGATAAAAGATATTAACAGCCCATAGTCCCTTAAAAATAGATTACTTAAGTATTAGGTTCGGCTAGTAGTAGTAAAGAAATGAAACTTATAGACTTAGCTTATTGCCAAAGCATATACCTAGGTCTCTATGGCCTACCCTAAGAAAAATAAGGCCTATAGGATTATTAGCAACCGCTACTACTAGCCCGGAATAGTTATAGATATTAACCACTATATACAGAACTATAACAACTGCTATAGGTTTATAATTCTATAAGATAAGACCCTAGGACTATTAAAGCCACTCCTAATACTAGAACGCCCCTAGCAGTATATCTTTATAGACTTTTATAAACTACCTACGGACCGTAATAGATACGATATGGCCGTAATTCTAGTTAACTACTTTAGTAAGCGCCTATTCTTAATCCCCTGTTATAAGAATATTAATGCTAAAGAGGCGGCCTAACTATATATCCACTACGTCTACTAAATCTATAGACTACTAGACACTATTATATCCGATTATAGGCCGCAATTTATATTAGCTTTCTAGAATAGGTTTACCTAAATCTTAGGCATTAAGCTAAAGCTTTCTATAGTATATTACCCCTAGATAGATAGTTAGACGGAAATTATAAATTAATACTTAGACTAGAGACTTTGGCCCTTTATTAACTACCTTTAAGATAATTAGGCTAAACTATTACCCCTAATAAACTACGCCTAAGTAACCCTACCCCACAACTTTATAGGATTTGCCCCTATCTAACTAGAAATGGGCTACTTACCCTATATAAGCTTTAATTAGGAAAGACTAGAAGAACCCTAGACCATACGCAAAAAACCATCTTATAAGAAAGCCTAGCAGTACGCTAAACGCTTAAAAGAAGCCTAGACAGTAGCCTATATAAATCTAAAAAAGGCCTAGAAATTAATATAATAGTAGGTAAGTAAGTATAGGCAAGAGCCTAACTTTACCGTAAAAGATATAGTCTAGGTTATAATAAAGAACTAGAAGACGGAACGACCTAGCTATAAGCTAGACTATTAGATAGCAGGACTATATAAGGTCCTTAAGAAGATAGGTAACTTATATAAAGTAAAGCTCTTAAATTTAATTAAGGTTTACTCTATTTTCTCCCCAGATAAGCTACGGAAAGCCGTAAATAACCTATTACCTAGATAAAAGAATAAACCTCCCTTATCAATCTAAGTTAATAGCGACGATAAATAGGAAATTAAAGAAATACTAGCCTATAAGCTTATAAGGGGAACGTTAAAATATTATATTAGTTGGAAAGGACATAACCTAGACCCTACTTAGTACTCTATATAGAACTTTATAGATAGCCCCTATAAGCTTTAAAGGTTTTATAGCTATTACCCTAATAAACATAAACCCCTAAAGTACCTTAGTAAGTAAATAGAATGCTAGAATAGCGAAGATAATAAGCTGCCTATTAAGCATAAAGATAAAAATACCCTACGGATATAATACAGACATAAAAAGCCTAAGGGTAGGCTTTTTTAGGAGGAGGGGGTAATATTACAGGGCTAGTAGAAACTAGTGGATTATAGCTAATAGATATTAGTGGATTATAGCAGACAATTGCAGATAGTTTTAGATAATTGCTATTATGTAACTAGAGGATTATATATAACGTTAAGCGGCGCTACCCTTTATCTCCTTTCCTTTCTCTAGCTTTAGATTCTCGTTTATAGACAATCTAATTATATAGGCTTGCGCGTTCCTCTTGCTGTCCTTATACCTTAGTTAACTAAGTCCCTAACAATTAATACAAAAGCTTTAATATTTTTTATTTTCTACCCTTTAGATATAGGAGTCGGTCGTAAAGCCTATTAAATTTAAATAGCTTTCTAAGACGTTGTCGAGTTAGAGTCTTAAGTAGGCCGTTAAGTCGCGTAGTTATTAATTTATTAATTTAATTATATTGAGATTTAATTTTCCTTATAGTTCTTAGCGTCTATAAAGTGCGTAAAGTAATAGGTATATTTAATTTCTCTATATGCTGGCTTTTAAAAGGCTCTATATAGGTAAAAATCTTTAAAATAGTAGTAGGATTATAAGGTAGAAGGCCTGTAGCTTTCTAAGCGCCGCAGATTATATTATAGGCAAATGCCTATATATGCGCATTTAGGTAGAGCTTTAAAAAATATTCCTTATTAATACCTAAGTAGCTATATTAACAGAAGTTATCTACTTATTTCCTATAGTTGTTACAAACCTTATACCAGCAGTAGTACAACTACTAAAAAGAGACATAAATGGGTTAGTTAAGACAGTATAGGAGGCGCTAGAACCGATCAAGCTATAAAATAAGGAGTAGCCGAGTTATATGGCTAGTTACGTTATAAGTTCGGAACGTAGGAATGTAGAAACATAGGAACGTAAAACGTACTGACGTACTAACGTACTAACGTACTTAGTATATTTCTTAGGCGCAGTATTAAATACTTAAAGGACTACAGTCCCTACCTAGATAGTTCTCTTCTTTATAGTAAATCTTAGAATATAATTAGAGTTAATCTATTAGGTAACTACTCCACTAGTTATTATTACATTGTTAACTTTCTTATTATCGATATACCTAGCCTATTAATAATTTTACCGTAGTTCCTACTACAAGGCTTTATTACATATTTACTACCTCGTTACGGTAATAATAAGCTACTAAAAGCACTAGTTACGACGCTATTAACGGTAGTAACTACTTTAGAAATAAGTGGGGACACTAGTATACAGAATACCGATTTATAGCTAGTTACGGTAGGTTAACTATAGGAAATAGTTAATTAATTAATAGATAATAACTGAATATTTAAGGAACAAATAATGGCATTAGAGTAGTAAAGGTTAAGTTACTATTCGTTAAGCGATTCTTAGGTAAGAAATTAAAGCTTAAAGGGTTTTTAGTATAAATATGTTTTAAGGTAATGTAGGAGGGTATAAAGCCTGCCATACTAATAAACTAAGTGGTCTATATAGGATTGTTTCCAATAAAAAGGGCACTTAAGTAGTTTAAACCTTACCTTACTAAGATATAGGAGAATAAATGCACGACTATAAACTTAGAAGTTAAATTTATGTTTTTAAGTTAGGGGGGATTTATAAAACGACTTATATAAAAATTTAAGGACCTAGAAGCAATAACTATAGTAAAAAGAAAGCTTTAAAACCTAGTATAACAAACCTTAGTAATTAAGTATCTAACGTAGTTCTAAACGCTAGCTATATAGGTTAAATAGAACAATAGGGCGTTTATAGCACAGTATAAACAGGGACTTAAAGTAAAAGTCTAGGACGTAATTATCCTAATAGAAGATGCGGATACCCTAAGGGAATTAATTAATTAAGTAATTAAGATTAATAATAGGATCTACTAAAGGAAGTAGGCTAAGAAAGGTTAGGATAGAGTTCTATAGTTATATAAGACGCAAAGTACGTATTAATTAAGTTAGAAACTATAGAATAGCGGACTAGAGCTAATAAACTTAAGTAGTACTAAAGAGTATAGGAGTAAACAACTATAAAAACCTAGAGGATAAGAATTAAGTAATTAAAGGTCTAAGGAGTAGAGGCTAAACTAGGAATTTTAGTAGCAGAAGATATTTAGGCAGACTCTATAATAAGAAAAATGGTTTAAAGAAGGAGCTTATATAAATTATAGAAAATAGGGTTATTTCGCTAGAAACTATAAGGATAGTTGGAGTAACTATACGGTAAAGGAAACTAGACTAGTAGACAATATATACGTATAGAGGGATAATAGTATACTATAAGGAATAAAAGAATATTTAATTAAAAGTTTTGCGTTTTATTATAATAACGTATACTAAATTTATAAGGACGCTAAGTATGGCGTAAGCTATTAGCTATAGGAGCTAAAATTATTAAAGTTTAGAGGAACTAATAAACTATCTTATAGATTAGACATTAAAGATAATAAATCTAATATAGGTGAAATATTTAGCGATAATAAGGTAATAAAGGCAGCTTACTAGGAGTATATAGACCTTAGAGATATTATAATAAAGATAGAAGTTAAATCTACTATAGAGGAAGGATTAGTAATGGGGATTAAGACTCTCTTAGATACGATATCTATCGCTTTATAAGACGTAAAAGAAGTAGAATAGTAAACTACTTTAGTACTTAATAAACCCAAAAGGCTATAGGCTTAAGATTCTTAAGACGAGATAAAAGACGCTTAAAATTCCCAAGATAGGGTAAGATAAGCTTAAGGACCTACAACGAATAAAAATCAATAGAGTAGAGCAGTAGCTTAGTTTAAAGATATACAAATAAGCACGGAATAACAATTCCTAATAATATAAGATTTTTAAAATAAGAAAAGTAAAACTTAAGACTTTTAATAGGTATTACGGAAGTAGGCACGAGCTAGAATACAATGTACTAAACGGGGTAGTAATTAAAGAAGGCTACGTACGCGTAACTATGCGTGGTTAATATAAAGACATTTAGATACAGAACAGAAACAGAATAGGTTAGGTGCGGGTATAAATAGGGGTTATAGGGGAACGTGCGTAGGTGTCTCGGGACGAACGTAAGCACGGGTTAAGAATGTCAAAACGCGCAGGGACGTGAGAATGTGTAAGTCCCGTAATAATAGAAGATAAGGAAAATATAAGGGTTTAAATAGACGAAAGTAGGGGCACGACTTAGAAAGGAGTTAGAAGTACCTACAATAGGTAAATAAAGTGTTTAGCCTTAGAATTGAATAGTTAATACTAGAATTATAAAGTTTATAGATTTAGAGGATTTTACAGCTAGATATAGACCAAGAGAAGACTAGGAAGGATTTAAGAATTATATTAAAGCGTTATAAGAGTAAAGAGGCTACTAAGGGTTAAGAATACTAGGTAGATTTAGGGTTAGAGTACTTATATAAAAGATTACTAATAGGCTAAAAGTAGGTATACTAAGAGTAAAGTGGCTTAAAAAACTGGAATAAGGAGAGGACCTAGGGGTTTTAACCTGATTTAAAGAACAGTATACTAAAGGATGCAATAATATAGTAATAACAAGATATTTCCTTATAAATAGATTATATGCGCTTATAAAACTATATTAAAAGTAGTATAGATAGTAATATAATAATAAGTGGGATGACTTTTATATATAGCTAAATAAGAAAGTTGTTTAAAACTAAGTAATTATAGAGAAACGTATAAGTTATATTAAAGGAGTATTAATTATAATATTAAGAAATCTAAAAGAAAAATTAAAGGACTAAAAAAGTAAGAGGTAAATTATGGTACTTATAAACAAGAGGCTAGCGTTTAGATTAGCTAGATAGAGGTTTAAACTTATAAGTAAAGATGAGCTAAGAGTTAACCTAAAGCACCTAGCATATTATATATTAGTATGGATTGTATATATAGATAATATATATAATATATATAAGAACCTAAAAGAAAAGAATCGGAAGTACCCTATAAGGATATATTAAGCGCTAAATAAATAATAGTATAGAAATACTAAATATATATACAGATAGCGTCTAGTAGAAGTTTAAGGATTAAGAGACTTAATACTTTAACTAAGAAGATTCCTTATAGAAGAATACTTAGACGGATAATAGTAGTGAGAATGCCTAAAGAATATATATCTATAGTATATTAAGGATAAAAAACGAACTAGGTATTAGCTAAAGAGTAAACCCTATATATAGAGATTAAGTAGCTAATAGTTAAGAAAAGTAGAGGCCTATAGGACTAGAGGGAGCTAGTAGTAGAGCCTTAGACCCTTAAAGGAATTTAAGAATAATACCTAAATTTATAAGTTAATTAGTAGAATTAATAGTTTACAGTATTAATAAATAGTAGAGTAATGAAGAACTATATATTACTAATAGTAGTAAAATAAATAGGACTACCTTATAGATAGAAGGAGTATTCTTATTTATTAATTATAATTTTAGAAGATCCAATAACCTATAGAGGAGGTATTATTAACCTTAAAATAGGACCTATTTAAATAACCATTAAAGGAAGATAAATTAAGATGTCTTTTAATATCTTACTATTAGGACGGGATAAAGTAGTATTAAAAATGCCTTAGTTATAGGAATATAATTTAAGGATTAATTAAATAATAAGTTAGGTTAATATTAGAGATACTTAATAATGTAAAAGGCGTATAGTAACTAAGTTAGTATAGTACTAAGTTAAAGTAATATATAAGGAAACTAAGAAAGGGTTATCCTATATACTAAAGAGATACTATAAGTATAGTAAAAAGCTATAGAGCTTAGAAAGTAAAAAGCTGTTAGAGTATATAGCATAGGACTATAAAATAGAATTAAAACTGGGAATAAGTTTAAAGTTCTTTCTAATTTATAAGCTAATTAAAGAGGAGTTAAAAGCGCTAAAGGAGTTTATTTAGGAAAACCTATAGAAGGGATATATTAGACTATTATAGTTATTAGTAGGATATTTAGTACTATTTATACTAAAGAAGAACGGAAAACTTAGGCTATATATTAACTATAGATAGTTAAATAGTATTACTAGGAAGGATAGGTATCCTTTATTCTTAATTAGCGAAATCTAAAATAGAATAGGTAATATGCAAATGTTAATAAAGATAGATCTAAGATAGGCGTACTAATAGATTAGGATTAAGAAAGGCGATAAATAAAAGGTAGCTTTTAGATTAAAGGAAGAACTATATAAGCTATTAGTTATATAATTTAGATTTATAAATATACTAGTAATATTTTAGAAGTAAATTAATAGTATATTAGGAGAACACCTTAATAAGTTTATTATAGTATACCTTAACAATATTATTATCTANTTAATAACTAAGNAANAANANNGNGAATACGTTANATNGNTNTTAANGAGACTATAAGAANAATAGATNCTAGTAGTAATTAAGAAATGCGAGTTCTTTATAAGGAAGACCAATTTTATTAGATTTATTATTAAGCTAGGTTATATTAATATAGACCTAAAAAAGATAGAAGCTATAGTAAGTTAGTAAAAACTAGAAAATATAACGTAGTTAAGGTTATTTTTAGGGGTTTATAACTACTATAGAAGGTTTATAGCATAATAGTTAAAGAATATTAAACCCTTTACCAGGCTTATAAAGAAAAAGAAACTATAGGTTTAGAGAAATAAGTAAAAGAAGTTATTTAAGGAACTTAAGGAGTTATTTATATAGGAACTAATCCTTAAGATTTATTAACTAGGATTAGAAAGAGTTATAGAAACAGATATATTAGACTTTATACTAAGAGTATATTTACTATAAAAGTATAGGAATATATAGCATCTAGTAGTATACTATATTTAGAAAATAATACTACTAGAGTTAAACTATAATATCTATAATAAGGAGTTATTAGATATAGTTATAGTATGTAAAAAATAAAGAGCATTCTTATAAGGCACGGGTAAACTATTTATAGTTAAAATAGATTATAAAAACCTAATAGGGTTCCTAATAATAAAAGAACTTAATTAGAGATAGGTTAAATAGGCGGAGATACTTATAGAATACTATTTTAAAATTTAATATACTAAAGGCACTAAGAATATAAGGGTAGACATACTAAGTAAAAAGGCTAAACTATAAAATAACGAGAAACTATTGGGAGTAATGCTACGTAAAGATAGTAATAGATTAATTAGATATAATTATCTTAAAATTATAGCAACTTAAGAATATAAGCTACCGGAAAGCGATTAGATAAGAAGAATTTAAAAGGTATAATTTAAGGACTTAGAAATAAACTAGTATAAGTAAAAAACAAATATATATATATCCTAAGAGGAATAGTAGAGGAATTTATTAAAGATTTCTATAAGGGAATAATATAAGGACATAACGGAGTAATAGTGTAAGCTTTGCAGTGTGTAGGATTTAAACAAGCAACTTAACTATAAATCTATGGAAATCAAGAGGTATATATATATGAAATAGTGTAGGTAATAGGATGAAATGGGAATAGTGATCTGCAAGCAATATTGATCTGCGATCAATATATAGGGTGGCGTTGAGGCTGTCTCGGCAGCACCTGTAGTCGGTTATAAATAGGCTTAGTATTAAAACTTTAGAAGGAGTATATTATTTATAGAATCTAAGGCTTAATAAGAAAAGTTATAAAAAAGTATCTAGATTACTAAAGGAATAAGCCGACGAGGTATAAGCCGTATAAAAAGCTATAGCCTATTAAAGTGCTAGATCGTCTATAGAAGATAATATTATAGGACTTTATTATAAAGATGCTAAAGTTAAGAAATCCTATTACCGGATAGGAGCATAATATAATCCTTATAATAGTGGATAAGTTAACTAAATAAGGCTATTTTATAGCATATATAGAAAAAAATCTTAGTGGAAGATATTGCTAGAATCTATATTAAATAAGTATTTATAAGATATAGAGCACTAAGTAAGATTATATCGGACAGAGATCTAAGATTTATAATAGTATTTTAGGAAGTATTCTTAGTAAAATAGGGAGTTAGAGTAGTAACTTTTACTATATATTATCTATAGACAGATAGATAAATAGAAAGATTAAATTAGATACTAAAGTAGTATCTAAAATATTATATTAATTAGTATAGAATAATTAGGTATTACTTTTACTAGTTATATAGTTTAGATACAATATAACACTATAAAAAGGCATAGAAATATTCCTATTTTAAGCAAATTACGGGTATAGACCTAAAATATTATTGTTACTATAATAAGTAAAGAAAACTAGTGGTATAGTAAAGGAAACTAGTGGTATAGTAAAGGAAAGAATAGAAACTCTAATAAATCTTTATAAGGACCTTTATTTTATAGTAAAATTAGTATAAAAGAATAAAAAAGTACTATAATGCTAAGAGGTCTAAGGGACTAGGTCTTAAGAAGGGGGATAAAGTATAGCTATTATATAAAAATTTTATAAGTTAATAACTAAGTAAGAAATTAGACTATATTAGACTAGGACTATTTAAAATTATAGCTAAGATTTTAGAAGTTATATATAGACTTAACTTACTAGTAAGGATAAAGATCTACCCTATATAGTATATCGCGATACTAGTACTAGCGTATAAAGACGTAGAGTTACTAATTTATAAAGCAGACACGTATAGAGGATAAAAGGAAGATAAATAGTAAGTTTTAAAGATTATTAGATATAAGGACATTAATAACAAAATATAGTATAAAGTAAAGTAAATAGGCTATAATATAACTACCTAGAAACTATTATAGAACTTAAAAAATGCTATAAAAAAGGTATAGAAGTATTAAAAGAGAACGGGTTAGGTAATATTAAGAAGGAGCTAAAGATAAAGGGATTAGTTAAAGGTAATAGATAAGCTAGATTATCTAAGGGATTTACTACTAGCGTATAAGTTATTTCCGCCTCTTCTTAATTGGAATTCTTTTTAGCCTTCTTAGCCTTAAGCTTACGGAGACCTTGCTTAGCAAGACGCTACTTCTTAAAGGGCACCTTTTTATAAACCTTTTTAAGATAAACTAGACAAGCGTAAGTAATTTATTAAGTCTTAAATACTTTCCGCTCTTTAGTATAAATCCGCTTCCTATTATTATAAAGCTTCTATACTTCTATAAAAGTAGTAATAAGTTTATTCTTAAGGCGGGACGCCTTAGATTAAATATAGGACCTTATAATAAATTAGATAAGGAAGTTAAAGACTTTAAAAACTAATAAGATATATACACTTAGTATTAGAAACGGATTAAACATTATAGGACGAATGTATGTTTGCTCGCGTATACTTAGTATAGGAAGAAGGTTAGCAACTAGACGGAGCCGCGATTGTAATATATACTAACTTCCTTTCCTTATAATAAGAATATAACGACATAACTTTACTAAGCAAAAGAATAATAGTTACTAGCTAGTTATAATAATTAGACGTAGAGGATTTAATAGGAGGTATTAGGAATAATAAAGGTTACTAGTAGGTATAGATTTGCTTCGCAAATCCTATACCTCCGTCGTACTGCGCAGCCCCCTGCCTACTACGCTTCCCCCTACATTAATATAAAGTCGGCTACTGCGTAGCCTCCTTTATATCTTTATAAAGGGAAGCGTAGTAGGGTAGGGGGCTGCGCTATAGGGGCTGCTTCGCAGTAGGGGGCTGTATATATTATAGAGGTTTAATAAATAGAGTCTTATAGAGTTTAGGCGAAATCTATAACGGCTTATATAAATACCTATAAGGTAAAGCTTGTAGATTACTATCTTATAAAGATATTAAGTTAAGAAAAAGGACAAAGGGTTGCTAAAACTAATATAAATAAATATATAGGGCTAGCCGCTAAGGCGTTAGTGGTATATAAGCTAACGGTAGAGTAGAACGGCAGATAGTAATATACGGTATATTGCCTTAACATTATGGCAATATGCTAAATATAGCAGAATATAGTAGAATATTATAGGTGTGGTAGAATATAGTAGAATAGTAGATGGCAATATACGGCAATATTGCGGCAATATGCCAAATATAGTAAAACATTGCAGGTATAGCAGAATATGGCAAAACATGGCAGGTAAGGCGCCTTAGTGCTATTATATTTATATAGATATTTATATAGTCTATAGGTAGTAGATAAGATATCTAGAAACTTTAACCGGCGGTTAAAGTTATCTAATTTGTTAGATTCTTACTAAGAGGTTATTATTATTGCTAAGCCTTATTACGTAATATTATTATAAGCTTATTTACCAATAGATAAGTTATATATATTTTACGCTTTATTAGCCTCTATAAAACTTTTAAATATACTATATTTTTAATACGGCCTTTCCACGCGGGCTTAGTATTAGGAATTACTATATAACGTATTAGCCACCCTAACAAGCCAGCCACCCAAGCGAGCCACCCAAAATTACACTAAAATCGGCTGTCTTTATATATTAATAACTCCACCACTACTTAATAAATAATTTTAAAAATTTAAAAATAAATACTTATATACCTATACTACTAATATTATAAACCTTTTAAATATAATTATTATTATTTCTCTTAAAGTTATACTTTTGCTATTAAAAAATTAATAGATATATTAAACTAAAAGTTAAATAATTAAGTTTTAAATATTAAAAACTTATAACCTATTAACTTAAATACTTAAATTTATAATTATTTATTAAGTAGTGGTGGAGTTATTAATATATAAAGACAGCTGATTTTGGTGTAATTTTGGATGGCTCGCTTGGGTGGCTGGCTCGTTAGGGTGGCTAATACGTTAAATACTATTAGGGCGGGTAATACGGCTTAGCGCAATATATAGCTGGCCATAGCTAAATACCTTTAAATTAAGCAGCAGGCCAATACGGGATAAGCTTTAACCTTAGGCCTTATTAATTGTTATAGTAAATATAAGCTTTATAGGAAACTGGTAACGGGTAAACTTAATACTATTAGTAAAGCTTAGGGTGTGTAATAGTATATAGGGGAGCTATATAATAGCACCATAGCGTTATAATCTAAGAATTAAGCATTTTAAAAGCCTAGGGGTAATGGATAAAACCACTAGGCGCGTCCTATTGCATAAGCCGTTGCTAGAATTAGTGTTATGGAGGAGTATAATAGGGAAGCCAACCTTTAAGTGCAGCTAATGCGGCGGTAAAGCGGTAAGATTTATGGTATATAGGAACTTAATAGGGTAAGAGGAGGCTCTAGTTTTATCCTTATAATAGTTAATAAAGGTAAAGGTAATCTAGTGCCTAGGCATACTAGTAAGTAAAAGGCTATTTAGGGCATTAACCGCATTATTTTTTAGTGTAAGGATAGCAGAATTACGCAGAAGCTCTAGGGCAAGAAGCTGGCGCCTTATATTTAGAAACACCGCAGCGGTAAGAGCCTCCTAACTATTACCAATAGCCTAGTCACACTTGTCCTACTAAATCATGCCCTTTAAATTAATGTATTCGCTAATATAAAGCAACCGCTCTATAAATATAGCAATCTCCTAGCGCTTAGGAGCGGTAAGGCTAGGGCGCTGCAGATATATATTCTATATAAGGCGAAAGACATATATATAGCGCTATAGAAAGAAGCGTTTTAAGGACACACTTATAATCTACCTATAGGTGCCCTTTTTTATAATAGGAAGGGTTTAGTAGAAGTTACCATAGAAGTATACTATAATTCCGCTAAAGGGGAGCTGGCGCCTAGGGTCCTTAGCGCTATAGAGGTCCTATAGGGTGCGCAATACGGCCTTAATAGCGTAGCAGTGGTATATAGCTAGCTTATCCTAAAAAAACAAGGCGGGTTTACTATAGAAGCTCTATAAAATAGGACTGCTTCTAAATGCTATAGGTACTATTCTTATCTATATTAATCGGGATCTTAAAGCGTAAGTAGGCAGTAGTTCCGCTAAAGAGTAATATTACTATAATACCTAAGTTAGTAACCGCCAGCGCTATACAGTTTTGTAATCTCTACTACAGTCAAACCCCCTTAATACGATATGGGGTATATAACGATATCCTCTACATTACGATCTACACCCCTTAATTAAGCCATTTTTGGTGTAATATTACGATAATCTGACTTTTGACAATATCGTTAAGGTAGCTCTACCAAAATCGTTGTAACTAGATAAGATTTTGTATGGGGAGAGCCCTATTTAGCCCATACAGTAGGTGTCTTATACCCTTTTAGGGTAGTTGGCCTTTTCCTGCTTATTAACGCATTACGTGACTATTTAGTATAACAATACCATTGGTATTACGATATGCTCGGCTGCAAAAACGGTATCGTATTAAAGAGGTTTTACTGTAGATAAGCACAGTATTTTATAAAAATATCTTTTTAGTACTACTAGGGCCGTTAATAAAGAAGAGACCGCCCTTATTAGTATCTACTACGTAGTTAAGCGTGCTAAAGATTAAGCGCTACTCTATATTAAGTAAGGGAACGCTTACTGTAACCTTTACCTATAAATCCTTAATAGAAAAGCTAAGCTGCTTACGTAGAAGCCAATTCTAAAGCAAAGCATACTCCTTAATCTAGCTGCGTTGGGGCTTAGGGAGGCCGCAGTATTTTAAATTAAGGTTGCGGCTAATAAGCAGGGCGCGTAGATAGCAGAGCGTAAGGTCCTCGGCCTACTCCTAGGTTAGATTAAAACCCGTATAAATTATATATAGCTAGTAAAAGTAGTTATTAGCTAGCTCCCTCTAGAACAGATCCTATAGGGCGCGTAGATTTATAGGCCTATAACTAGCTAGTATAGTAATAAATAGCTCGCGGAACTGCCTTCTAAGCTAAAAGTACGTGGCCTTACGTAGCGCCTGCGTATACTCCCTATTATCTTAAAGTAAGCTATAT